>NC_059109.1:59742209-60073042 GCF_020740685.1 Jaculus jaculus
AGCCTTTGCGAGAAGATGCCTTATCTGCTAGGCCATCTCTCCAGCCCAGTGTATTTTGTTTTCCTTTTTTTTTTTTAATTTTTTTTCTCAATTTTTATTAACATTTTCCATGATTATAAAAAATATCCCATGGTAATACCCTCCCTCCCCCACCACTTTTCCCTTTGAAATTCCATTCTCCATCATATCCCCTCCCCATCTCAATCATTGTACTTACATATATACAATACCAACCTATTAAGTTCCCTCCTCCCTTCCTTTCTCTTCCCTTTATATCTCCTTTTTAACTTACTGGGTCTCACTGTAGCCCACGCTGACCTGGAATTCACTATGTAGTCTCAGAGTGGACTTGAACTCATGGTGATCTTCATACCTGTGCCTCCCAAGCAGCTCAATGGATTTTTAATAGGTTAGATGATGAAGCAAGAAATTCCGTGTGGGTACTGGGGAATCGAACTTGGGTCTCTAGGATAAGGTAGTGCATGCATCTGGAGTTCGTTTACCATGGCTGGAGGCACTGGTGCACCCATTCTCCTTGTCTTTCTTCTCTATATCTATCTCTGCTTGCAAATAAATAAATATTTAAAAAAATAATTAAGGCACTTGGAAGGCAGTGGTAGAAAAAATATATATAGCAATAATGTGTTCTGAATGAAAATGAAAGCTTCACAATAACATTTTTGTTGCCTAGAGGAAATGTCTTCAAACACAAAGCTTCCATTCATAAAAATGCCTTATTGGAGGCTGGAGAAATGGTTCAGCCATTAAAGACGTTTGCAAAGCCTGAAGTCTTAAGTTCAATTCCTCAGTACCCACATAAAACCAGATGCACAAAGTGGTGCTTGCAACTGAAGCTTATTTGCAGTGGCAGGAGGTGTGCTTCACCCTTCTTCTTCAACCCCTACTCTCAAATAAATAAACCTTTTTAAATACTTTATTTATTTATTGACAGAGAGAGAGAGGCAGAGAGAGAGACAGAGATGGGCAAATAGAGAGAGAATGACCATGCCAGACATATGTGCATATGACTTACATGGGTACTAGAGAATCAAACCTGGTTCCTTAGGCTTCCCAGGCAATCACCTTAACTGCTTAAGCCATCCTTCAGCACTAAATAAATATTTTTAAATATCTTATCATAAACAGTCTCTTTAGTATTCACTTCAGGCAATGCAGGTGAGAAGAATGAAAAAAATATTAATTAGGATTAAACATGAGAAATAAAATGTAGTCTCAGTTCTCATGGTTCAAAAGGAAGAAATCTTCAAAAAATAATAAAATAAACAATGAAATATGTTCGAATATCACTAACAATTAGAGAAATACAATTAGACAACAATGTGATTTTTAACACATCTCCTAGAATGGCTAAAATAAAATATAATGTCAATACCAAATGTTAACAAAGATGTGAAATAGGATTGTTGTTGGTAAGAATGTGGGCTAGAGAGATTGCTTAGTGGTTAAGGCACTGCCTGCAAAGCCTAATGACCTGAGTTTGATTCCCCAGTACCCATATAAAGCCAGATACACAAAGTGGCACATGTGTCTGGAATTCATTTGCAGTGGCTGGAGGCCCTGGCATGCCCATTCTCTCTTTGTCACTCTTCACTCTATCTCTCTCTACTTGCAAATAAATAAAATATATATATATTAAACCAGGCATGGTAACACATTCCTTTAATCCCAGCACCTGGGAGACAGAGCTGGGAGAACTGTTGTGACTTCAAGGCCACCCTGAGACTACATAGTGAATTCCAGGTCAGGCTTAGCTAGAGCAAGACCCTACCTCAAAAAAACAAAAATTTTAAAGAAAAAAAAGCAACTGCCTGAAATCACATAACTGAGCCCTCATCCTAGAGAAATGAATATTTACATCAATACAAAAGCCTGTATACAAACACTCACAGTAGCATTATTTATAACTACCAAAATCAGGATACAATCAAAACATCCTTTAATCACCAAATAGCACATTCTTCTATTTATTCATTTATTTGACAGAGAAAGAAAGAGAGCAAGAATGGACACACCAGGGTCTCTAGCCCCTGCAAACTCCATATACTTGCACCATTTTGAGCATCTGGGCTAGAGTAAGATCCTACCTCAAAAAACCAAACTATATATATATAATAAAAAATAGGTCTGGAGAGGTTGCTTAGTGGTTAAGGCATTTGCCTGCAAAACTTAAGGACCCAGGTTCAATTCCCCAGTACCCACATAAGCCAGATGCACTGAGTAGCACATGTATCTGGAGTTCATTTGCAGAGGGTGGAGGTCCTGGCACACCCATTCAAAAAATAAATAAATAAACAGAATAGACTATGCCTCAATAAAGTTGATTTACAAAACAGCTAATGAGCTGGGTGGGATGACACAGCACTCAGAAGGCTGAGGCAGGAGAATCCTCAAAAGTGCCAGGCCAGCCTGAGTTACAAAAAAAAGATGCTGGTGTAGTGGTGCACGCCTTTAATCCCAGCACTCAAGAGGCAGAGGAAGGAGGATCACCATGAGTTCAAGGCCACCCTGAAACTACATAGTGAATTCCAGGTCAGCCTGGACCAGAGTGAGATGCTACCTCAAAAATAAATAAAGAAAGAAAGAAAGAAAGAAGGGAGGGAGGGAGGGAGGGAGGGAGGGAGGGAGGGAGGGAGGGAGGGAGGGAGGGAGGGAAGAGAAGGGAGGGAGGAGAAGGGAGAGGAAGGGAGGGAGGCAGGGAGGAAGGAAAGAGAGAGAGAGAAAGAAAGAAGGAAGGAAGGAATAAATAAAGAAAGAAATAAAGAAGGAAGGAAGGAATAAATAAAGAAAGAAAGATAGATAGAAAGGAAGGAAGGAAGGAAGGAAGGAAGGAAGGAAGGAAGGAAGGAAGGAAGGAAGGAAGGAAGGAAGGAAGGAAGGAAGGGTGAGGATGTAAATATTCATATGCTGTTTTTTTTTTAAGTTATGTACACAGTGTGAATACAGCCATGTTGATACCATCGTTAGCTTCCTTCCTGTCTTCCCCCATCCACGGTAATCCTCCTCATTGGTAAATATGGGTCGTGCATTATGGGGTTAGCCATCAGTTATGGGTAAAAGGCAATGTCTCTGGCATAATGACCCAATGTGTGGCTCTAACATTCTTTCCACCCCCTCTTCAGCAAATTTCCTGAGCCATGTTGGGTTCATTTTAGGTCTGCTTCAGTGATGAGGTCTTGGGAGCCTCTTTGTATCTGGGTATCTGGTTTGGTAGAAGTTGAGTGTACTCTGTGTCTATCTCCTTCACCTTTGTGCAGGTACCAGGTTCACCAAGAAAGCAGCACTCATGCTCATTTCCCCAATTACTCTTAGTTTCAACAGGGGGCCTTT
Source organism: Jaculus jaculus (assembly GCF_020740685.1). NCBI lineage: Eukaryota > Metazoa > Chordata > Mammalia > Rodentia > Dipodidae > Jaculus > Jaculus jaculus. The sequence continues at coordinate 59,745,558 of NC_059109.1, forward strand.
TGAGGTGTGATGGGCTGGTTCTCTGCTTAGGATATGTGTCTATCTGAAAAACTGAAGCAAATTCTCCAACAGAGAGTGAAGTTAGCACCAGATAAATGGGATAACCATTGTTCTTTTAGAGATAATTTAATAGGTATAGGCCCTCTTATAACCCATGATTGGTGGGAGCTTGATAATAGAGAAAGGGATCATTTTTGGATATGCTTCTGACTTGTTTCCCAGCTCCAGCTATGGGTTCTGTTCCACTGAGCAGATCAGTTAGCCAAATCAAGAGCAGTTGATTTACCACCATGGCTGTGTGACACTATTGCACTTGTGTGAGCATCACATCAGGTTGTTTGCTGCTGAGTAGCTTAGACCATGAGTTGCTTGGACAGATGTTGGTCATTTTCCCTCAGTCACTCATGTAGCACCTTCTAGCCTTCACCAGGCCCTTAGAGAGAACACCTGAATCACAAGACCCTGGAGAAGTTATGAAGAAGACTGACCGTAACCTTCTCCTGTTTTTCTTTCCCTACCCCCACTCTCTTCCTCCCTCCTTCTCTCCCTATCCCTCTTCTCTCTATCTCTTTCATATTACTTATCTTTTTCTTCCTTCTCTTCTTGGGCAAAGACCTGTAACTCCTAGTACCACCACATGGTTATCATCCACAATGAGCTCTTGATCAGAGAGACCTACAAGGTTTCCCAAAAGAAGACAGATTTCTATTAGAATACTTGATGACCCACCAAAGCTGTTGGTATGTAACATGGAGTGGCATGTAACATGACTGGAAGCTGGAAGAGAGTCAATCCCAGACAGCGTGTCTAGTACCAGAAGGTGCAACATGGGCAACTGGGGGAAAATGACAAATATCTGTCCAAGCAACTCATAGTCTAACCTACATAGCAGCAAACAACCTGATGTAATCCTCACACAAGTGCAAGAGTGGTGCACAGCCATGGTGGGAAACCAACTGCTCTTGATTTGGCTAACTGATCTGCCCAATGGAGTGGAACCCACAACTGGAACTGGGAAACGATTCAGAATCATATCCAAAAATGCCCACTCTCTATTATCAAGCTCCCACCAATCATGGGCTACAAGAAGGCCTACTCTTATTAAATTCTCTCTAAAAAATAAATGGTTCAGGCTGGAGGGATGGCTTAGTGGTTAAGGAGCTTGCCTGCAAAGCCAAAGGACCTTGGTTTGATTCCCCAGGACCCACGTAAGCCAGATGCACAGGGTGGCACATGTGTCTGGAGTTCCTTTGCAGTGGCTGGAAGCCCTGGCATGCCTATTCTCTCTCTCTCTCTCTCTCTCTCTGTCCCTCTCTCTCTCTCTCTCTCTCTCTCTCTCCATCTCTTTCCCTCTCTCCAATAAATAAATAAAAATATTTTTTTTAAAAAATGGTTATCCATTTATCTGGTGCTAACTTTACTCTCCATTTGAGAATTTGCTTCTCTTTTTCAGAAAGACACAGATCCTAAGCAGAGAACCACCCCATCATACCTCAAAAGGGCCCCAGCTGAAACTAAAAATAAGTGTGGAAACAAGCAAGAGTGCTGTTTTCGAGGTGAACCTGGTACCAGCACAAGGGTGAAGGAGATAGACACAGAGAACACTCAACTCCTACCAAACCAAATATCCAGAGACACAGAAGCTCCCAAGACCTCACCACTGAAGCAGATGTAAAATGAACCCAACATGGCTCAGGGAAGTTTCTGGAAGAAGGTGCAGAAGGAATGTCAGAGCCACACTTTGGGTCATGATACAGAGACATTGCCTCCTACTCATAACTGATGGCTAACACCACAATGCACGACACATATTCCCCAACTAAGCAGGTCCCTGCAGAGGGGAGAGGACAGGGAGGAGGCTAAGAATGCTACCAACTTGATTGTGTTCACTGAGTAAGAAAATAATTTTTAAAAAAAGAATGTAGAGGGACTTCCAGTTAAGATAGTCCATAGGCACCATGCCAAAGCAGCATGGGAGGGGAGCCAAAAATCTCAGCAAAATACACACTTTTACTAAAAAGTGAGGTATATAGAAAATTGAAACAGCAGCAGAGAAGTAGGAGAGATCCAGAGCATCAAGAGCCCGCACGGGCCGGCAGAAGTAGCTCTGGCAGATCCGCCAACCATGGCGGTGGTGGCAGCTCTCCAGAAAGCTACCAAGCTTGCCTTGAGCTGCAGGAAAAGCCAGGTGAGGGGATTTTCCACTCACACCAGGGATCTCCGCAAACTCAAGAAACATGAAGGGAGAATGGCAGTGAACAACGGAGGAGCAGATCACAAGGTAGAAGAACACGTGGAACAGTGAAAGAAGTACAGCAGCATCAGCAGCCTCCCCTCCACCACCAGTGCCCAGCTCCAGTGAACAGAGCAGCGGTCCAGGGATACAGCCATGCCTACTTAAACCAACAGCAAGGCCCAAGCAGGAGCAGAGGTAAGTGGGATTATTCCAGGGAAGGTGCTCACCTGGTCACAAGCTGACGTGGAACCTTCAACAGATCAGAAGTCTTAACAGTCTTGTTGTCAGGATTAAGGGTGTTGGGGGGCACCATATGCCCTTAGGGACAGTTAGAGGATCTGGTTGTCATAATACCTACTCTTGGATAAATATAATGAGCTGTTTTTCATTAAAAGTGTACATTGTTTAGTTAAATTTTAGAATCTGCCTGTATTTTGTCCCACTCAGCCTACTAGAATTCTCTCATAACAGGCAAACCCAACACCTAGAGTCACTTTTTTACATACTCTGAGAGTCTTAAGAGCCACACGTAATGCCTTAAGCTCCTACCCTGAAGTTATATAACATCACATTGTCTGATACATCAAATAATACCCAGCTAACTAGAAAATCCAATCGTTAAATAATCCAGGTTGCAAAAATATATACATTATAACACAAGAAACACCAAAATTCAAGACAATATAAATCCACCAAAAAGTATTAATGCATCAGAACTGACCTCCAGTGAAAATGAGTTAGAGGAAATGCCTGAGAAAGATTTCAAAAGAATGATTACAAATATGTTCAAAGAAGTCAAGGAAGAAATCAAAGGAATGAAAGAGGAAATCAAAGGAATCAAAGAAAACACATGACACCAATTTAATGATATAAAGAGGTCAATACTAGACATAAATAAGGAAATAGAAATAATAAACAAAAACCAGTCAGAATTACTAGCAATGAAGAACACAGTTAATGAAATAAAAGACTGTAGAAAATCTCACCAGTAGAATGGATGAAGGAGAGAACAGAATATATAAGCTAGAAGACCAGGTGGCAGATCTAATACAGTCCAACAAAGAAAAAGACAAACTAATAGAAAAGTAGGAGTGGGAATTTCAAGAAATTCAGGATACTATGAAAAGATCAAACATAAGAATTCAGGGCATAGTCAAAGGAGAAGAATTTTATTCCAAAGGCATAGTAGGCATCTTCAACAAAATCATAGAAGAAAATTTCCCCCAAATTGGGAAAGAGGTGCCAATGCAGATACAGGAAGCCTTTAGAACCCCAGCCAGACAAAACCCAGAAAGAACCTCTCCTCGCCATATTATAATCAAACTTCCAAACACACAAACCAAAGAAAAAATATTGTAAGCAGTCAGAGAGAAAAATCAAGTTACCTACAAAGGCAAGCCTATCAGGATTGCAGCAGTTTACTCAACACAAACATTAAAAGTCAGAAGGGCATGGAGTGATGTGATCCAAGTCTTGAAAGATAAAAACTGTCAACCAAGGTAACTTTATCCTGCAAAACTATCCATTCAAATAGATGGAGAAATAAGGACATTCCATGACAAACGCAAGCTAAAGGAATATTTAAAGACAAAACCAGCTGTCCAGGAAATACTTGAAAGAATCCTCCATGCTGAAGAAAAAGAAAAGTACACATATAAGGAACCTGGAAAAAATAAACAATACTCAAATACTAGTTAACACATGAGAACAAAGGTAAAACCAGAAGAACTACCAAAAAAATGGCAAAAATGAATACACACATTTCAATAATATCTCTTAATATCAATGGCCTCAATGCCCCAACCAAAAGGCATAGGTTCACAGACAGGGTTAAAAAGCAGGATCCTTAAATTTGTTGCCTCTAAGAAACCCACCTTTCTACAAAGGATGGACACCATCTTAGGGTGAAAGTTTGGAAAACGGTGTTTCAAGCAAATGGACCTAAAAAACAGGCAGGAGTTACTATCCTAATATCTGACAATGTTGACTTCAGTCCAACATTAGTTAATAAACATAAGGAAGGTAACTTTATATTGATTAAAGGCACTCTCCACAAGGAGGACATTACAATCATAAACATATATGAACCTAACATGGGGGCCCCAAATTCATCAAACAAATGCTATTAGAACTAAGGTCACAGATAACATCAAACACAGTGGTACTGGTTGAATTCAACACCCACTCTCATGAATTGACAGGTCATCCCAGGAAAAAATAAACAGAGAGGGGCTGGAGAGATGGCTTAGCAGTTAAGCGCTTGCCTGTGAAGCCTAAGGACCCCGGTTCGAGGCTCAGTTCCCCAGGTCCCACGTTAGCCAGATGCACAAGGGGGCGCACGCGTCTGGAGTTCGTTTGCAGAAGCTGGAAGCCCTGGCGCGCCCATTCTCTCTCTCTCCCTCTATCTGTCTTTCTCTCTGTGTCTGTCTCTCTCAAATAAATAAAATAAAAAATTTAAAAATAAATAAATAAATAAATAAATAAATAAACAGAGAGGCATCTGGACTAAATGAGGTCATAAGAGGAATGGACCTAACAGAACATTACATCCAAATGCTGAAGAATATACATTCTTTTCAGCAGCACATGGAACATTTGCTAAAATAGACAATATATTAGGACACAAAGCAAATCTTAACAAATACAGGAAAATTGAAATAATTCCTTGGAGTCTATCTGACCACAATGGAATCAAACTATAAATCAATAGCAAGAAAGGTTATAGAGCATACACAAATCATGGAAATTAAACAACACACTACTAAATGATGAATGGGTCATTAAGAAATCAAGAAGAAAATCGAAAAATTGATAGTCAAATGATAATGAGAACACAACATACTAAAATCACTGGGACACAATGAAGGCAGTCCTAAGAGGTAAATTTATAGCCTTAAGTGCCTATATTAAGAAATTAGAAAGGTCACAAGTAAATGACCTAATGCTTCACCTTAAAGCCTTGGAAAAAGAAGAACAAGGCAAACCAAAAATCAGTAGATGGGAAGAAATAATAAAGATTAGGGCAGAAATTAATGAAATAGAAACAAACAAAAAAAAAATCCAAAGAATTACTGAAACAAAGATTTGGTTCTTTGAAAGGATAAACAAGATTGATAAACCCTTAGCAAATCTGACCAAAAGAAACAGAGAAGAGACACAAATTAATAAAATTAGAGATGATAAAGGTGACATCACAACAGATTCCAGAGAAATTCAAAAAATCATAGGGACTTACTATAAAAGCATATACTCCACAAAGTATGAAAATCTGAAAGATATTGATGATTTCCTTGATTTATATGACCTACCTAAATTAAATCAAAATGAGATCAATTAAATAGACCTATAACAAACATGGATATCCGAACTGTTATCAATAATCTCCCAACTAAAAAAAGCCCAGGCCCAGATGGATTCACTGCTGAATTTTACCAGACCTTTAAGGAAGAGCTAATACCATTGCTTCTTAAGCTTTTCCAGGAAATAGAAAAGGAAGGAATTCTACCAAATTCCTTTGGTAAAGCCAGCATCACCCTCATAGCAAAACCAGGCAAAGATAGAACAAAAAAAGAAAATTACAGACCAATCTCCCTCATGAACATAGATGCAAAAATTCTCAACAAAATATTGGCAAACAGAATAAAAGAATATATCAGAAAGATCATTCACCCTGACCAAGAAGGCTTTATCCCAGAGATGCAGGGATGGTTCAATATTCGCAGATCAATAAATGTAATACATTAATACATTAAATAAATTGACTGAAGGACAAAAATCACATGATCATCTCATTAGATGCAGAGAAAGCATTTGACAAAATCCAACATCCCTTCATGATAAAGTCCTACAGAGAATGGGAATAGAAGGAACATATCTCACTATAATAAAGGCTATTTATGACAAGCCTACAGTCAACATATTACTAAATGGGGAAAAACTGGAAGCTTTTCCACTAAAATCAGGAACAAGACAAGGGTGTCCACTGTCCCCACTTTTATTTAATATAGTACTGGAAGTCTTAGCCATAGCAATAAGGCAAGAGATGCACATAAAAGAGATACAAATTGGAATAGGAAGTGGTCAAGTTATCATTACTTGCAGATGACATGATTCTATACATAAAGGACCCTAAAGACTCTACCAGCAAACTGCTATAGTGGATAAACACCTACAGCCATGTAACAGTATACAAAATAAATACACAGAAATCAGTTGCATTCCTATAGGCTAACAACAAACACACAGAGGATGAAATCAGAGAATCATTCCCAATCACAATTGCATCAAAGAAAATAAAGTACCTTGGAATAAGCCTAACCAAGGAAGTAAAGGACCTCTACAATGAAAACTATGAAACACTCAAGTGAGAGTTTGCAGAAGACACTAGGAAATGGAAAAACATCCCTTATTCCTAGATCAGAAGAATCAGTATTGTGAAAATGGCAATCTAACCAAAAGCAATCTACACATTTAATGCAATCCCCATCAAAATTCCAAAGGCATTCCTCACAGAAATAGAAAAAAACAATCCAAAAAGTCATTTGTAATCACAAAAAACCTCAAATACCTAAAATAATACTGAGCAACAAAAACAAGGCTGATGGCATCACCATACCTGATTTTAACCTATACTACAGAGCCATAGTAACAAAAACAGCATGGTACTGGCACAAAAGCAGATATGTAGACCAATGGAACAGAATAGAGGACCCAGATATAAGTCCAAGTAGCTATAGCCACCTGATATTCGATAAAAATGCCAAAAATACTCATTGGAGAAAAGACAGCCTCTTCAGCAAATGGAGCTGTGGAAACTAGATATATATCTGTAGAATGATGAAAATAGATTCTTCTCTCTCTCCATATACAAGAATTAAGTCCAAATGGACTAAAGACCTTGTCATCAGACCTGAAACTCTGAAACTGCTAGAGGAAAAAGTAGGGGAAACCCTTCAACATATTGGTCTCAACAAAGACTTTCCAAATATAACCCCAATTGCTCTGGCAATAAAACCACAGATTAATCACTGGCACATCCTGAAATTACAAAGATTTTGCACTGCAAAGGACACTGTGAATATAGCAAAGAAGCAACCTACAGAATGGGAAAAAATCTTTGCCAGCTTTATATCTGATAGAGGATTAATATCTAGGATATAAAAAGAACTCAAAAAGTTAAGTAATAAGAAATCAAACAAGCCAATCAAAAAATGGGCTATGGAGCTAAATAGAGAGTTCTCAAAAGAAGAAATAAAGATGGCATATAAGCATCAAAAAAAAAAAAAAAAATGTTCTACATCCCTAGTCATCAGGGAAATGCAGATTAAAACTACATTGAAAGTGAGGTAACCCAAGCCCAGAAAGCCAAGCACATTTTCTCCCTCATATGTGGATCCTAGCTACAGATGATTGGGCTTTGCATGAGAAGTAAAATACTTAGTAGCAGAGACCAGTAAGTTAAAGAAGGGAAGGGAGGAGGTTGGTATTGTATATATGTAAGTACAATGATTGAGATGAGGAGGGGATATGATGGAGAATGGAATTTCAAAGGGGAAAGTTGGGGGGGGGGGGAGGAAGGATATTACCATGGGATATTTTTTATAATCATGGAAAATATTAATGAAAATTGTGAAAAGAAAAAAAAAAACTTAAATTAAAATTGAAAAATAAATAAATAAATAAAACTACATTGAGATTCAATCTCACTGCTGTCAGATTGGCTACCATCATAAAAACAAATGACCATAAATGTTGGCATGGATGTGAAAAAGAGGAACCCTTCTGTGCTGTTGGTGGGAATGCAATCTGGTCCAGCCATTGTGGAAATAAGTGTGGAGGTTCCTAAGACAGCTAAAAATTGATCTACCATATGACCCAGCTATAGCACTCCTAGGCATATATGCTAAGGATTCATCCCATTTCCTTAGAAGTACATGCTCAACCATATTTATTGCCACTCAATTCATAATAGCTGGGAAATGGAACCAGCCTAGATGTCCCTCAACTGATGAGTGGATAATTAAGATGTGGCACATTTATACAATGGAGTTCCACTCAGCAGTAAAGAAAAATGGAGTTATGAAATTTGCAGAAAAATGGATGGATCTGGAAAGGATTATACTAAGTGAGGTAACCCAGGCCCAGAAAGCCAAGTGCTGCATGTTCTCCTTCATATGTGGATCCTACCTACAGATGATTGGCCTTCTCTGTGAGAAGGAAAAAGCTCAGTAGCAGAGACCAGCAAGTTAAAAAGGAGATATAAATGGGAGAGAAAGGAAGGGAGGAGGGTACTTAATAGGTTGTTGTTGTATACATTTAAGTAGAATAATAGATTAATGGGGGTGAAAAGGCCCAAAGTGAGGTCACGGGAAGAGATTGAGTAAAGGAAAGGTGAGGGAGGGATAATCGAAATCTAAGAGGATGCAAATAAATCATATGGAATCCTCCAGTTTTGGACAATGGAACACTCAGGAGCCATAGATCGTTAGAAATTTTTCAGTGCTAGGGATGGGATACCTCCAGTGAGTTGTTGGCCAGGGAGGTTCCTGATGCCCCCAAAACATTATAGGCCATTGCCGAGTCCCTTGGTTTCCCACCAGGAATCGATGGTAAGACCCTATTGCTGAAGACTCCACATACTTGGGCTGCAAGGCCACTGAGAAATCCTGCTGGAACTGAGCTGATAACCTCCTCCATGTAGACCAGCTGACAGAAAGCTGGAAGAAGACATTCTACATGCAGTACAATGGAAGAAAGAGCTACCACCAATGAAGATACTCAACAGTGGACACTGCAAGCCTTATAATTGGCCAGCCAGCCCAAATGAGCCAATAGGTGCAATAGTGGCATGTCTGTCATGGTGGAAACCAACTTCCCTCCAATTGGACCGGAGGCCCACTCCATGGTGTGGGGGGGAATACCTCCCTGATGCTGAAAACTTAAAACAGGGGTAGTCATGAGCCCTAGTGGTGTAACATCTGCTGATGTCTGGATAAGTGTATATACTATGCTTATCAAACTGCCCAGTAAGCACTTCTCTTAATATTTATACTCTTGTAAGTACAATGATTGTGATGGGGAGGTAATATGATGGAGAATGGAATTTCAAAGGGGAAAGTGTGGGGGGGGGGAGGGAATTATCATGGGATTTTTTTTTATAATCATGGAAAATGCTAATAAAAATTTAAAAAATATATTTATACTCTTATATTAACACTACTTTCACTTTGGGTAGAGAATCTTCTCTTTTCAGATGGCAGTGACATTGGGACAACTCAGAAGGTATCATAGTACTGGAAAGAAGTGACTGGAGTACTGAGGAACATCTCAATCTCACCTTCCAAGGCTCAGGGTCTAATGTGGAAGAGGTGGCGGAAAGAATGTAAGAGCCAAAAGAAGGGTAGGACTCCTTAGAACATGCTCCTCCAGACACAAAATGGCCTGCATATCCATGACCTCACCATCCCTGACACTACCTACACAAGACCATCATAAGAGGAGGAAAAGATCATGACATCAAAATAAAAGAGGGACTTATTGAGATTGGGAGGGGTTATGATGGAGAATGGAATTTCAAAGGGGAAAGTGGGGGGTGGGAGGGTATTACCATGGGATATTTTTTATAATCATGTAAAATGTTATTAAAATTTGAGGGGAAAAAAATCCCCCAAAAAGAACATAGAATTTTATTGTACCATTGCCCTTTGGGTTCAGTTTTGTGTTCTTGACCCCCACCCTTACACTCCCCTCTCACCCCACCTACCCTATTGTCTGGTCCTTGAGATGCTTATTAAGTATGTCAGCATCTAAGGTAGATTCAAGTTAGAAGTCATAGCTGAGTGAGACTATGTTATGATTATCTTTCTGTGATTAGGTGAGTTCACTGTGAATGATCTGTTCCAGGTTTGACCATTTTTCTTCAAATTTCATTGTGTCATTTTTCCTTACCACTGTGTAGAATTGCATCATGTATATATACCACATCTTGGTTATCCATTCATCTAATGATGGACATCTGGGTTGATTCCAGCTCTTAGCTATTATGAATTGAGCAGCTATAAACATGGTTGAGCAAATCTTTCTGAACTAAGGTGTGGAGCTTTTAGGATAAATGCCCATTAAGGGAATAACTGGGTCTCTTAGTAACTCTATAGTCAACTTTTTAGGAGTCTCCATATTGCTTTCCAAGGTGGTTGTTACCATCTTACATTGCCACCAACAGTAGATGAGGGTTCCTATTTCTCCACATCCACATCCACATCCACATCCAAATCCCCAGCATTTATTTTCATTTCTTTTTTTTTTTTTTTTTTTGATGTTTGCTGTTCTTACTGGGATAAGGTGGAATCTCTTAGTAGTTTTAGTTTGCATTTCCCTGATGATTAGTGATGATAAGCATTTCCTTAGGTGTGTGTTTTCCATTTGTATTTCTTCCTCTGTGAACTGCCTGTCCAGCTCCTTGCCCCACTTTGTGAGTGGGTTGTTTGACTTATTATTGTTTTTAGGTTTTTGAGTTCTTCGTAGATTCTAGATATTAGGCCCCTGTCAGTTGCATAGCCAGTGACTATTTTCTCCCATTCTGTGGTAATCTATTAGCTCTGCTTATTTTATGCTTGCCTGTGAGGAAAATTTTCAGCTTCATGAGATCCCAATGGTTGAGTGATTGTTTAAGATCCTGAGCTAGCCGGGTGTGGTGGCGCATGCCTTTAATGCCAGCACTCGGGAGGCAGAGGTAGGAGGATCACCGTGAGTTCAGGGCCACCCTGAGACTACAGAGTTAATTCCAGGTCAGGTCAGCCTGGACCAGAGTGAGACCCTACCTCGAAAAACCAAAAAAAAAAAAAAAAAAAAAAAAAAAAAAGGATCCTGAGCTACTGGGGTTTTGTTCAGAAAGTCTTTTCTGGGCTGAAGAGATAGATAGCTTAGTGGTTAAGCGCTTGCCTGTGAAGCCTAAGGACTCTGGTTCGAGGCTCGATTCTCCAAGACCCACATTAGCCAGATGCACCAGGGGGTGCATGCATCTGGAGTTCATTTGCAGTGGCTGGAGGCCCTGGCATGCCCATTATCTCTCGCTCACTCGCTCGCTCGCTCTCAAATAAATAAAAAAAAAAATAAAGTCTTTTCTCATTCCTATATCATGGAAAGTTCCTCCTACCTTTTCTTCCAGTTGAAGCTGAGTTTTCAGTCTTATATTGAGGTCTTTGATCCATTTGGACTTGACTTTTGTGCATGGCAAGATGTGTGGATCAAGTTTCATTTTCCTGCATATGGTTATCCAGTTTGTCTAGCACCATTTGTTGAAGATGCTATCTTTTTTCCAGCCTATCTTGTTAGGGGCTTTGTCAAATATCAAGTAGCTGTAGTTACTTGAACCAAAGCCTGGGTCCTTAATTCTGTTCCATTGTTCTATACTACTGTTTTTATACCAGCACTATGCTGTTTTTACTACTATGGCTTTGTAATATAGCTTCAGATCAGGTATGGTGGTGCCTCCAGAGGTGTTTATTTTGCTGAGGATATGCTTGGATATCCAAGGCCTTCTTCCTTTCCATATGAAGTTTGAGATCATTTTTTCTACCTCTATGAAAAACAATGTTGGGGTTTTGATTGATATTGCATTAACTCTGTATATTGCATATAGTAAGATTGCCATTTTTATAATGTTATTACTGCCTATCCAGGAGCAGGGGAGGTCTTTCCATTTTCTCAAGTCCTCCCCAATTTCTTTTTTGAGTGTTTTTATGTTTTCATTATGTAGATCTGTCACATCTTTGGTTAATGTTATTCTAAGTTGTTGTTGTTGTTGTTGCTATTAAAAATGAGACAATATCCCTTATATCGTTCTCTGTATCTTTGTCTTTTGCATATAGAAAGGCTACTGATTTTTGTGCATTGATTTTGTATTGTATTTTGCTGAAGGAGTTAATCACCTTTAAGAGTTCTGAGATGGAGGCTCTAGGGTCTCTTGTGTATAGAATCATGTCCTCTGTGAATAGAGCTAACTTCTTCCTTTCCAACTTGTATCCTTTTTATTCCTTTCTCCTGTCTTATTGCTTGAGATAGGACTTCCAGTACTATATTGAAGAGCAGAGGTGAAAGTGGACAACCTGTCTTGTTCCCAATCTCAATGGGAAATCCTTCAGTCTCTCTTCATTAAGTAGTATTTGGGCTTTAGGAGCTTTATATATAGCCTTTATTATGTTGAGATATAAACCATCCATGCCAGTTCTCTCCAATGTTTTGATCATGAATTCATATATTTTGTCAAAGGCCTTTTCTGTATCTATCGAAATGACCATGTGTTTTTTGTGTTTAAGCTTATTTATGTGGAATATTATAATGACAGATTTCTGTATATTGAACCACCCCTGCATTCCTGGGATGAAGACCACTTGATCAAAGTGGATAATGCTTTTGCTGTGTTGTTGGATTCAGTTTGAGAGGAATATGTTCAGGATCTTTGCATCTAAGCGAATCAGGGAAATAGGCCTATAGGTTTCTTTTCTTATGGCATTTCTGCCTGGTTTTGATATTAGGGTGATCTAGCTACATAGAAGGATTTGGGGAGCTTTCCCTATTCTCCAGTTGTGTGGCACAATTTGAGAAAAATTGATTTCAGTTCATCCATGAATGTTTGATAGAATTCAGCTGAGAAGCCATCTGGTCCTGGACTCTTCTTTGGGGGGAGGTTTTTGATTACCTTTTCAATCTTGATAGGTGTGATAGGTTTCTTTGGGAGATTAATCTGCTCTGGGTTTAGCTTTGGTAGATGGTATGTATTCAGGAATTCATCCATTTGCTCCATATTGTCCAATTTTGTGGAATAGAGGTTCTTGAAATAAGTCCTGATGATTCTCCCAGTTTGACTTATGTCTGTTGTGGTCTCTCCTTTTTCATTTCTAATTTTGTTAATTTGAAGCATATAATTTTTTTGCTTGATCAAATTGGCCAGGAGTTTATCAATCTTGTTTATTTTTTCATATAACCAGCTTTGTTTAATCAATTTTCTTAATTGTTTTCTTAGTTTTCAATTCACTAATTTCTGCTCTGATCTTAATTAATCTTTCCATGTGGAGCTTTTTGAACTGGATTCTCCTTGGTTTTCCAGTGACTTTAGATGTATGGTTAGGTTATTGATTTGGGTTCTGTCTTTGTTATGAAGGCATTTAGTGCTATAAATTTTCCCCTAAGGACCACCTTCACTGTGTCCCCTAAGTTTTGGTATAATTTGTTCTCATTGTCATTCATTTCTAGAAATTTCACAATTTCATTTTTTATTTCATCCACTACCCATTTACTATTTAAAAGTCTGTTGTTCAGTTTCTAGGAGATGATGGGATTCCTGGTACATCTTTTGTTGTTAATTTCTAGCAACACAGCATTGTGATCCTATATCATGCAGGAAATTATGTCAATCCTCCTAAATATATGGAGGCAGGCTTTATGACCCAGTATGTGATTTGTTTTAGAGAAGGATCCATGGGTGGCTGAGATGAATATGTAGTCTGTGGATTTGGGGTATGTTCTGTAGATGCCCATTAGGTCTAATGGTTTTGTTGACCTCTCTCACTTCCCTGTTGATTTTCTGTTTGGATGATCTATCTATTGCTGATAGAGTATTGAAGTCCCCAACTATGATGGTATTGGTGGTTATTTCTGTTTTCTTGTCAAGTAGGTTTTGCTTTATGAATTGTGGTGCCCCTGTGTTTGGTGCATAAAGATTTATGATTGTGGGCTGGAGGGATTGCTTAGTGGTTAAAGCATTTGCCTGCAAAGCCAAAGGACCCAGATTTGATTCCTCGGCACCCATATTAGCCAGATGCACAAGGGGTCACATGCATCTGGAGTTCGTTTGCAGTGGCTGGAGGCCCTGACACACCCATTCTCTCTCCATCCCTGCCCCCACCAAATATAACTTTTTTTTTTTTTTTTTGGTTTTTTGAGGTATGATCTCACTCTAGCCCAGGTGACCTGGAATTCACTCTGTAGTCTCAGGGTGGCCTTGAACTCACAGCGGCCCTCCTACCTCTGCCTCCCGAGTACTGGGATTAAAGGCATGCACCACCATGCCTGGCAAAATAAAATATTTTTTTTAAAGATTTATGATTGTGATAACCTCTTGTGAGATCATTCCCTTGATAAGTAGGAAGTGGCCTTCTTTGTCTTTTTTGATTACTTTTGGTTTTAAGTCTATCTTATCCAATATTAGCATAGTTATGCCTGCTTGTTTCTTATTTCCATTTGCTTGGAATATCATTTTCCAGCCTTTCACCATGAGGAGGTGTCTGTCTTTAGTGGTGAGGTGGGCTGCTTGAAAACAACAAATTTAAGGGTCTAATTTTCTGATCCACCCTGTTAGTTTATGTCTCTTGATGGGTGAATTAAGGCCATTAATATTTCAGGTAATGACTATGAGGCTTGATTTGATCCCTGCCATATCATGGTAGTTTATGTGATTTGGTGTTTTCTTAGACTTTGTAGTTTTTTTGTGCCTTCTCTGAGTTTAGTTATTGTGATCTGCTTCTTGTAGGCACTTAAGGTTTATTATTTGATTCTTCTGTGTGAAGAATTTTCTGAAGTATTCTCTTCAGGTTTGTCTTCATGTTCATATAGTTGTAAATCTGAGTTTTGTCATGGAAAGGTTTTCTTTCGCCATCTATTATGAGGGATACTTTTGCTGTGTAGAGTGGTTTGGGTTGGACGCCATAGGTTCTTAGATTTTTCAGTGTTCCATTTCAGGCCCTTCTGGCTTTCAGGGCTTCTATTGAGAAGTCTGAAGTAATTCTGATGGGGTTACCTTTAAATGTAATATGTTGTTTTCCCCTAGCTGCTTTTAGGATTTTCTGTTTGGTGTCAATGTTCAGAGTCTTAATGACAATATGTCTTGGAGAATTTCTCCTTTGGTCCAGTCTGTTTAGAGTTCTGTTAGCTTCTTGTAACTTGATGGGCCTTTCTTTTGGGAGAGTGGGAAAGTTTTCTTTGTTAATTTTGTTTAATAAATTCTCCATGCCTTTGGTCTGAATTTCTTCCCCTTCAGGTATTCCCATGATCTGAATGTTGGGATGTTTAAGTGTATCCCACAGTTCCCTCATGCTCTGTTCACAAAAATTTTTGAACCTATTGAAACTTTTGGACTCACAAACTGTTTCTTCTATTTTTGCTTCCAGTTTTGAGTTTCTATCCTCCACATGGATGACTCTATTCTTAAGAGCTTCTATACACCCTTTGACCTGCACCCACTAGATGCTAGTAGCACTCTACTACCAGTGAAGATAGCCAAAAATGTCTCCAACATTGCCAAATGTCCCTGTGGCCAAAATTGTCCCCTGTCGAGGCCACTGCTGTAAGAGAGTTCACCTCATTGCATCTTGGGGAGGAGTCCACAGTGCAGTCTGCAAGTGGTCATCTCCTGGTTCCCCACCCCATGGTGTGGTGCCATACTGCCCTGTACCCCCTCAGGTCCTGCCCGCCCTGCAGCAGCTCTCCCGGGTCTCCAGTCATACTTCACCTCCACCGGGCCCAGCCCGCCCCTGGAGCTTCAGCTCCACCTTGCACAGATGCTGCCTTTAGGAACTTTGGAAAGATGCATACATGGGTGGAGCATAGTGGTGCCCATCTATAATCCCTGCATTCTGGAATGGAAGCAGGAGGATTGCCACAAGTCTGAGGTCAGCCTGGTCTCCATAGAGAGTTTCAGGCAGCCAGAGCTAGATACTGAGACCATGATCCTTCCCTTGCCCCCCAAAACAGTGACTATAAGAGATTTAGGTTTCCTAAGCAGGCTACTACTGCAGTCATTTATCTTGTTTAGAAGTGAGAGAATGGCTTACATGACCCATCCAAGCCTCTTCAGGCTCTTGTCAATGTCTACCCATTTGCTTAGGATGACTTGCCAGTGGCACCTCTGGTCACATGTTCTCATTTGTCTATATATAAGCTGGGTTAGTGTATTTTTCCAGTATCTGGCCTCCGTTTTCAAAGAGGTCAGGAACTTCTCTAGCCATGGGTTTATGGAAACTGTTGGATCATCACCCTTATTAAATGAATACTGTTGACTATCTTTTCATTGAATCCTAAGTATCACTGAAATCAAAAGTGGAAAAAAGAAGCTTGAATTTCAAGACTGAAGCTGCTGATGAGGTTTTCCCTTCAGCGTTCAAGAGCAGAGACCTTGGCCTGAGCTCTTCTCAGAGCGGATGCGAGGTGACAAGCCAGCAAGACTGGATCCAGTTCGCAGCCAGTGGAGACTCAGCAGAACTTTGGCCTGGTGGATCCCAACCCTCGAAAGTGTTGGAACATGCCACCCTGCAAGGCACACATGCTGGATAAGAAGTCGTCTCAGTTTTATCTTAGCGTGTACTACTACTGATTAGGTCCTGAAGTTTATAATAAAAATACTTTTAACTACCCTGAAAAAAAAAAAAGAGCTATAGAGTTTGAGGCTTGTTCAGTTTGGTTTGTATTTTCTACTATTTTTTTTTAATTTTTATTAACATTTTCCATGATTATAAAATATATCCCATGGTAATTCCCTCCCTCCCCACCCCCACACTTTCCCATTTGAAATTCCATTCTCCATCATATTACCTCCCCATTTCAATCATTGTAATTACATATATACAATATCAACCTATTAAGTATCCCCCCTCTTCCTTTCTCTACCCTTTATGTCTCCTTTTTAACTTACTGGCCTCTGCTACTAAGTATTTTCATTCTCACGCAGAAGCCCAGTCATCTGTAGCTAGGATCGACTATTTTTTTATATATAGTTTCCATCCTTCTGTCAAGAACCCTTTTCATGTCATTTTCTGATTTTCTTGATGCTTCTTGGTATTCATTTTTGCATTTCTTTATGTCTTCATTCAGCTTAGCCAGCTGGTTGTTGAGGTCCTCTTCTTTTTTTTTTTTTTTTTTTTCAGCTTTCCTTCAAATCATTTAACTGTCTTCGGAACGCTTCCAGGTTTTTATCTATTAGGTCTAATCCAGTGAGGACATCATTCATATGATTATCAGCCTTTTGCTGCTTATATGCAAGTTCTGCTATTTGTTTGGTCAGGGTTGCATAGTTTATATCTACATTTTGGGGTTCTGATCCTAATGTCTCTTCTATGTTTTGATTACAGACATCCATTGTGGAACTGGGTGCTCTTATTGAATTCACTTACATTTGATTGTTTGTGTTATTACTTGTGCGCTGCGGTCTGCCCATCACAATTTAGGAGCCTTATTTAATTTAGGAGGAAGCTTTAGTCTACCCTTGAAGTTTGTTCAGTGGTTATTCCCTTTTATATTTGCTTCCACTGGGTTTCTGGTGGCAATTGGGCCTGCCTGCTCAGAGGGAAGGAGCCTGTGAGGTTCTGGTGGGGGCCCAAGGACCTGATGTTGTTCCCTGATTTGGGGTATGGGAGTGCATAGTCAGGTGGCCCAAAGTGGCGGGGAGGGGGGGGGGAGAGAGAAGGGGGGCCAGTGGGATGGTATTCCTGAGCCTGGAGGTATGGGTGGAGCTAATCTGATTTGCCTGGGTTCAGAAGGGGATGGGGGTAACTGCAAATGGGATGGCCAGCTTGGAGGCCTTTGTGGAGCTACTCTGCTCTTCCTGGGCCTGCGCACAGGGGTAGGGGCCAGTGGTGAGTGGGATAGTGTTCCCGAACCTAGAGGCACAGGGGGAACTAACATGATCAACAGCAAGTAGAAAGGTGATCCCAAGCCTGAAGGTATGGGTGGAGCTATGCTGGCTGGCTGGCTTGGGTCTAGGCATGGGGTGGGGTGGGCAGGGAGTGGGATGGCATTCATGCACGTAGAGACAAATGGAGCATTGTTAGCACATGAGGCGGTGAGTGGGATGGCAATGGTGCTCCTCCCAGAGGCAAGTGGGATGGCATTGATGCACGGTAGGGAGTGAGATGGTGTTCACACTGGGTGGGGAGAGTGGGACCGCATTCACGGCGCAGTGGTGAGTAGGATAGCGTCCACCCACACGTGTGGCAGCACATAGGGAGCTACACTGGCCTGGGCATGAGGAACCTGCAGCTGGGACTATAGCTAAGACAGCTACTTGAGGGGATTGGAGGACTAAGGGACTACCTGAGAACGTGGGAATCAATCAATTCCCTTTTTTGCCACTCTGCGCCCTCCTACTGGAGGTCTATTAGAGTCTGCTCCCTGCTAGAAGACTCCATGAATACTTAATGTCTTGCCCTTCCTTCCCTGGGAGGTGTGGCATGGTTAGGCAGACACCATCCTGACTGAAAGTCTAAATATTCATCTCTTATTCAATAATATCTTATTTGCTTATTATTATATTTTCCCTGGTCTTAATTTTTGTTTTCCTTATAATGTTTGTTCTGATTGTAAGCCAACAAAATTATTTGTTGAAATATGGCTTGAAAATCAATAATTATGACTTTGCCTTCAACAAATAAGAAGCACTTACTTACTGTATGCCAGGTACTAGGCTTGGCTCTATGAATATAACAAAAAAAAAAAAAAAAACTTAACACATGCTCTCCTTTGCCTCCCACATCTCACCAACACCTCTAAGCCTCCCTACCCTGTGCACAGTCCCTAATCTAGCTCTCTCCCCTGCTCCAGTGCCTGTTATTGGATCTTTTTACCAAAATGGAAATAATAGAAATTTCTGGAATAAAAGAATAGAAACACAAAGCAGAGCTCTACAATAATTATCAGAAAGCAGAACCTCTCAGGACAAAGAAGTAGTAGAAGAGAACAGCTTCATAAACAGCCAAAATTAGACAGAGGTGTGAGGGATGGGGGTGAGTATATGCTCCAACTGAACAAGAACACAGGAACAATATTGAAGTACCAAATTCAAGTTCGTTTGGAACCAAAGATCAATCTAGCTAATTCATACCAATATCCTTAGGAAATACTTGTGTACACCTAAAGAATTCTAAAAACAGTAGCCCTTGCCAGACATGGTGGCACACACCTTTAATCCCAGCACTCAGGAGGCAGAGGAAGGAGGATCACCATGAATTCAAGGCCATCCTGAGACTACATAGTGAATTCCAAGTCAGCCTGGGCTAGAGTGAGACCCTACCTCGAAAAAAGAAAGAAAAAAAAAGGAAAGAGAGAAGAAAAAAAGAGAGAGAGAAAGGAAGGAGGAAAGAAGGAAGGAAGGAAGGAGGGGGGGGGAAAGAAAGATACCTCAGATGGCAGTGATAGCTTCATAAATGTGAAATGCCATATCTGGGGGAGGGGTGAGGCAAGGTCTCATTCCAACCCTGGGCTGACCAGGAACTTACTCACTCTTTAGCCTAGGCTGGCCTCAACCTCAGAGTAATCCTCCTACTCCAGCCTTCTGAGTGTTGAGGTTATAGGTATGAATCACAACATGCTGTTGAAAGACCATATTTTGTTTATTGACCTAGCATTTTACAATGGTCAGGATACATGCACACCTTAGAACAGCTATTCAGATACTGTGATTAGAGGCCATGACTCCAAGTCCCTTGTTTGGGATCCATTAGTTACTGTCATTGTGTTGGTTTGTTATATAAGATTCTCAAATACCACAAGACATTGATGAGTCAGGTACACTGACCATGTGATGCTCACAAAAACAAAGAAGGAATCAAGTTCTTTCCCTGGCTCTTGTAGCAAAATCCTTTTTTTAAACTTCAATTCTCAGTCCAGGCATGGTGGTGCACACCTTTAATCCCAGCACTCAAGAGGCAGATGTAGGAGGATTGCCATGAGTTCAAGGCCACCCTAAGACTACATTGTGAATTCCAGGTCAGCCTGGACCAGAGTGAGACCCTACCTCAAAACAAACAAACAAACAAAACTTCAATTTTCTTGCTGGAGAGATTGCTTAGTTGTTAAGGCACTTGCCTGTGAAGCCTAAGGACCCAGGTTCAGTTCTCCAGGTCCCATGTAAGCCATGCATGAATATGGTGGTGCATGCATCTGGACTTTGTTTGCAGTGGCTAGAGGCCCTGGTGTACTCTGTTCTCCCCCTCCCCCTCTCTCTCTCTCATAAATAAATATTTAAAAATTTTTTATTTCATTCATTTATTTGAGAGGAAGAGGCAGATAGAGCCCTATTACATTTTTTTTTATAGAAAGAGAGAAAGAGGGAGAGAGAGAGCATTGGCATGCCAAGGTCTCAGCCACTATAATAGAACTCCAGACACTTAGGCCACCTAGTAGGCATGTGCAAACTTATGCTTGCCTCACCTTTATGAATTTGGCTTATGTGAGATATAGATAGAAAGTTGCACATGCGTCCTTAGGCTTCATAGGCAAGCACCTTAACCACTAAGCCATCTCTCCAGCCCAAATAAATATTTTCAAGAAAATTTTAATTCTCACTCAAAGGCCACACTGAAGAGTCCTGAATATGTTGTGTAGTTTAACTGATGTTTCCCCAAACTCTCAAATCTGTCCAAAAACCTTCTTAGAGGCCTAGAAGAAAGACAGAAAAAAAAACAAGTGCCATCAAAGAGTAGTCTGTTAGTTCTTTAAAAAATACTCCAGATCAGACTACTAGTTAAGATGGTGGCATAGGAACCATGCCAAACCAGCCTAGGGAGAAAAAGAAAAAAAAAAAAAAAAGCAAAATACACTCTTCTACTAAAAAGTGAGGTGTATAAGAAATTACCAACTATAGCAGAGAAGTAAGAGAGATCCAAAGCATCTAGAGCCCACATAGGCAGGCAGAAGCAGCCCCAGCAGCAGCAGCACCAGGGCTGTGGTGGCACCAGGTCTGCAAGACCACAGCTACAAGGCTCAGCTGGAGCCACAGGAAAAGCTAAGTGAGGGATGTTCCATTCACACTGGAGCTCCTCGCAGCCAACGGAGGAGCAACTCACACACTAGAGGATCACGTGGACCAGCAGGAGAACTAGAGCCACCATCCAGTCTCCCCTCCCCCACTGCCAGTACAAGAGTCAGAAAGCACCAGAGACTTGGAGAAAGGAGCTCACAGCACCCAGCACCAGCAATGACAGCAGCAATCCAGCAACCTGGCCAGTCTACTTGAACCCACAGCACACCAAAGAGCAACCCAAGTAGAAGTGCAGTATAATTGAGACCAAAATCATCCCAAAAGGTAAATGGGATTACATGAGGTCAGTACCCACCAAATAAGCCTGGTATACAGGCTTGAATCAGAAGTGCTAATTGCACTTTTCATATCAGGATAAATTATATGTTAAATCTGATGGGTGGACAGATTTGCCATTCTTAAATAAGCTATATCTTGGGCTTGTTATTTGTTGCTTCCTGGTTTATAGTGGCTTTGTTTCCTCTTCTGTTGTTCATTAGGGAATGGTCTCACTTGGTCACAAGCTGACTTGGAACCCTCAACAGACCAGAAATCTTAACCTAGATGACAGGATTAAGGGAGTGGGGCAACACACACCATAAGGGGCTGTGACTTTGATAGAGGATCATAATAACTACTCTTGCATAAATACTCGGAGCAGTTTTTCATTGAATGTGTACATTGTTTAGTTAAATTTTAAATCTGCCTGTATTTTGTTCTACTCAGCATACTTGAATACTCTCATAACAGGCAAACCCAACATCAAGGGTCACTTTTGCAAATACTCTGAGAGTCTTAAGAGCCACAGCTAGCATCTTAAGCTCCTACCCTGAACATATATAACATCAGATTCATTGATACATCTAATAATACTGTGGCTAACTAGAAAATCCAAGTATTAAATTAATCCAAGATACAAAAATATGTACATTATAACACAACAAACACCAAAAATTAAGACAATATAAATCCACCAAAAAGTAAGAATGCATCAGAAATGACCTCCAGTGAGAATGAGTTAGAGGAAATGCCTAAGAAAGATTTCAAACGAATGATTATAAATATGCTCAAAGAAGTCAAAAAGAGGAGATCAAAGGAATGAAAGAGGAAATCAAAGAAATCAAAGAAGACACAGGAAACCAACTTAATGAAATAAAGAGGTCAATGCAAGATGTAAATAAGGAAATAGAAATAATAAAGAAAAACCAGTCAGAATTACTATCAATGAAGAACACAGTCCATGAAATAAAAAGCTCTGTAGAAAAATCTCACCAGTAGAATGGATGAAGGAGAGAATAGAATATCTAAACTAGAAGACCAGGTAGCAGATCTAATACAGTCCAACAAAGAGAAAGACAAACTAATAGGAAAATATGAATGGGAATTTCAAGATATTTAGGTCACTATGAAAAGATCAAACATAAGAATTCAGGGTATACAGTTTATGGAGGCCAGGGACAGAATACGGTGGTTTGGTTCAGGTATCCCCCATAAACTTACATGTTCTAAATGCTAGATCCCCAGTTGATGGCAACTGGAAATTAACACTTCCTGGAGGCAGTGTATTGTTGGGGGCAAGCTTATGGGTGTTATAGCCAGTTTCCCTATGCCAGTGTTTGGCACACTCTCCTTTTGCTATGGTCCACCTTATGTGGGCCAGAGGGTTATGTCCACCCTCTACTCATCCCTGCCATCATGGAGCTTCCCCTCAAGCCTGTAAACCAAAATATACCTCTTTTTCCCACAAAAAAGGGGGGGGGGTATAGTAGAAGAAGAATTTCACTCCAAAGGCATAGTAGGTATTTTCAGCAAAATCATAGAAGAAAACTTCCGCCAAATTGGGAAAGAGATGCCAATGCAGATATAGGAATACTTTAGAATACCAACCAGATAAAACCTGGAAAGTACCTCTCCTTGCCATATTATAATTAAACTACCAAACATGCAAACCAGAGAAAATATATTGAAACCAGCTAGAGAAAAAAAATCAAGTTACCTACCAAGGCAAGGCCATCAGGATCACAGCAGATTACTCAACACAAACTTTAAAAGCAAGAAGGGCTTGGAGTGATATATTTCAAGTTCTGAAAGATAACAACTGTCAACCAAGGTTACTTTACCCTGCAATGCTATTAATTCAAACAGATGGAGAAATAAGGATATTCCACAACAAAAGCAGGCTAAAGGAATATTTGAAGACAAAACCAGCTCTACAAAAAATACTTAAAAGAATCCTCCATGCTGAAGAGAAAGGAAACCACACACATAAGGAACATGGAAAAAACAAACATACTCAAATACTAATTAACACAAGAGAGCAAAGATAAAACTGGAAGAACTACAAAAAAAAGGACAAAACTAAATATGCACCTTACAAAAGTAACTCTTAATATTAACGGCCTCAATGCCCCAACCAAAAGACATAGGTTTGCAGACTGGGTTAAACAGCACCATCCTTCAATTTGTTGCCTCCAAGAAACTTACCTTTCTATAAAGGATGGACACTTTCTTAGGGTGAAAGACTGGAAAACAGTGTTTCAAACAGTGGGCCTAGAAAACAAGCAGGGGTTGCTATGCTAATATCTGATAAGGTAGACTTCAGTCCAACATTAGTTAGGAAAGATGAGGAACATCACTTTATACTGATTAAAGGCACTTTCCACAAGGAGGACATTGCAATCCTAAACATATATGCACCAACATGGGGGCCCCCAACTTCATCAAACAAATGCTATTAGAACTCAGGTCACAGATAACATCAAATATAGTGGTAGTGGGTGACTTCAACACGCCACTCTTATCAATTGACAGGACATTCCCAGCAACAAAATAGAGAGGCATCTGGACTAAATGAGGTCATAGAAGGAATGGACCTAACAGATATATATAGGACATTTCATCCAAATACTACACAATACACATTCTTTTTAGCAGCACATGGAACATTCTCTAAAATAGACCATATATTGTGACACAAAACAAATATTAACAAATACAGGAAAATTGAAATAATTCCTTGCATTATATCCAATGACAATGAAATCAAATGACAAATCAATAGCAAGAAAAGCTATAGAGCATAAACAAAATCATAAAAACCAACCAATACACTACTAAATGAATGAATGGGTCAATGAAGAAATCAAGAAGGAAATTAAAAATTCATAGAGTCAAATGATAATGAGAACACAACATACCAAAACCTTTGGGACACAATGAAAGCAGTCCTAAGAGGGACATTTATAGCTTTAAGTGCCTATATTAAGAAATTAGGTTTCATGGAGACTTCCGGTTAAGATGGCGGCGTAGGAACCATGCAAAAGCAGCCTAGGGGGGAAAAAGACCAAAAAAACTCAGCAAAATACACAATTTTACTAAAAAGTGAGGTGTATAGGAAATTGAAGCGGCAGCGGAGAAGTAGAAGAGTTCCAGGGCATCCAGAGCTCGCACAGGCAGGAAAAGCAGCTCCGGCAGCTCAGCCAACCGCTGCGGCCGCGGCGCACCAGAAAGCCGCCAGGCTCGGCTCCAGCTGCAGGAAAAGCCAGGTGTGGGAGCTTCCCCTCACACCGCGCTCTCCGCACTCGGGAAACGTGAGGGGAGAGTGGCAGCAAGCAACGGAGGAGCAGACCGCGAGGTAGAAGAACACTTGGAGCAGCGAGAGCACCAGAGAAGCTACGGGTCCCTCCCAACCCCCACTGCCTGAGCCAAGCTCCAGCGAATAGAGCAGCGGCCCGGGACCCGGCCACGCCAACTTGGGCCGACAGCGGGACCCAAGCAGGAGCAGAGTTCGGCAGCAACATCAGCAGCTCCAACACCGATAACAGCGGCCCCAGCAGCAGCAGACCCAGGAGTGGCAGCAGCGGGAGACTCGGCAGCAGCAGCTTCAGGGGGAGCAGTGGCAGTGGACACAGCAGCAGCAGCTTCAGCAGCAGTGGTGGCTCCAGCAGTGGCAGCTACAGCAGCAGCAGAGGCAGCAGCAGTGGTGGTTCCAGCAGCAAAACCTTCAGCAGCAGTGGCTACAGACCCAGCAGGGGCAGCTTGAGCAGCAGCAGTTCCAGCAGCATGGGTGCTGATCTGCAGGGCCACACTTGCCAGGCTCAGTTTGCCCCGCAGGAAAAGCAAGTGCCCACTCCAGAAATCAGAACAGCAGCCCAACGACCCAGGCAGCAACTTGACTGAGAACAAAATCATCCAAGGTAACTGGGATTGCACCAGGGAAGGGTCTCACTTGGTCACAAGCTGACTTGGATCCCTCAACAGACCAGAAATCTTAACCTCTTTGTTGATAGAGGATCTGGTCGTTATAATAACTACTCTTACATACATACTCGGGGCTCTTTTTGAGTGAATGTGTACAGGGTTTAGATAAATTTTAGAATCTACCTGTATTTTATTCCACTCAGCCTGCTTGAATACTCCTATAGCAGGGAAACTAAACCCCTAAGAACATCTTTGTAGATACTCTGAGAGTCATAAGAGCCACACCTAACACCTTAAGGTCCTACCCTGAAAATATATTACTTCAAATCAATTGATACAGCTAAGAATACCCAGCCAGCTAGACAATCCAAGCATTAACTTAATCCAAGATGCAAAAATATATACATTATAACACAAGAAATACTAAAAAGTAAGACGATATAAATCTACCTAAAAGTATTAATGCATCAGAAATGTCCTCCAGTGAGAAAGAGTTAGAGGCATTGCCTGAGAAAGAATTCAAAAGAATGATTATAAATATGTTCAAAGAGGTCAAAGAACACATCAAAGCAATCAAAGAAGAAATCAAAGAGGAAATAAAAGGAATCAAAGAAGATGCAGGACACCAATTTAATGAAATAAAGAAGGCAATAAAAGACATAAATAAGGAAATAGAAATAATAAAGAAAAACCAGTCAGAATTACTAGCAATGAAGAACACATTTAATGAAATAAAAAACTCTGTAGAAAATCTCACCAGTAGGATGGATGAGGGAGAGGACAGAATATCTAAGCTAGAAGACCAGACGGCAGATCTAATGCAGTCCAACAAAGAGAAAGACAAACTTACAGAAAAGTATGAGTGGGAATTTCAAGATATTCGGGACACTATGAAAAGATCCAATATAAGAATTCAGGGCATAGTAGCAGGAGAAGAACTCCACTCCAGAGGCATAGTAGGTGTCTTCAACAAAATCATAGAAGAAAATTTCCCCCAAATTGGGAAAGAGGTGCCAATGCAGATACAGGAAGCCTTTAGAACCCAAGCCAGACAAAACCTGGAAAGACCCTCTCCTCGCCATATTATAATCAAACTTCCAAACACACAAAACAAAGAAAAAATATTGAAAGCAGTTAGAGAGAAAAATCAAGTTACCTACAAAAGCAAGCCCATCAGGATTACAGCAGATTATTCAACACAAACTTTTAAAGCCAGAAGGGCTTGCAGTGATATATTCCAAGTTCTGAAAGATAACAACTGTCAACCAAGGTTACTTTATCCTGCAAAGTTATCCATTCAAATAGATGGAGAAATAAAGACATTCCATGACAAAAGCAGGTTAAAGGAGTATTTGAAGACAAAACCAGCTCTACAGAAAATACTTGATAGAATCCTCCATGCTGAAGGAAAGGAAAAGCACACATATAAGGAACCTAGAAAAAACAAACAATACGCAAATACTAGTTAACAGAAGAGAGCGCAGGTAGAACCAGAAACACACACACACATACACACACAAAAATGGCAAACATAAATACACACCTTTCAATAATATCTCTTAATATCAATGGTATCAATGTCCCAATGAAAAGACATAGATTTGCAGACTGGGTTAAAAAGCAGGATCCTACAATTTGTTGTCTCCATGAAACTCACCTTTGTAGAAAGGATAGACATTATCTTAGGGTGAAAGGTTGGAAGACAGTGTTTCAAGCAAATGGGCCTAGAAAACAAGCAGGGTTTGCTATCCTAATATCAGACAGGGTAGACTATAGTCCGACGTTAGTCAAGAAAGATAAGGAAGGTCACTTTATATTGATTAAGGGCACACACCAACAGGAGGACATTACAATCCTAAACATATTTGCACCTAACATGGGGGCTCCCAAATTCGTCAAACAAACACTATTAGAACTAAGGTCACAGATAACACCAAACACAGTGGTGGTGGGTGACTTTAACACCCCACTCTCATCAATTGACAGGTCATCCAGGGAAAGAATAAACAGAAAGGCATCTGGACTAAATGAGGTCTTAGAAGGCATGGACCTAACAGATATATACAGGACATTTCATCCAAAGGCTGCAGAATATACATTCTTTTCAGCAGCACATGGAACATTCTCTAAAATAGACCATATATTAGGACACAAAACAAATCTTAACAAATTCAGGAAAATTGAAATAATTCCTTGGATTCTATCTGACCACAATGGAATAAAACTACAAATCAGTAGCAAGAAAGGCAATAGAGTATACACAAAATCATGGTAACTAAACAATACACTACTAAATGATGAATGGGTTAATGAAGAAATCAAAAAGGAAATCAAAAAAATTATAGAGTCCAATGATAATGAGAACACAACATACCAAAATCTCTGGGACACAATGAAGGCAGTTCTAAGAGGTAAATTTATAGCCTTAAGTGCCTATATTAAGAAATTAGAAAGGTCGCAAGTAAACGACCTAATGCTTCGCCTTAAAGCCTTGGAAAAAGAACAAGGCAAACCAAAAATCAGTAGACGGGAAGAAATAATAAAGATTAGGGCAGAAATTAATGAAATAGAAACAAAAAGAACAATCCAAAGAATTAATGAAACAAAGAGTTGGTTCTTTGAAAGGATAAACAAGATTGATAAACCCTTAGCAAATCTGACCAAAAGAAAGAGAGAAGAGACACAAATTAATAAAATCAGAGATGACCAAGGTAACATCACAACAGATTCCAGAGAAATTTTAAAAATCATAGGGACATACTATAAAAGCATAGACTCCACAAAGTATGAAAATCTGAAAGATATTGATGATTTCCTTGATTTATATGACCTACCTAAATTAAATCAAAATGAGATTAATCACTTAAATAGACCTATAACAAACATGGAGATCCGAACAGTTATCAAGAATCTCCCAATTAAAAAAAGCCCAGGCCCAGACGGATTCACTGCTGAATTTTACCAGACTTTTAAAGAAGAGCTAACACCATTACTTCTTGAGCTTTTCCAGGAAATAGAAAATGAAGGAATTCTAGCAAACTCCTTCTATGAGGCCAGCATCACCCTGATACCAAAACCAGGCAAAGATAGAACAAAAAAAGAAAATTACAGACCAATCTCCCTCATGAACATTGATGCAAAAATTCTCAACAAAATATTGGCAAACAGGATACAAGAGTATATCAAAAAGATCATTCACCCTGACCAAGTAGGCTTTATCCCAGAGATGCAGGGATGGTTCAACATACACAAATCAATAAATGTAATACATTACATAAACGGGTTGAAGGACAAAAATCACATGATCATCTCATTAGACGCAGAGAAAGCATTTGACAAAATCCAACATCCCTTCATGATAAATGTCCTACAGAGACAGGAAATAGAAGGAACATATCTCAATATAATAAAGGCTATTTATGACAAGCCTACAGCAAACATATTACTAAATGGGGAAAAACTGGAAGCTCTCCCACTAAAATCAGGAACAAGACAAGGGTGTCCACTGTCCCCACTATTATTTAATATAGTTTTGGAAGTCTTAGCCATAGCAATAAGGCAAGAGACACATAAAAGGGATACAATTGGAAAGGAAGAAATCAAGTTATCATTATTTGCAGATGACATGATTCTATACATAAAGGACCCTAAAGACTCTACTAGCAAGCTGTTAGAGCTGATCAAAACCTAGAGCAATGTAGCAGGATACAAAATAAATACACAGAAATCAGTAGCCTTCATATATGCTAACAACACACAGAGGATGAAATCAGAGAATCACTCCCATTCACAATTGCATCAAAAAAAATAAAGTACCTTAGAATAAACCTATCCAAGGAAGTAAAGAATCTATACAATGAGAACTTTAATACACTCAAGCTAGAAATTGCAGAAGACACTAGAAAGTGGAGAAACATCACTTGTTCCTGGATTGGAAGAATCAATATTGTGAAAACAGCAATCTTACCTAAAGCAATCTACACATTTAATGCAATCCCTATCAAAATTCCGAAGGCTTTCTTCATGTAAATAGAAAAAATAATCCAAAAATTCATTTGGAATCACAAAAAACCTCGAATATCTAAAATAATACTGAGCAACAAAAATGAGGCTGGTGGTATCACCATACCTGATTTTAACCTCTACTACAGAGCCATAGTAACAAAAACAGCATGGTACTGGAAAAAGAACAAACATGTAGATCAGTGGAACAGAACAGAGGACCCAGATGTAAGCCCAAGTAGCTATAGCCACCTGATATTCGATAAAAATGCCAAAAATGCTCATTGGAGAGCATACAGCCTCCTCAGCAAATGGTGTTTTGAAAACTGGATATATATCTGCAGAAGGATGAAAATAGATTATTCTCTCTCACCATGCACAAGGATTAAGTCCAAATGGATTCAAGGCCTTAACATCAGACCGGACACTCTGAAACTGCTAGAGGAAAAAGTAGGGAAAACCCATCAACATACTGGTCTTGGCAAAGACTTTCTGAATACAACCCCAATTGCTCAGGCAATAAAACCACAGATTAACCACTGGGACCTCATGAAATTACAAAGATTTTGCACCGCAAAGGACACAGTGAAAAAAGCAAAGAGGCAACCTACAGAATGGGAAAAGTTCTTCGCCAGCTATATATCTGATAGAGGATTAATATCTAGGATATACAAAGAACTCAAATAGTTAAATAATAAGGAATCAAACTAGCCAATCAAAAAATGGGCTATGGAGCTAAATAGAGAGTTCTCAAAGGAAGAAATATGAATGGCACATAAGCATCTAAAAAAATTTCCTATGTCACTAGTCATCAGGGAAATGCAGATTAAAACTACATTGAGATTCCATCTCACTCCTGTCAGATTGGCCACCATCATGAAAACAAATGATCATAAATGTTGGCAGTGATGTGGAAAAAAAGGAACCATTCTGCACTGCTGGTGGTAATGCAATCTGGTCCAGCCATTGTGGAAAACGGTGTGGAGGTTCCTAAAACAGATAGAGATTGATCTACCATATGACCCAGCTATAGCACTCCTAGGCATATATCCAAAGGAATCATCTCATTTCCTTAGAAGTACGTGCTCAACCATGTTTATTGCTGCTCAATTTATAATAACTGGGAAATGGAACCAGCCTAGATGTCCCTCAACAGATGAGTGGATAATGAAGATGTGGCACATTTATACAATGGAGTTCTACTCAGCGGTAAAGAAAAATGAAGTTATGAAATTTGCAGAAAAATGGATGGACCTGGAAAGTATTATACTAAGTGAGGTAACCCAGACCCAGAAAGCCAAGCACCACATATTCTCTCTCATATGTGGATCCTAGCTACAGATGACTGGGCTTCTGCGTGAGAATGAAAATACTTAGTAGCAAAGGCCAGTAAGTTAAAAAGGAGACATAAAGGGTAGAGAAAGGAAGGGGGGAGGATACTTAATAGGTTGATATTGTATATATGTAATTACAATGATTGTAATGGGGAGGTAATACGATGGAGAATGGAATTTCAAATGGCAAAGTGTGGGGGTGGGGAGGGAGGGAATTACCATGCGATATATTTTATAATCATGGAAAATGTTAATAAAAATTAAAAAAAAGAAAAATAAATTAGAAAGGGACACGGGCGCTCTCCACAACTCAGGAAATATGAAGGGAGAGCACAGTGAGCAACGCAGGAGCAGACCACAAGGTACAAGAACACGTGGAACAGTGAGAGAACCAGAGCAGCTGTGGCTCCCTCCCCTCCCCCAACGACTGAGCCCAGCTCCAGCAAATACAGCAGCAGACCCGGGACCCAGCCATGCCAAATTGAGCCGACAGCGGGACCCAAGCAGGAGGACAGTCTGGCAACAACATCAGCAACTCCGGCACCAGTAACAGCAGCCCTGGCAGCAGCAGATCCAGTGTGGCAGCAGCAGCAGACCCAGCAGCAGACCCAGGAGCAGCAGCAGCGGCAGATCCCACAGCAGCAGCTTCAGTGGCAACATGGGCACTGGACCCAGCAGCAGCAGCTTCAGCAGGAGCAGTGGCTCCAGCAGTGGCAGCTACAGCAGCAGCAGCAGAGGCAGCAGCAACAGTGGACCCAGCTGCAGCAGCTTCAGCAGCAGCAGCTACAGACCCAGCAGTGGCACCTTTAGAAGAAGCAGTTCCAGTAGCAGGGGTGTGGATCTGCAGTGCCACACTTGTCAGGCTCGGTTTTCCCCACAGTAAAAGCCAGTGCCCAGCACCAGAAATCAGAACAGCAGCCCGACGTCCCAGGCGGCAACTTGACTGAGACCAAAATCATCCAAGGTAACTGGGATTGCACCAGGGAAGGGTCTCACTTGGTCACAAGCTGACTTGGATCCCTCAACAGACCAGAAATCTTAACCTCTTTTTCATAGAGGATCTGATCGTTATAATAACTACTCTTGCATACATACTTGGGGCAGTTTTTGATTGAATGTGTACAGTGTTTAGTTAAATTTTAGAATCTACCTGCATTATATTCCACTCAGCCTACTTGTATACTCCCATATCAGGGAAACTCAACCCCTAAGGACACCTATGTAGATACTCTGAAGGTCTTGAGAGCCACACCTAACACCTTAAGCTCCTACCCTGAATATATATAACAACAAATCAATTGATACAGCTAAGAACACCCAGCTAGCTAGAAAATCCAACATTAACTTAATCCAAGATGCAAAAATATATACATTATAACACAAGAAACACTGAAATGCAAGACAATATAAATCCACCTAGAAGTATTAATGCATCACAAATGACCTCCAATGAGAAGGAGTTAGAGGATATGCCTGAGAAAGATTTCAAAAGAATGATTGTAAATATGTTCAACAAGGTAAAAGAACAAATCAAAAGAAAGATGAAATCAAAGAGGAAATCAAAGGAATCAACAAAGACGCAGGACACCAATTTCATGAAATAAAGAAGGCAATACGAGACATAAATAAGGAAATAGAAATAATAAAGAAAAACCAGTAGAAGTACTATCAATGAAGAACACAGTTAATGAAATAAAAAACTCTGTAGAAAATCTCACCAGTAGGATGGATGAGGGAGAGGACAGAATATCTAAGCTAGAAGACCAGGTGACAGATCTAATACAGGCCAACAAAGAGAAAGACAAACTTATAGAAAAGAATGAGTGGGAATTTCAAAATATTCAGGACACTATGAAAAGAGCAAATATAAGAATTCAGGGCATAGTAGAAGGAGAAGAATTCCACTCCAAAGGCATAGTAGGCATCTTCAACAAAATCATAGAAGAAAATTTCCCCCAAATTGGGAAAGAGGTGCCAATGCAGATACAGGAAGCCTTTAGAACCCCAGCCAGACAAAACCTGGAAAGAACCTCTCATCGCCATATTATAATCAAACTTCCAAACACATAAACCAAAGAAAAAATATTGAAAGCAGTTAGAGAGAAAAATCAAGTTACCTACAAAAGCAAGCCTATCAGGATTACAGCAGATTATTCAACACAAAATTTTAAAGCCAGAAGGGCGTGGAGTGATATATTCCAAGTTCTGAAAGATAACAACTGTCAACCAAGGTTACTTTATCCTGCAAAGCTATCCATTCAAATAGATGGAGAAATAAGGACATTCCATAACAAAAGCAGGTTAAAGAAGTATTTGAAGACAAAACCAGATCTACAGAAAATATTCAATAGAATCTTCCATGCTGAAGAAAAGGAAAAGCACACATATAAGGAACCTAGAAAAAACAAGCAATACTCAAATATTAGTTAACACGAGAGAACACAGATAGAACTGAAACCACACATAAAAAAAATTAGCAAAAATAAATACACACCTTTAAATAATATCTCTTAATATCAAGGGCCTCAATGCCCCAACCAAAAGAAATAGGTTTGCAAAGTGGGTTAAACAGAAGGATACTACAATTTCTTGTCTCCAAGAAACTCATCATTCTACAAAGGATAGACATTATCTTAGGGTGAAAGGTTGGAAAACGGTGTTTCAAGCAAATGGGCCTAGAAAACAAGCAGGTGTTGCTATCCTAATATCTGACAAGGTAGACTTCAGTCCAACATTACTCATGAAGAATAAGGAAGGTCACTGTATATTGGTTAAGGGCACACTCCAACAGGAGGACATTACAATCCTAAACATATAGGCACCTAACATGGGGGCTCCCAAATTCATCAAACACTATTAGAATGAAGGTCACAGATAACACCAAACACAGTGGTGGTGGGTGACTTTAACACCCCACTCTCATGAATTGACAGGTCATCCCGGGAAAAAATAAACAGAGAGGCTTCTGGACTAAATGAGGTCATAGAAGGAATGGACCTAACAGATATATACAGGACATTTCATCTAAAGGCTGCAGAATATACATTCTTTTCAGCAGCATATGGAACATTCTCTAAAATAGACCATATATTAGGACACAAAGCAAATCTTAACAAATTCAGGAAAATTGAAATAATTCCTTGCATTCTTTCAGACCACAATGGAATGAAACTACAAATTAGTAGCAAGAAAGGATATAGAGCATAAACAAAATCATGGAAAATAAACAATACACTACTTAATGATGAATGGGTCAATGATGAAATCAAGAAGGAAATCAAAAAATTTATAGAGTCAAACAATAATGAGAACACAACATATCAAAATCACTGGGACACAATGAAGGCAGTTCTAAGAGGTTAATTTATAGCCTTAAGTGCCTATATTAAAAAATTAGAAAGGTCGCATGTAAATGACCTAGTGCTTCACCTTAAAGCCTTGGAAAAAGAAGAACAAGGCAAATCAAAAATCTGTACACAGGAAGAAATAATAAAGAATAGGGCAGAAATTAATGAAATAGAAGCAAACAAAACAATCCAAAGAATTAATGAAACAAAGAGTTGGTTCTTTGAAAGGATAAACAATATTGATAAACTCTTAGCAAATCTAACCAAAAGAAACAGAGAAGAGACACAAATTAAGAAAATCAGAGATAAAAAAGGTAACATCACAACAGATTCCAGAGAAATTCAAAAAATCATAGGGACATACTATAAAAGCATATACTCCACAAACTGTGAAAATCTGAAAGAAATGGATGATTTCCTTGATCTATATGACCTACCTAAATTAAATCAAAATGAGATTAATCACGTAAATAGACCTATAACAAATATGGAGATCTGAACAGTTATCAATAATCCCCCAACTAAAAAAGGACCAGGACCAGATGGATTCACTGCTGAATTTTATGAGACCTTTAAGGAAGAGCTAACACCATTGCTTCTTAAGCTTTTCCAGGAAATAGAAAAAGAAGGAATACTACCAAATCCTTCTATGAGGCCAGCATCACCCTGATACCAAAACCAGACAAAGATAGAACAAAAAAAGAAAATTACAGACCAATCTCCCTCATGAACATAGATGCAAAGATTCTCAACAAAATATTGGCAAACAGAATACAAGAGTATATCAAAAAGATCATTCACCCTGACCAAGTAGGCTTTATCCCAGAGAGGCAGAAATGGTTCAAAATACACAAATCTATAAATGTAATACATTATATAAACAGGTTGAAGGACGAAAATCACATGATCATCTCATTAGATGCAGAGAAAGCATTTGACAAAATCCAACCTCCCTTCATCACAAAAGTCCTACCGAGATTGGGAATAAAAGGAACATATCTCACTATAATAAAGGCTATTTATGACAAGCCTACAGCCAACATATTACTAAATGGGGAAAACTGGAAGCTTTTCCATTAAAATCAGGAACAAGACAAGGGTGTCCACTGTCCCCACTTTTATGTATTATAGTGCTGGAAGTCTTAGCCATAGCAATAAGTCAAGAGACACACATAAAAGGGATAGAAAATTGGAAAGGAAGAGATCAAGTTATTATTTGCAGATCACATGATTCTATACATAAAGGACCCTAAAGACTCTACTAGCTAACTGTTAAAGCTGATCAAAACCTACAGCCATGTAGCCGGATACAAAATAAATACACAGAAATTAGTAGCCTTCTTATATGCTAACAACAAACACACAGAGGATGAAATCAGAGAATCACTCCCATTCACAATTGCATCAAAAAAAATAAAGTACCTTGGAATAAACCTAACCAAGGAAGTAAAGAATCTATACAATGAGAACTTTAAAACACTCAAGCAAGAAATTGCAGAAGACACTAGAAAGTGGAGAAACATCCCTTGTTCCTGGATTGGAAGAATCAATATTGTGAAAATGGCAATCTTACCTACAGCAATCTACACATTTAATGCAATCCCTATCAAAATTCCAATGGCATTCTTCATGGAAATAGAAAAAACAATCCAAAAATTCATTTGGAATCACAAAAAAACTCGAATATCTAAAATAATACTGAGCAACAAAAATAAGGCTGGTGGTATCACCACACCTGATTTTAACCTATACTACAGAGCCATAGTAACAAAAACAGCATTGTTCTGGCACAAGAACAGACATGTAGATCAGTGGAACAGAATAGAGGACCCAGATGTAAGCCCAAGTAGCTATAGCCACCTGATATTCGATAAAAATGCCAAATATACTCATTGGAGAAAAGACAGCTTCTTCAGCAAATGGTGTTTTGAAAACTGGATATATATCTGCAGAAGGATGAAAATAGATCCTTCTCTCTCACCATGCACAAGAATTAAGTACAAATGGATTAAAGACCTTAACATCAGACCAGTAACTCTGAAACTGCTAGAGGAAAAAGTAGGGGAAACCCTTCAACATATCGGTCTTGGCAAAGACTTTCTGAATACAACCCCAATTGCTCAGGCAATAAAACCACAGATTAATCACTGGGACCTCATGAAAATTACAAAGATTTTGCACTGCAAAGGACACAGTGAAAAAAGCAAAGAGGCAACCTACAGAATGGGAAAAAAAGCTTCACCAGCTATATATCTGATAGAGGATTAATATCTAGGATATACAAAGAACTCAAAAGCTAAATAATAAGGAATCATACAAGCCAATCAAAAAATGGGCTATAAAAAAAATAAAAAATAAAAAATAAAAAAAATGGGCTATAGAGCTAAATAGAGCATTCTCAAAGGAAGAAATATGAATGGCATATAAGCATCTAAAAAGATGTTCTACATCACTAGTCATCAGTGAAATGCAGATTAAAACTACATTGAGATTCCATCTCACTCCTGTCAGATTGGCCACCATCATGAAAACAAATGATCATAAATGTTGGCAGGGATGTGGAAAAAGAGGAGCCCTTCTACACTGCTGGTGGGAATTCATTCTGGTCCAGCCACTGTGGAAATCAGTGTGGAGGTTCCTAAAACAGCTAAAGATTGATCTACTATATGACCCAGCTATAGCACTCCTAGGCATGTATCCTAAGGACTCATCTCATTTCTTAGAAGTACGTGCTCATCCATGTTTATTGCTGCTCAATTTATAATAGGTGGGAAATGGAACCAGCCTAGATGTCCCTCAACTGATGAGTGGATAATGAAGATGTGGCACATTTATACAATGGAGTTCTACTCAGCAGTAAAGAAAAATGAAGTTATGAAATTTGCAGAAAAATGGATGGACCTGGAAAGGATTATACTAAGTGAGGTAACCCAGGCCCAGAAAGCCAAGCGCCACATGTACTCTCTCATATGTGGATCCTTGCTACAGATGATTGGGCTTCTGCGTGAGAATGAAAATACTTAGTAGCAGAGGCCAGTAAGTTTAAAAGGAGACATAAAGGGAAGAGAAAGGAAGGGAGGAGGGTACTTAATAGCTTGATATTGTATATATGGAAGTACAATGATTGAGATGGGGAGGGAATATGATGGAGAATGGAATTTCAAAGGGGAAAGTGTCGGGGGCCAGGGAGGGAGTTACCATGGGAAATTTTTTTATAATCATGGAAAATGTTAATAAAAATTAAAAAAAAGAAAAAGAAATTAGAAAGGTCACAAGTAAATGACCTAATACTTCACCTCATACCTTGCAAAAAAGAATAACAAGGCAAACAGAAAATTAGTAGACAGGAAGAAATAATAAAGATTAGGGTAGAAATTATTGAAATAGAAACAAGAAAAATCCAAAGAATCAATGAAACAAAGAGTTGGTTCTTTGAAAGGATAGACAAGATTGACAAACCCTTAGCAAACCTGACCAAAAGAAAGAGAAAAGAGACACAAATTAATAAAATTAGAGATGAAAAGGCAGCATCACAACAGATACCAGAGAAATGGAAAAAATCATAGAGACATACTTTAAAAACTTATACTCCACTAAGCATGAGTTTCTGAAAGACATGGATAATTTCTTTGATTTATATGACCTACCTAAATTAAATCAAGATGAGATTAATCACTTAAATAGACCTATAACAAGTATGGAGATCCAAGCAGTTATCAAAAAACCTTCCAACCAAAAAAAGTCTAGGCCCAGATGGATTCACTAGTGAATTTTACCAGACCTTCAGGGAAGAACTAACACCATTGCTTCATTAATACCAATGCTTCTTAAACTTTTCCATAAAATAGAGAAAGAAGGAATCCTACCAAATTCCTTTTACGAAGCCACCATCACCATGACACCAAAATCAGGCAAAGATAGTACAAAAAAAAAGAAAATTACAGATCAATCTCCCTCATGAACACAGATGTAAAAATTCTCAAAAAAAAATATTGGCAAACACAATACAAGAATATATCAGAAAGATCACTCACCCTAATCAAGTAGGCTTTATCCCAGAGATACAAGGATGGTTCAAAATATGCAAATTGATAAATGTAATACATTATATAAATGGACTAATGGACAAAAATCATATGATCATTTCATTAGATGCAGAGAAACATTGGACAAAATCCAACATCCCTTCATGATAAAAGTCCTACAGAGATTCGGAATAGAAGGAACATATCTCACTATAATAAAGGCTACTTAAGACAAGCCTACAGTCAATATATTACTAAATAGAGAAAAACTGAAAGCTTTTCCACTAAAATCAGGAACAAGACAAGGGTGTCCACTGTCCCCACTTTTATGTAATATAGTGCTGGAAGTCTTAGCCATAGCAATAAGTCAAGAGACACACATAAAAGGAATACAAATTGGAAAGAAATAGATCAAATTATCATTATTTACAGATGACATGATTCTATACATAAATGACCCTAAAGACTCTACCAGCAAACTGTTAGAGTTGATAAACACTGATAGCCATGTAGCAGGATACGAAATAAACAAACAGAAATCAGTAGCCTTCCTATATGCTAACAGCAAACACACAGAAGATGAAATTAGAGAACCACTCCCATTCACAATTGCATCAAAAAATAAATAAATAAATAATGTACCTTGGAATAAACCTAACCAAGGAAGTAAAGGATCTCTGCAATGAAAACTTGAAAACACTAAAGCGAGAAATTGCAGAAGACACTACGATTTGGAAAGACATCCTTGTTCTTGAATTGGAAGAATCAATATTATGAAAATGGCAATCTTACCAAAAGCATTCTATACATTTAATGCAATCTCTATAAAAATTCAAAGGCATTCTTCACAGAAATAGAAATAAAACAATCGAAAATTTCATTTGGAGTCACAAAATCTCGAATATCTAAAACAATACTGAGCAAAAAAAAATAAGGCTGATGGTATCACCATACCTGATTTTAACCTATACTACAGAGCCACAGTAACAAAAACAGCATGGTACTGGCACTAAAGCAGACATGTAGATCAATGGAACAGAACAAAGGACCCAGATGTAAATCCAAGTAGCTATAGCCACCTGATATTTGACAAAAATGACAAAAATACTCATTGGAGAAAAGACAGCCTCTGAAGCAAATGGTGCTGGGAAAACTGGATGTATATCTGTAGAAGGATTAAAATAAATAAGACCCTATTGCTGAAGACTCTACATACTTGGACTGCAAGGCCACTGAGAAATCCTGCTGGAACTGAACTGATATCCTCCTCCATGTAGACCAGCTGACAGAAAGCTGGAAGAAGCCATTATACATGCAGTTCAATGGGAGAAAGAGATACCACCAGTGAAGATACTCAACAGTGGGACACTGCAAGCCTTATAATTGGCCAGCCAACCCAAATGAGCCAACTGGTGCAATAGTGGCACTTCTGTCATGGTGGAAACCAACTGCCCTCCAATTGGACCAGAGCCCCACTCCATGGGAGGTAATACATCCCTGATACTGAAAACTTAAAACAGGGTAGTCATAAGCCGGGAGTGGTGGCGCATACCTTTAATCCCAGCACTCGGGAGGCAGAGATAGGAGGATCGCCGTGAGTTCGAGGCCATCCTGAGACTCCATAGTGAATTCCAGGTCAGCCTGGGATAGAGTGAGACCATACCTTGAAAAAGAAAAAAAGAAAGAAAAAAAAACAGGGGTAGTCATGAGCCCTAGGGGTGTAACATCTGCTGATGTCTGGATAAGTGTATATACTATGCTTATCAAACTGCCCAGTAAGTACTTCTCTTACTATTAATACCCTTATATTAATGCCACTCTAATTTTGGGTAGAGAATCTTCTCTTCACATGGTAGTGACCTTGGGATGACTCAGAAGGTGTCATGGTGCTGGAAAGAAGTGACTAGAGTACCGAGTAACATCTCAATCACACCTTCCAAGGCTCAGGGTCTAATGCGAAAGAGGTGGTAGAAAGAATGTAAGAACCAAAGGAAGAGTAGTACTCCTTACAATGTGCTCCCTCCAGACATAAATTGGCCTCGATATCCATGTCCTCATAGTGCTTGACACTACCTACACCAGACCATCATAAGAGGAGGGAAAGATCATGACATCAAAATAAAAGAGAGACTTATTGAGATGGGGAGGGGATATGATGGAGAATGGAATTTCAAAGGGGAAAAGGGGGAGAGGGAGGGTATATTTTTTATAATCATGGAAAATGTTTTTAAAAATTGAGAAAAAATAAAATAAGATTTAAAATGGGCTATGGAAGTAAATAGAGAGTTCTCAAAAGAAGAACTACAAATGGCATGTAAGTAGCTTAAAAAATGTTCTACATCCCTAGTCATCAGGAAATGCTGATTAAAACTATATTGAGATTCCATCTCACTCCTGTCAGATTGGCTACCATCAACAAATGACCATAAATGCTAGTTAGGATGCAGAAAAAGAGGAACCCTTCTACACTGTTGGTGGAAAGGCAATCTTGTCCAGCCATTGTGGAAATCAGTGTGGAGGTTCCTAAGACAGCTAAAAATATATCTACCATGACCCAGCTATAGCACTCCTAGGCATGTAGCCTAAGGACTCATCTCATTACCTTAGAGATACTTGCTCAACCATGTTTACTGCCGCTCAATTCACAATAGCTGGGAAATGGAACCAGCCTAGATGTCCCTCAACTGATGAGTGGATAATGAAGATATGGCACATTTATACAATGGAGTTGCACTCAGTGTTAAAAAAAAATGAAGTTATGAAATTTGCAGGAAAATGGATGGATCTGGAGAGGATTATAGTAAGCAAGGTAACCCAGGCCCAGAAAGCTAAGCTTCACATATTCTCTCTCATATCTGGATCCTAGCTACACGATTGAACTTCTGTGAGTAGGAAGAAAACTCAGTAGCACAGATCAGTAATCTAGAAAGGAGACATAAATGGAAGAGAAAGGAAGGGAAGGGAGTACTTAATAGTATGGTATTGTATGTATGTAAGTAGAAGAATAGATTAATGGGGATGAAAAGGCCCAAGTTAGGGGAAGAGACTGAGTAAAGGAAAGGGAGTGGAAACCTACTTTTTTGAACAATGGAACACTCAGGAGCTGTAGATTGTTACTAGAAAATTTTCAGTGCCAGAGATGTCTTGTATATACAAATATATACATACATATAAAATATATATACTTATATATATACATATAAAAATAAGTATATACATATACATATAAAAAGTATATACATATAAAAATATCCATGTCTTGTATATACAAATATACACATACATATATATCAGTTTCAATCTAGGTTCTGCATATGAGAAAGAACATGAGATTTTTGTCTTTCTTTTTACTTCCTATTCTTCTCCCTCCTCCCCTAAAATAGTAGTCCCTCTTATACTTCTATATTTTAGGAGTGTGTGTGTGTGTGTGTGTGTGTGTGTGTGTGTGTGTCTTAAACCTATGTGTTGTTTGTAAAATGTCAACAATAGCTTCAAATGTTTGTGATTAATCTTCCCACTGGTGGAGACTTTGGGAGATGAAGACATGATGGAGCAGGTATGTCACTGAGGGTGTGCCTTAGAATTTGATGGTTCAGTTCACTGGGTGTTCAGAGCTAGTTCTGTCTTGCTGGATCCTCCTGCTTGTGGATGTGTGATATGAGCCAGTTTCCTGCCCAGGCCCTTTTCCCACCATGATGAATCTTCTTCTCAAAACTAGAAACTAAAATAAACCCTTTCCTTCCATAAGTTGCTTCTGATCTGGTATTTTTCCCAGCAAGAAGAAGGTAACTGCTAAAACCTAGATTCCTCAAAAAAGAAAAAAAAAGGGGGGGGGATTCTTCAATCCAGCAACATGGAGGTGATAGGAAGGAAGCACACTGAGGCTTACCCCATTCAGATCAGAGCTCTTGTAACATGTGATGGGGGCTTCTTAGTGGTGTAGTAACAACATGCCTGCTTGCTTGTGTGTGTGCATGCTTATATGCTTGCTTTGTCTGCCTGTATGTCTGCCATGTAGAAGATTTTCAACTTATTAGGATGTCACTCAAATATAAGCCAGAAATTGTTGTTAGTCATTTATCATTAGCATATTAATTTTTTTTTAATTTTTATTTGAGAGGGGGGCAAATAGAAATAGAGAGAACAGGCATGCCAGGGCCTCCAGCCACTGCAAACCAACTCCAGATACATGTACCACCTTGTGCATCTGGCTTACATGGATTCTGGGGTGTTGGGCCTTGAGCAGCCCAGACATGAGGCCTAGTGGAACTTCCTGAGCCTAGCTAAAGTTTGGCGAACTGCCTCCAACCAGCTATGACTCAGCAGGGGGCCAAGTGGCCTCTGGCCTGCCACTTCCGCACAGGAAGTTAGAGTCCCCTGCTCGTGCACACTTAGAACCAATCATCTCAGAGGTCGCGGTATGCTATTGGCCCTTACATCTCACCTCACCCTAAAGTCTCCGCCTTCATTCTCAACATTATATAAACACCCGCCTGTAACAATAAAGTGAGATCCTGCTTCGAAAAGACTCCCGACTCAGTGTGGTTTTTCTCCGGTGGCCAGGAGAGGTTTCTGGGTTGTCCGTCGCTCATCATCCCCTCAACCCCTAGAGAGGAACCAGCAGGCCTGGTCCTTCCCTCAGCACTACCTGGCCCCACCAGCAGAGCCCAGCATCTGGCGCCAAATGTGGGGCCCTCGGAGTCCAGCAGACTAGTGCCCCCGTGAAAGGCAGTCGTTGAGGATGTAATTGGTGTACATGTGCAGGTGAGCATACCCTCATGAGTTATGAGGCAGTCTTCATATTTAATGCACTAAACTTTGCTTCTATAACCTGTACTTACTTGTCAACATCTCTTCATTCTCTTTCTCTTTCCTTTCACTTTCATTTCACAGACAAGCTGCATCTGCGGCTTTTGTACAACATGTTTACCTATCTTTTGGATCCTTGTGGTTGTATTATACTCATGTGTATGTGGGTTGCTATCGCCATAGTTTTATGGACATCTCTCTCTCAACTTTATAATAAGGGACAATCTACCTGTAAATACAATCCTGCCTTAGAATCTTTCAGGACACTCCTAAAGAGTAGAGGGCTTAATTTGACTGATAATCAGGCTTGACAGACCTGGGATTGCCTTCGCAAGCTGGTGCTATGGCTGCTGAAAGGAAATCTCTTTGATTGGGACACGTGGGATAGGGTTGAGGCCCTTGTTTGTCGGGCACATGTGGAGAAGGGTCAAATACCCTCCTCAGGGGTCCTCCTTACAATCTTGGCCCTCAAGGACTGCTTCCCTCCAAGGCCAA
The DNA here is from genome assembly GCF_020740685.1 of Jaculus jaculus. Classification (NCBI taxonomy): domain Eukaryota; kingdom Metazoa; phylum Chordata; class Mammalia; order Rodentia; family Dipodidae; genus Jaculus; species Jaculus jaculus. The sequence continues at coordinate 59,788,793 of NC_059109.1, forward strand.
CTAAACATAGACAAAAGACAGAAGGAAAAGATAATATACAGCCTGATCCAGCTATTCCTTCTGGAGATATAGCTTTAAAAACTCCAAAAGAGGATACACCTTTATACTCCTCACTCAATCCCTTTGAGAGTGCTCCCTGGCCTTCTGGGGGACCTCCCCCACCTCCTCCATTGACTAACCCTTTCTGGACCTCCTCAGCCCCTCCTTCATATTTGGCCTCCAAGCCACCAGAAAATAAAGCTACTTTTTTTATTTCCCGTCAATCTAAATCCTGGGGGCAATCTCCCTGCTGCCTGGTATCCATGGGAAGCTCAGGACCTTAAGGACTTAAAAAGGCAGTCTCAGAGGATGGACCCAACTCTCCTTGGGCTGAGACCCTATTACAGGGACTTGCCCATCAACCTTGTACAACCCAAGATTGGAAAAATCTAGTCAGGGCTGTCTGTCAGGTCCCCTATACCTTAAGTGGTGTGCCTGTTTTAGAGATTAGTGCCATGCACAGGCAGAATGAAACCAAAATCAACAGCCCCCTGTGCCAATAACTTTTGGGATGCTCTCCAGTATCTCTGATCAATATGCTACAGGCACTCAACAGGCAGCTATACCTGACCCGTATAGGGACCAGGTCAGGGCACTGGACTTGGCAGCATGGAAAAAGCTTGATGAGGGACCCTCTGAACCCCCCCCCCTTATGGGTATTACTCAGAAACCATCTGAGGACTTGGCTACATTTATGGATAGGGTGGAAAAAAGTCTCCAAAGAAAATTTCCCCCAGGGGTATTACTGGATCAGTTTACTAAAATATTGGTCTGGGAAGGGATGACAGCCAATCACAGCCTCGCCTGTGCAGGTCTCAAGGACAACTCCATGAGTAGATGGATTGTAGCCACCAAGGATGTTGGCACTATCTCCCATCAGGCTAGGGCCATGGCTGCCGCCCTTCAGGAAAATAAACAGAGAGATTTGGACAATACGATCTACACATTACAGTTAAATCCTAAAAAATCAACATGTTGGGCTGGAGAGATGGCTTAGCGGTTAAGCGCTTGCCTGTGAAGCCTAAGGACACCGGTTCGAGGCTCGGTTCCCCAGGTCCCACGTTAGCCAGATGCACAAGGGGGCGCACGCATCTGGAGTTTGTTTGCAGAGGCTGGAAGCCCTGGCGCGCCCATTCTCTCTCTCTCCCTCTGTCTTTCTCTCTGTCTGTCGCTCTCAAATAAATAAATAAATAAATAAATAATATTTTTAAAAAATCAACATGTTTTGGGTGCGGGAACGTGGGCCACTTTAAAAAGGAGTGCCCCAACAAGACAAAGCCTCCCCTGCCCTCTGGGGGGATAACCAACGCCCCTCGCACCTGCTGCCATAAATACAACAAGGGGTTTCATTGGGCTAGGAATTGTCAGTCAAAGTTTAACATATAGGGAAAGCCTTTAAACTTCTTCCAGGGCTCCCCCCAGCCCCATTAAATAAGGGGAAAGAGATGATCAAAGCCCATTGGGCCATCCCCCTGGTCCCTGGCCTTAGACTCAAAATTATTTTAAATTATTGGCAATAAAAAATTCAAACTTCTCATCGGCACTGGAGCAGACCAAATGGTCCTGAGAAAGGAGGAAGTGCCCCCCTCCTGGCAGCTTGTGCCCAGCCCTCCCCTACTGAGAGTTGACGGGCAGTCCACCTCCTGGGAAACTGCCACATGGCTCCCTTGGACTGACCCAGGTGGGGCCAGGGAAGAAGTCTGCCCTCTTGTGGTGACTGGGCTCATTGCTAACTTACTGGGGCAAGACATCCTTGGACATGCTGAGGCCTTCATCACTACTGACCATAAGGCCTTTTATAATGATTTGTTAAATTAAAAAAAAAATACCAGCAACAGTTTGAGGAACAGAGGGAATGTCATCTCAATTACTCCAATGAACACCCCCAATTCTAAGGGCCACTGCCCAGCCCCCCCATTTAAAATCCAGTGGAGACCGGGGGACCCTATATGGGTTGAGCAGTGGCCTCTCCCTTCTTCTAAGTTACACCAACTCCACATATTTATTGATCAACAGTTGGAGGCTGGACATATCCATCCCTCCACTAGTCCCTGGAACTCTTCTCTTTGTCATAAAAAAGCCTAATGGGTCCTGGAGATTTTTACATGATTTAAGAAAGATCAATAAACACATGATCCCCTTCAGAACCCCCCAGAGGGGACTCCCATGGATCCCAGCTATTCCCAGTATATACCATATTACTATCATTGACATTAAAGATTGCTTCTTCTCTATCCCTCTCCATCCAGAAGACATGGAAAAATTTGCATTCTCTGTACCCCGCTGTTAATTTTTGTGGCCCAGATAGGAGATTTTAATGGACTGTCTTATCTCAGGGCATGGCTAATAGCCCACCCATTTGTCAATATCACCTGTCATCCATTTTCTCTTCTCTTATCAATCTCCCCAATGCCCTGTTTTATATTTACATGGAATTGTATTATTCTTGGATGCCTAGATTCCTCCACACTCCAGGACCTTACCCGCCAATGTCTAACTTTCCTTCATACTCACAGCTTTAAAATAGCTCCTAAAAAAGTTCAAACTGTGCCTCCCTTTAAGATCTTGGGCTCAACCCTTACCCTAGACACAGTTTCACCTGTTAAACCACAACTTTATATTCAGTATTCTTACACCTTGCCTCAACTCCAAAAGCTCTTGGAAGAAATTAATTGGATAAGGCCTTAGATACCCATAACCACTAAAGAGCTGTTCCCTTTGTTTGACCACCTAAAGAATCTTAACTTCTCCTCTCAGGTAATTTTATCCCCTTGTCATTAACAAATATTTCATAAAGTACAACATACTATAAATACTAAGACCTGAAAGAGGTTCAATCCTGATTTGCCTGTCTCCCTCTACATTTTCTCTGTGAAAACATTATACACTGCACTGTTGGCCCAGGAAGGTGAGCCCATCCAATGGGTCCACCTCTCAATCAATCGGTGGGGTCCCCAGAGTTTATTCTATAATCAACCAGGCTGCTGATTGCATTATCAAAGGCAGAGACACCTCTGTCTGGTTGTTCGGCACAGAACCTCACCTTATTGTCACTCCCTTTAAGATAACTGATTTCACCTGGCTTCAGAGACGTAATAACAGAGTTGCTACAGCTCTTGAGAGGTTTCTAGGTAAAATTGATTGCCATTATGGCCCCCACAAATGGGTGAGTTCTTTCTCCAGGTTAGAATGGAAGCCCCCCAGGCTTTTCCTATCTCAACCTAGCCCTGACTTTCTTACCATGTTTACCGATGGAGGGCGCCTGAGGGCTTCCCTAGTCATTTACCCTTCCTTAAAACAGGAAAAAGAGCCTATCCCCATAAAGTCAGTCTCCCATGAGGTTGAGGGTCAGTACAATTCAAAAAACTATTTGCTGCCATTCTAGCTTTGGACACTATTCAAGAACCATTTAACTTATTTTCTGACAGCCTTTATGTTGTTAATTTCTTACCCAACCTGGTTAAGGTCCATATTAGACTAGACTCCAACCCTATATCTCCTTTGATGATTCAAGCTCATTCCCTACTCAAATAAAGAATTAACCCCATTTTTCTTCAACATCTCAGGGGTCATCAAAACTTACCAGGATTTCTCTCTCAAGGAAACAATTTGGCTGATAAAATGGCTTCTATGCGCCAATATAACACTATTACAAAAGCTACACACTTCCACTTACTGACCCATGTTAACTGAAGAGGTCTCAAGCACATGTTTCCACAGGTACCCGTCAAGAACCTTTAAAAAATTGTCCGGACTTGTAAGTCCTGTCAGCCTTTCCTCCAAGTACTCCCCCCCCCCCCTTCAAACTACAGGAAGCAACCCTCAAGGGCTCCGCCCTAATCATCTTTAGCAAATTGATGTCACACACTATTCTCCATTTGCATCTGGTTTACATGGATTCTGGGGAACCAAACCTGGGTCCTTAGGCTTTTCAGGCAAGTGCCTTAACTGCTAAGCCAGCTCTCCAACATCCCCCTTTTAATTGTAATATATATATATTGTGATGTATTTGATAGAGATAGAAAAGCGGGCAGAGGGTAAGAGTGAGTACAGGTGTGCCAAGGCCTCCTGCCTGTTTGTTTGCAAACGAACTCCAGATGCACACACCACTTAATGCATCTGGCTTTACAAGGGTGCTGGGGAACCAAACCCAGGCCATCAGGTTTTGCAAGCAAGTGCTTTTAACTGCTGAACAATCTCTCCCACTCTCATATTAGACCTTTTAACTATTATTCATTAATAAACATTTTTTAAAGAGGGCATGGTGGTGTACCCCTTTAATCCCAGAACTCGAGGGGCAGAGGTAAGAGGATCACTGTAAGTTCAAGGCAAGTCTGGGACTACATAAGGAATTCCACATCAGCCTGAGCTAGAATGAGACCCTACCTTAAAAAACAATTTTTTAAATATATATTAATCACATGGGCTGGAGAGATGGCTTAGTGGTTAAGACACTTGCTTGTGAAGCCTAAGGACCCATGTTTGACTCCCCAGATCCCACATAAGCCGGACATACAAGGTGACCCATGCGTAAGGTTGAGCATGCACACAGAGTGGCACACACATCTAGCAGTGGCTAGAAGCTCTGGCGTGCCAATTCTCTCTCTTGCTTGCTTGCTTGCTCACTCTCTCATTAAAAAAAAAAAAAAAAAAGGCCTGGAGAGAAGGCTTGGTGGTTAAAGTGCTTGCCTACAAAGCCAAAGGATCTAGGTTTGATTCCTCAGGACCCACATAAGCCAGATTCACAAGGTGTCATATGCGTTGAGTTTGTTTGCAGCAGCTGGAGGCCCTGGTGTGCCCCTTCTCTCTATCTGTCTCTTTTCCTCTCTCTCTTTCTCTCTCTCTCTCAAATAAAAAAAAAAAATTAATAAAGTAGAGCTGTAGAGATGGCTTAGGGGTTAAGGCATTTGCCTGCAAAGCCAAAGGATCCTGGTTTAATTCTCCAGGACCCATGTAAGCTAGATGCATAAGGGTGCTCATGCATCTGGAGTTTGTTTGCAGTGGCTGGAGGCCTGGTGTACATTCTTTCCCTCTATCTTTCTCTCTCTCTCTCTCTCTGCCTCTTTCTCTCTCTCAAATAAATAAATAAAATACATTATAAAAAATAAAATAATTTTTAAAAAGAGCAAGCATTTGCTTTGTCGTATTGATGCAGGATTTTGAAATATATATTAATCACAAAGATTATTATGAGAAAAGTTTTGTGACATAAAAACAGTTAGGCATTGGGCTGAAGAGATGGTTTCATGGTTAAGGTACTTAAGTGCAAAGCCTAAGGATGCATGTCCAACTCCCCAGATCCCACATCAGCCAGATACACAAGGGTTGTATGCACAAGGTTGCACATGCTCTCAAATGCAAAGCCTAAGGATGCATGTCCAACTCCCCAGATCCCACATAAGCCAGATACACAAGGGATGTATGCACAAGGTTGCACATGCTCTCAAGGTGGCTCATGCATCTGGAGTTTGAGTTCAGTGATTGGAGGCCCCAGCACACCAATTCTCATTCTCATTCTCTCTCTCTCTCTCTCTCTCTCTCTCTCTCTCTATCTATCTATCTCTATCTCTATCTCTCTCTATCTCTCTCACTAGAAAAAAAATGGGGCTGGGCATAGTGGTGTACACCTTTAATCCCAGCACTCAGGAAGCAGAGGTAGGAGGATCATGAGTTCAAGACCACCCTGAGCCTTCATAGTGAATTCCAGGTCAGCCTGGACGAGAGTGAGACCCTACCTCAAAAAAACAAAAAAAGAAAAAAAATGGCTAGGCATCTCTGGTGGTTTGATTCAAGTGTCCCCCATAGTGAGACCTCATGAGCAACTCCTTCACCCATAACCAAATGCAGACAGGCCCAATCTTGTGCAGTTCCTGTGCAGGTAATCATAGCTCATATAAGTTCATGGTTGTAACAACCATGACATGCCTGGGAAGACAGCATTCCACAACACTCTACTCCTTCCATATCTTACATGCTTTCCAATCCTGCTCCCATTATGTCCCATTAACCTGAAAGGGTATTATACAGATGTCCCCTAGGCCTAGTACTCAACAGTCACTTATTCTCAGCACTTGGACCAATTATGAGTCTCTAATAACCACTGTCACTTGTAAAAAGAAGCTTCTCTAACCAAGGCTGAAAGAGAACAGCACTAATCTAAGGACATAAAGAGAAATATTTAGAATGCAGTTTGACAGGCATATGTCCATCAAATAACTTTCTTTAGGGAATCACTCCTTTATTATTTTTTTTATTTATTTATTTATTTATTTATTTATTTATTTATTTTGGAAATAGGGTCTCACTCTAGCCCAGGCTGACCTGGAACTCACTCTGTAGCTCCAGGCTGCCTTCTAACTCACAAAGATTCTCCTACCTCTGCTTCCTGTGTGCTGGGATTAAAGGCATCATCTCCATCTGAGGCAGTTTGGGGTTGGCAGAGCTCTAAAAGTAAAAGTGAAGCATGACCTTGAGGCTGCCCTTACAGTTTCTACTGTGCTAGATATCAGAGAAGGATCTGGCTCCCCTTATCTCTTTCTGCCTCAAGGCTGTTTTTCCTTAAACTCAATCTAAGCCCCTCCCTGGAAAGGAGCTCCCTTTCCTAGATGCCTAGGATTCAATCTGATCTCTTATGTAGACACCTGGCAGTGGGGCACCTTAGTTCAACCCACATGCAAATCCTAAAAAAAAGTGTCAGGCATTGCGAAATACGGGCTGAGGCTGTAAGAAGGCTGGCCTGGGCTATTGAACATGGCCAGAGACCTTGAGTTGTGGGAGTTGCAGCCGACCTTATTGTCCAGAGCTGGCCCTAGTGTGCCTCACCTTTCCCAGAGGAAACAGAACCCATGGGCCCTTCCCCTTTCCCAAGGCACCTGAACATTCCATAGTATAAGGTTCTTCCCCCACCCCACAGTTCCTGAACTTGTGGCCAGCTGCCCAAGAAACCCTTATATGGTAGTAAACAGACTCCCTGCTACTGTAGCCATCCAATATGTGGCTGAAGTCATATAGCTTTTCTCACTAATCCTGTTATCTTCCTTGCAACTTCTCCCTCACAACTTCTGCCTTCCAACACCAGCTAATTAGATAGCAACCCATAAACCTATGTATCCAATCACCTTATAGTCTGTATGTGCCTTTCAACCTTTCCCAAGTGTTTATAAACCCACTTCCCTTTTGAATAAACGAGACAAAGCACTACCCATCAGACTGTCTCCCAGGTGGTTCATTGCTCATCACACTCACTTGCTCCCCCCAGCTCCTCTGTGCCTGGGACATTGGTGGCCAATAACCCCTGGGGATAATAAGGACCCTCAGCTGGCACCCAACGTGGGGCTCTCTGGACATGTGGTAAACAGATGAGTACCCCCTTAAGGGACATCCTTCCCTTGGGGCTAATGGCCACCTGTTCTCACCTCCCCATTGAGGGCTGGTAGGTTTTGGTTTCTCCTTCCTCCATCAGAGGAAGGCAGGCTCTTCTTTCCATCAGAGAGAGGTGGGTTTCTCTTTCCTCCATCAGAGGGAAGCTATTTTTCTCTTTTTCCTCCTCTACTTTAGGTTAGCATTATCGTCTTGGCATTGCTACTCTTTTTCCACCATGAATAATATTGTCTCCCACCAAAAGGAATCACAGATTGTAGATTAAGGGCTCTCATGAAAGTTAGGGGAATTAAACTCTCCCAGAAAGAAACTATCTCTTTAGACTTAGAACAAGACCTCCAGGTTGCCCCTGGATGATTTCTGGGGATCCATGTTACCCAGACACATGGACCTACATAGCTTATGTGGCTAGGAAACAAAAAGTTTAGGAAGGAAATTTCCCCTCTCTCCCTTGTCACAACGGTGCCTCAGCCTATGCAGGCACAACCTTCCCAGCGGCCCCTGATGGTCCATGGGGTCCCATCCCTTCCCAGCGGCCCCCTTCATTCTTTTCCCTTCACAAAGCAGGACTCAGGCCAGTGGGCTTATAGTTGTCTTGGCTATTCCCTCCATGCCTATGGACTTTGGGTGACAGCCCAGGAGCAAGGCAGGACTGATCCAAAGGTGTATGCCAGCTTCAGCCCCGCCCAGCTGCTGCTTACAGCGCTGGCACCATGCAGCAGCACAAAAAGAAAAAAAAGGGTCAAGTTAAACTAAAGCATATGGTGAACTGAAGTTTTATGTAAACAATGCCATATTTGTTACATGATATCATAAATATAGTTACTGAGTTTATGTTCTAGGTCAACTTCAACTTACATAGAGGATTATTGAAAACAACAAAATTCTCTCTGAGGTGGTGACTCATAATTTGTCAGGTATTTTTAAAAAGATTGTAATGTCCTGTTACTTAAAAGGAAGTGGCAACTGGCCTGACTTCTAGGCCAGCCTGCCTCAAGATAAAAACAAAATTTGCCTTAGTTACTCCTAATAAAAGCATTTGCCTGCAAAGCCAGAGGACCCAGGTTTGATTCCCCAGGACCCACATAAGCCAGATGCACAAGGGGTGCATGCGTCTGTAGTTCATTTGCAGTGGCTGGAGGCCCTGGTGCCCACTCTCTCTCCCTCCCTCTTTCTCTGTCAAATAAATGAATTAAAATAAAATATTTTTTTAAAAAAGCATTTCCAAGTGTGTTAGAGGTATTGATGAAATAAAATTGTTTTTATCTAGACTACTTGCTTGCCAGTGAGTAATAGGATTAATCAATTTAGTGTACTTTCTCTTAATAGTCTTATAAGAAAGATGGTTAATTATGGGGTGAGATGAGTTGATTAAAGGAACTGGAAAGGAATTTTTCAATGTTGGACATAAAATGCTCATTAAAAATAGTTTTTGAGTCATACTTAGATCAGAATGATAAAGTATGTGGATAAAGATGTGCATATGTAGGAAAGAATTTTCAAGCTAAACCTAAACATTGTGCCTAAAGTTAAAGGTATTTCAACTGCAAACTTTTAAGGAAGAAAAGACTAATTTTCAGGCTAAAATATGTTGGGATAACTTGTGTAAGTTTTATCAAATTTAAGTCATGGGTAAATCATAAAATTGTTTTATGTTAATAAAAATTTCTATGGTACATAAAACAAATGGCTATCAAGATTAATCTAAAATCATTGTTCATCAAATGGTGTTTTGTTTTGTTTTGTTCCTTTCAAACAGATTTGTCAAGGGTTGTATTAGAATTTAGCTGGTTGTATTGACTCAAAAAAGACCAGATTCTGCTCTATTATATGTAAAGTACCTGCCTCATTTCTGGCATCTCAAGTCCAGTGCTTATAAAAAAAAAATTAACTCTTAAGACATATTCCCTACTTTAGGGTATAGTTTCATGCTCAAACATCGGTCCTCATCTGAGAAAAATAATTTCAAACTCTGTGTGGTTCTCTTTCCAATGTTCTCTGGGTAATTGGTACCCTCACATGTATCTAAATTAATCAAAGATGTTTTCAAACACAGGTGCTAAGACTTTACACTGTTTTACTTGTCTTTTTCTGACAATTTCTAGGTTAAATTAATTGGTTCATTTGTTTGTAAATTAATTGGTATTGTTTTCAAGGCTGATAACAGGTTCTGCTGGTATTTAAAACTGTTAGATATTTAAAGTGTAAGATGTGCCTGCTTCCTATGCCTCAGGTATGGCTTATGCTGCCACAGGACAACAAAATTTTAAAAGGTTAGACAAAATGATTTTAAGAAGCTCTTGTGCCATTCTTTAACTAAATCTATTTCAGTAATCAAATGTCCTCTATATGTACTTACATCCAGACTGGTGTAACATCCTTTCTAAGTGTGCTCATCACCCATGTGGAAGCCAAAGCCAATTAGAATCATCAGAGCAAAAAGGGCCAATATTTTGGCCTGTGCTCCCATATCATGAGGCCACTGGAGATGAGGGGACACTTCTACACTGGCCCCCTGGTAAGTTACCTGTGTACCTGAGCAGAGAGGATATGGAGACCCAAACAAAATTGGTGTACAGTCTGAAACAGAAGAGTCACAATTAAGGAGCAATCATTCCTCCTGACTTCCCAAAGAAGTGAAAACTACTTGGCCAGCATAGCCCTGACTCATCCTAACAGATAGAAAACACCAATCAGCTATCGGGCTACTCCTGAGTCCCTGAAGTCTCCTTTGGGGAGTCATTAATGACCTCCAAAATTAGTCTTTAAATTTTGGCTATATGCATTGTCTTTTATTTTAAAGATTTTATTTTTATTTATTTATTAGAGACAGAGAGAAGGAGAGAGAGAGTGAAAATGGGCGCACCAGGGCCTCTAGCCACTACACATGAACTCCAGATGCATGTGCCCCTTGTGCATCTGTTTTATGTGGGACCTGGAGAATCGAACCGGCATCCTTAGGCTTCACATGCACGTGCCTTAACCACTAAGCCATTTCTCCAGCACCCCATCCGCATTTTCTTAAACACTCAGAGAGAAATGTATAACCAAAGATTTAAAAAACCTTAAATATATGAATGGCCTATTAACTAATACAACAAGAGCTTTCCAAGAGGGGAAACAAACAAACCTTAAGACATTCTTCCCTATCTTTAATATTTCTAATTCTATAAGAAAGTGAAACAACTATAGATGTCAAAAGGATTATTTTCAAACCTAGAATATATAAGTAAGTTCTGAGACCTAAAATAAATTCATACAGCCTTTAATGACACCCAGTGGCTCTCTATTATCAAGATTAAATGTTGTATATATATTTCTAATAATTCTGCTAATATATTATCTGTTTTACAAACCATATGGAAACAAATCCAGACCATATCAAACACTACTGTGCCATTCGATAAATAGTTCTGGAAGAAAATCTAGCCAACTCATGCTCAAGATGGTCATGAGACAATCCACCTCCATCTACCTGGATTCCCTGACCACAAGAAGGACTAGTTTGCTGTGTGTTCACTTCTCCTTAACTCCTTACTTTTATTCTTTCTCCCCAGTGTTCTCTTCCCGGACTATCTTCCTGCACTCCATCAATGCACTTTCAGGATCTGTTAGAATAGTTCCCCTCTCTGGGAGAGACTCTCTAACTGCTATAATTTCATGTTCCATTGAGCAGGAAATAGTAAGGATCTGATGTCTTCATGTTCTTTGTCCCCTAACAGCAGTTGAAACGTCTTCTCATGAGAGAGAAAAATAAAGGGGGGAGAAAGTTAGGGTGCCTGGATCCCTAAAGGTAAAAAGGACAAAAAAGTTTTTCTTATACTTTGCCCAGTTCCAAAAAAAATTAATAAAATAAAACTGTTTTTCCATGTGTGCACCACATCCCTGGCTCTGCAAAGAACAGGCCTCACCTCTTTAATGCCAGCCAAGGTGTGCCTCTCTGCCTGTCCAGCCCTAAGCCAACCAGACCTGAATGTCTGCTCAATATTTCCATAACCAGGACCACTTGTGTCCAGACACCCACTCTCCTATGGTGTGAAGTGCTAACCACCCCATGCATAAATGTTTCCTCTCCCCACTTATTGTTCCCCAGTGTTGATTATTCCACAGGTGTATTTCTACATGAAAGAAGAAGTGGCCTACTAACTCTGTCTGCACCAACCGAGAGAGATTTTCATCACTCTGCTGGTGGGCCTCAGCGTGACACCTGCTCTGGGTGCCTGCAGTATTCAACAGCCTCGAATCTCTCAGAGACGATTGAACTCTCTCGCGGGTGTGGTTTCAGTACTATCTACCTTAGACTTCATTACTGCTGAACATGGGGGACATGTATGGTCTTGGAAAAAATGGTTTTTTTTTTTCTTTTTTTAATTCAGCCTGATCTTATACTTGGCAGTGGGGCTTCTTAGTGCAGCCCACATGCAGAACTTACAAAAGAACCCAGAATGGACCTATAGGAAAGCTTCCACGTTTCCAGGAACCCCATTCCTGCCTTCTTTTGGGCAAAAGCTTTCTGTATTCTTTCCTCTTTTCTACCCTTAAGGACTTTAAGCTCTATAAACCCTACAATAAAAATCTTTTGGGGCTGGAGAGATAACTTAGTGGCTCAGGCACTTGCCTGCAAAGCCTAAGGACCCAGGTTCAATTCCCCAGTACCCAGATGCATAAGGTGGTACATGAATCTGGAGTTTGTTCACAGTAATTAAAGTCCTTGGTATACCATTCTCTCTATTTATGCGCCCCTCAAGTAAATAAATAAAATATTTTGGGTGGGGTTTCAAGGTAGGGCCTCACGCTAGCCCAGACTGAACTCACAGTGATACTCATACCTTTCCCTACTGAGTGCTGGGATTAACTGCATGCACCACCATGCCTGGCAAAATATTTTTTTAAATTTCCTTAAACCTACCCTTTTGTCTGTGGATTTCAATTCTCTGAGTTTATAAGATAAAATGTTTATTTAAGAAAAGTTTATAAGCCTAGAAGTGACTTAGTAAAAGTTTTATGTGCTTGTGACAATCTGGCACCCTAACTCATGGGCAAAAGCCCAACCAAGAGCTAAGACAGGTTTCATTGCTCTCAAAGACACTCTAAATCCCCTATTATATTGGTTCATGGACTAGGAACATGGCTCTTCTGAACTCAATTCCCATATTATGTCAACAGTATTTCTATGCAACACACAAAGCACTGTGTAGAAGATAGAGTTTATGACACAATAAATTGGGCACCATCAAACAATGAGAGGATCAATGACCAAAGGGTCAATTGCAAAGAAAACTCACTGAGTGACAGTGATCAGTGGGACAACAGACTATTGTGCCAACTTTTTTTTTTTTTTTTAGTTTTTCTAGATAGGGTCTTGCTATATCCCAGGCTGACCTGGAACTCACTCTGAAGTCTCAGGCTGGCCCAACTCTCCACAATTCTCCTCTCTCTGCCTCCTGAGTACTGGGATTAAAGATGGCCACCATTCCCAGCTCCCAATTTATACTTTTTAGGTACATTTTATACTATTTCAGCTCCTGAGGAGTGTTTTCTGGCCCAGGTGATTGACAGGCCCTGGAGTTTATATTAACTCTTAAGGAAAAAGTCCAGTGGTATGTCTTTGGTCTTTATCAGAAAGCCTCAGCAACATAATCATCTGGTAATCTTTTGAGTTTAAAATGTCATAGGATTAGAGAATTAGTTCAGCTGGTGAAGTTCTTGCCTTATATGGTTGTTTGATTCAGGTATCGCCCACAAACTTAGGTGTTCTGAATGCTAAGTCCCCAACTGATGGCAATTTGGGAATCAAAGCTTCCTGGAGGCAGTGTATTGGGGTGGGGGGGAAGGCTTATGGATGTTACAGAAGGCTTCCTCTTGCCAGTGTTCGGCACACTCTGCTGTTGCTGTTGTCCATCTGATGTTGGCCAGGAAGTGATATCCACCCTCTGCTCATGTCATCATTTTCCCCTGCCATCATGGAGCTTCCTCTCAAAGCCAAAATAGACCCTTTCTTCCTACAAGCTATTCTTAGTCAGGTGTTTTCTGCCAGCAATGGAAACCTGATTGCAATACCTTACAAACGTAGGGACATTTAATCCCAAGTACCCACATAAAATAAATTACATTAAAATGCCATGTCTCCACCTAAGGCCAAAGTTACCACTCAGATTTCATTCTTTTGACCAGTAATCAAGGTTCTGCAGTTTCAGGTCCTGGGTTTACAAGCTGCTGATTATGAAGGTAGGGTCAATCCATAATGACGTTGAAGTCTGGTAATATCTGAGTAGGTACCTAGCCCTAGCAGACTCAGCAAAGATGATGTGTCACACTTCTCTTGTTTATATTACATTATTTGGCAGAGTGAATGGGTTTTACAGGTGTTGTCTTTTCAGGGATGAGAGAGGGATTGTGTGGTTTGTTTTGCTTGTTGTGATCTTTTTTATTTTTTATTTATTTGAGAAAGAGAGAGACAGAAAGAGAGAATGGGTGTGCCAGGGTCTCTAATCACTGCAAACAAATTTCAGATGCATATACATCATGTGCATGTGGCTTATGTGGGTTCTGGGGAGTCAAACCTGGGTCCTTATATAATGGAGGAATTTGGGGTTCTGAGGCACTTTCTGGAACCCCTAGCCCTGAGTTTATATCTGCAAACTAACCAAAGAATTGGGAAAACCATATTCAAGAAAATTCTTTTTAAAATGCCATATTTTATTCAGATTTTACAAAGATATGGGGAAGGGAGACAACTGGGTGGTAAGGAAGGGAAGATAAACTGGGGAAAAGGGAAACTGTGGAGCCCAGAAGCCCATGTATGACATGTGGGTCTTAGATAACAACAACAAAAAAAGAAGGGGGAGGAGGAGAAAATGGATGTTTTTGTTTTGTTTTCTTTGAAAACGGGTTTTTAAAAGCATGCACTGCCAAAAGGATTAAAAGTGAAGAGAGTAATGGGCTGGAGAGATGGCTTAGCGGTTTAAGCACTTGCCTGTGAAGCCTAAGGACCCACGTTCGAGGCTCAATTCCCCAGGACCCACGTTAGCCAGATGCACAAGGTGGTGCACGCATCTGGAGTTCCTTTGCAGTGGCTGGAGGCCCTGGTGCGCCCATTCTCTCTTTCTCTCTGACTGCCTCTTTCTCTCTCTCTGCCTATCGCTTTAAAATAAATAAATAAAATAATTTATTTTAAAAAGTGAAGACGGTAATAAAAAGTAAAAAGTGCCTCTTCCTATCTCAGCATAGCTGCTGGGGTGAGGAGAGAAATCTTACCCATCTGGTGACCAAAGAACACTGCTGCCAGTCTTGGAGAGAGAGAAAACATGGGTGCCTCTCTCTGTGGATATAGGAGGATACACTTTAGAATTTGCACCACCAGACCTGGACACACCTACACCACGTGTCCCACCCAATCGGCCTAGGTTTAGAAGAGATAGCCCACCCACACCTGGGCAGGGTGCACATTCAAGGAGAGATCTAATTGGATGAGATGGGCAAGCACTAAATCCCTTTTCTGAAGCAGGTGGGGCCAGCTGAGAGGCAAGGCCACCCTGCCTGCCTAGTTAAGAAACTTCCTATTATGGAGCCCCCCACACTTAGGCTTCTCAGGCAAGGGCCTTAACAACTAAGCCATATCTCCAGCCCTATTTTGTTTGTTTTGAGGGAGTGCTCTTGATTCTGGGGATTGAACCCAGAGCATTGCACATGCTAGGTGAGCACTTTATCACTCAGCCACATACTTGTCCCAATTTGACAGATGTAATTAAGGTCTCTAGATGACTTTGCATTTACTCAAAAGTGGTGTTATGGGGCAGGAGGGATGGCTTAGCAGTTATGGCATTTGCCTGCAAAGCCAAAGGACCCAGGTTCAATTCCCCAGGACCCACCTTAGCCAGATGCACAAGGGGCGCACACATCTGGAGTTTGTTTGCAGTGGGTGGAGGCCCTGGAGTGCCCATTCTCTTTCTCTTTCTCTCTCTCCATCCCTCCCTCCCTCCCTCTTTCTCTTTCAAATAAATAAATAAAAATAAAAAATATATTTTTTAAAGTGGTGTTATGTGAGAGATTTAAAGCAACCAGAAACTCTTTGGGGCTAGCTTTAAGAAGCAAACTGTCATGAATTCTACAAAGATATTTTGTTTTGTCTTTGTTTGTTTTTGGAGGAAGGATCTCAGTATAGCCCATAGCCCAGGCTGACCTGGAATACCAACTCCTTCTACCTCTGCTCCCCCCCCACACCTGGGATTAAAGGTATGCACCACCATGCCCTGCTAAAGCACCCAACAAAAAGCAGCCAATGGGAGGAAAGGTTTTATTTTGTCTTACAGTCTCAAGAGGAAGTTTAGTGAGGGCAGGAGAAACATGGCATGAACAGAGGCTGGACTTCGCCTCCTTGCCACTGCAGGCAGAAAACAGCAGCAGGAGAATGAGTCAAAACCTGGCACAGGGGATCTGGCTATAATACCCCAAAGTCACCCTCAACAGTGCATCTTCTCCAGCAATACTCCACCTCCCAAATTGCCATCAGCTGAGGACCAGGCATTCAAAACACATGAATTTGTGGGGAACATGTGACTCAAACCACTACAGAGCCTTTGTCCCTTGTAATCTTTGTTGAGGTGGTATAAACTTGCCCTTCTTCAGGGTGATGTGGGCCTTCAACATAAAAGCAGGCTATTACTTTTTTTTTGTATTCTTAGAAATATTTATTTTCATGTAGAGAGAGAATGAGAATGCCAAGGCTTCTAGCCACTGTGAATGAACTCCAGATGCATGTGCCACTTTGTGCATCTGGCTTTATGTGGGTACTGGGGAATCAAACCCAGGTTATTAGGCTTTGCAGACAAGTATCTTAACTGCTGAGTCATCTCTCCATCCCTGACTTTTTTTAAATTAAACTTTTTTCTTAGTAAGTAAAAACTTTGTGTGGACACACCATATGTTGGCACCTTTATTCCCCTCCGCTTTGCCCTCATTCCACTGAGGACCTTCCTTGGTGATATTGCTGGTATTCGCCATGGAGTTATTGGCTTCTGAGTTGTGAGAGCAGCAGTCCACGTGGGTGGCGGGGCAATGCCTCTGGATATTCCTTCCCACCCAGTGGCAATTACAATCTTTTCACCTCTTTTTCCACAAAATTCCCTGAGCCATGGTGGGTGTGTTTTATGTCTACTGTAGTGTTGAGCTCTTATCAGCTTCTGGATTCCTGCTTTGGTGCATTTTGAGTATCCTCGGTGTCTGTCTCCATCACCCTGGCACAGGTTGTCAGGCTCACCATGGAAGCAGAACTCTTGCTCATCTTGCCAATTCCTCTGTGATTTCACCTGGGCTCTGGCTAATGTGCAAGGGGTGGTTCATCTCCTGCCAGGGTGTCAGCTAGTTGTTCTTCCCTTGTCGATAGATTTTGGTTGTCCTTGGTTTTCACTGCCTTCTGTTAAAAACTGATTCTCCAACAGAGAGTGAGATCAGCATAGGTTTATGGGGATAAGCATAATTAATTTACAGAGATTTTGATTGTTGTAGCTTCTCTTTTGGCTAGAGACTACTGGGAGCTTCTTGTTGGAATCCATGATCCTTATCGCCATAGAATCTGACCTGGTTCCCAGCACCAGCTATGGGTTCAGAGAGTCATTGGTTACCCACCTAGGCTGGGTGCCACTATTGCACAGGTGTAACCATCTTGTTGGGCTTGTTGCTTTTGTATAGCAGTATATCCTGCTTGCTGCCAACCTTGTTGCCTGCTCCCCCTTCCCACTTCCCTCGCCCCCTTGCCCCCCCCCCCATAGCTCATGTAGAGCTTTGTAGCACTATAAGAGCTAACCATCTGGGGACTGGCTTCCTTCCAGATTCCATCTGGATCTCTCCATGTTCTGTGTCAGAAGCATGTGGCATCTTCAGGTATAGGGTCTTACCTTTTACCTCAGGTGGGTAAGCAAGTGCTCTGACAAAAGCCTGTCTTGTTTTGGGGACTTCATAGGTCTCTCTTCAATCAATAGCTCAATGTGGATTGTAACCGATTTCTGGTACTGAGAGTTACAAGCCAAAGCCAAATGTTTTAGGGTTAGGCTTCATTCCACCCTCTTCAGGGCCCTTCTTAACAGATAATCTTTCCATATTCCTGTTGTATCTTTTAGACTGTTATCCAGGAAGGAGGTTTCTGTGGTACCAATTCATTTTGGATTTTATTTTGTGCATATCTCCCCCTGCTCTCCCATTTCCCTAAAGGGTTAATAGCCTTCCCTAAAAATCTAAAGGGAACTAAAGAGCTAATAGCTATCCCTAAAGCTTGCAGGTAATAAAAAAACATGACACCCTTCCCTGATTGATGTACTCCCCTTAGTCTAGATGGCCTTGAAGGACCAGAGACCATCTGAGTATCCTCCCTTAGACATTCCTGGCTGAAGAAGCCTATTCTGAACAAGGTACAAACAGCTACAATTTTCTTATCAACTGCACCTGGTACAGTCTTTCTTAGGATCCACCTTATAAACTTACACCCTAACCTGGCTCAGTGCTTCAGCCTTCACCGTTTTCTCTAAATAAAATATTCTGTCTGTAGAGATCAAGTCTGATGTTCTCTTTTGCTTTTCTCTTACATTTTCCTTACATCTCCTCCCGCCAAACCCTTCCATCCTATTATCTGTTCCTCAAGTTGCCTGTCAGGTATGCCTGAAACTCAAGCTGTTCCAGGTTAGTAACCACAGATGAGTGAAGACATGCGGTATTTGTCTTTCTGTGCTTGTGTGAGTTTGCTTAGTATGATCTTATCTGTTTCAAACATTTTTTTGTTTTTGTCTTTTGTTTTTGTTTTGTTTTTTCCAGGTAGGGTCTCACTCTAGCCCAGGCTGACCTGGAATTCAATATGTAGTCTCAGGCTGGCCTTAAACTCACAGTGATCCTACCTCTGCCTCCTGAGAGCTGGGATCAAAGGTGTGTGCCATCATACCGGTCTGGACTCCACCTTTGTAAGCCAACCATTGAGGAGATATTAAACATTAATATTATTTGGTTTAACCCTGTAGTTAGCAGTTAGCTCGCAGTTGCTCTGTGTGGCTGAGAACTTGAGATTGACTTAAGATAGGAAGGATTAATTAGCTTTATTTATTGTTGTCAGTTTGTCTTTTAGGTTTTTTCTTCTTTTTTAATATTTATATTATTTATTTGAGAGACAGAAAGAAAGGAAAGGAAGGAGGGAGGGGGAAAGAGAGAGAGAGAATAGTAGTGCCAGGTCCTTCCGCTGTTGCAAACGAACTCCAGATGCATGCACCACCTTGTGCATCTAGTTTATGTAGGTCCTGGGAATCAAACCTGGGTCCTTTGCTTTTCAGGCAAGAGCCTTAACCACTAGGCAATCTCTCCAGCCCAACCTTTTAGTTTTGTTAGCTTTAGGCCAGAAAGAAGGACTAATTGTATTGAGGGTCTCCAGTTTACCCTTTAATTTTGTGGCCAGTGTAACTTCCTGCCATTAGTCCATCTTTAGCCCTTCAATTAGTTATAAGCAGCCTGTGCATCGTCATCACTTAGTGCAACACCTGTGCCAGTTTATTTTTGACCTAGCAACGGAAAGCTAGTACTTAAAAACAAGTTATAAGCAGCTTGGGATGTTCCATTACAACATTTAAAACTTTTATTAAATGTCGTATCTATCAGGGTATTGCTGACCACCCATTTGTCTCAGAGGAAGCGAATATGTTGATAGTCACACGCTTCAAATGGTGCCTGGAAGGAAGATGGGTTCAGAGGGGCATTTCCTTCTGTTCTCTCCTGTTTAGTATCCCTATCACCTGGACCTAACTCTAGTCAGGTTCCTCTGAACTCTCTTCTTGACTAAATCCTGATTTGGGGGCTTTCCTGGTTTAATCCTGCTTTGACAAGAATCCTGCTAGGCCAGTTTAGCAAAATTCCCCTAACTTTGATATCTCGTCAGTTTTTTTTTTGTCTCCCTTACCCTCAATATCTTATTGTCATAGCCTATACTCGGCAAGAGCCCTGTTAGATCTGTTTAGACAGAATTCTTACTTTGATGTTTACTCTTAGTAATGTCCTGTCCACTCTCTACCCTACTTCTTGGCTATTAAGGCCTAGTTGTCGTTCTCACAGTTACGCCCCATTGCTCCCCCTGTGAAAAATCCCATTGTAGTAGCCCACCTTTATTTTATTTTATTTATTCCTTTATTTATTTTTGTTTTTGGAGGTAGGGTCTCACTCTAGCCCAGGCTAACCTGGAAGTCACTACATAGTCTCAGGGTGGCCTTGAACTCACAGTAATTCTCCTACCTCTGCCTCCCAAGTGCTGGGATTAAAGGTATGGGACACCACAACAAGCTCACCTTTATTTAATAAAGCTGTCTCCTATTTTTCTTCTTCCTCCTCCTCTTCTTCCTGTGTTGGGGATATAATGCAACATACTAGGCTAGTGATGAACCACCAGATTAACCCCCCAACCCTTGTTGCTATTGTCATTTTAATAGAATTGTTAATTTAAATCATCTTTATCATAATAAAGATTAAAGCTCACCTATACAAACTGTTGTGTATTGATGTGTAAAATATATCTATGCACATATCTGTGTGCTAACAAAATACTTTCTTCATTCAGATGGTTTTTGGTTTTGGGGTTTTTTTGTTTTGTTTTCTGTTTTTGTTTGTTTGATTTGGTTTTTCAAGGTAGGGTCTTACTTTAGCCCAGGCTGACCTGGAATTCACTATGTAGTTCAGGCTGGCCTCACACTCACAGCAATCCTCTACCTCTCAAGTGCTGAAATTAAAGAATACACCACCATGCCAGGCAGAATTTCTTTTTAAATTTACTTCTTTATTTACACGGAAAGATAGAGAGAGAGAGAATATGGGTGTACCAGGGCTTCTATCAGCTGCAAACAAACTCCAGATACATGCACTGGCTTTATGTGGGTGCTGGGGAATCAAACCTGGGTCCTCGGGCTTTGCAGGTGAGCGCTGTAACCACTGAGCAATCTCTGCAGCCCCATTCAGGTTTTTAATGTTGTAAATTAAAGGAAAAGACAATAATCCCAGTAGTTGCTTTATAAGGTGTTTCTTGCAAAGTACAGAAGAGGTTGCCATAGGTAACACTAAAAACAACAACCTATCTCAAGGCAAGTATGGTGGCACACACCTATAATCCTGGCACTTGAGAGACTGTGACAGGAGGATCTCGGATTCCAGGTCAGTCTGTGCTACATATAAAGATGCTGACTCAAAAAGGGTGGGGGTACTGGGGAGATAGCTCAGCGGTTAAAGGCATTTGCTTGACAAGTCTGCTGACTCAGGTTCAGTTCCCTAGTACCCACATAAAGCCAGATGCACAATGTGGAGAATGCATCTGAAGTTCATTTGCAGTGGCAAGAGGCTCTGGTGTGTCCATCCTTACTTTCTGTTTCTCTCTCCCCCTTTCTCTGTCCTCAAATAAATAAATAAAAATATTTTAAAAGAGAAAAAGTCTTAGTCTTCTTGAACTGCTGTAACAAAATCCAAGACTGGGTGGCTTAAACAACAAACATTGCTCACAATTCTTGGAGCCTGGGAAAGCCAACAAGGTGTCTAGACCTGGCAGATTGCTGCCTCTGGCTGTGTGCTCACATGCCCTTCTCTCCACAGGTGTTCTTGGAAAGAGAGCTCTTTTCTCTCTCTTATGAGAGCATTGTTCTTGATGCAGGGAGTAGTGGTGCATGCCTTTATCCCAGCACTCATTCAGAAGGCAGAGGTAGGAGGATTGCCATGAGTTCAAGGCCACCCTGTGACTACATAGTTAATTCCAGGTCAGCCTGGACCAAAGCAAGCCCCTACTTTGAAAAAACCAAACACACTAATTGTTCTCATCACTAGGGTCTTGCCTGGGATGGTTAATCTTCACTGCTGACATAGGAGGATTTGGGATCACCATGAAAAAACAGCCTTGGGCATGTCTTTCAGGGTACTTCCAGAAATAGTTTAACTAAACAGGGAATACTTACACAGAATATGGATGATACCAGACCAAAGGCTTGGTCCCCCACTGAATAAAACATGAGTCATAGCTGGACATGGTGCTGTACACCTTTAGTCCCAGCATTTGGGAGGTGGAGGTAGGAGGATCACTCTGAGTTGAAACTACATAGTGAATTCCAGATCATCCTGGGCTAGAGCGAGACTCTATCTGGAAAAAACAAAAAATAAAATAAAATAAAAAGTCATTCTCTATCTATCTACATATTTGTTTACTTTCTCCTCTCCTCTTACCCCAACTCCATGCTTCTGCTGACATGCTTTCTCAGATATCAGGGACTGTACCCTGAAAATGTGAGCCAAAATAAACCCTTAGTTACTCAAATAGTTTTTGTCGGGTGTTTTTATCACAGTAATAAGAAAAATAACATACTTTCCAAAGGCCTCACCTCCAAGTATCCATTGTACTAAGAACTAGGATTTCAATATACGAGGAAAGGGAAGACAAGTTTCAGACCACAGCAGAAATGAATACCTCTTAACTAGGTTATGCTTTTATTTCTCTGACGATGCTGACTGTAAGAGGTAAGGAGTCAAGTTTTGGGCAGCTGAGCTTCTGTCTCTGACCTGGCCCCACATCCAGTGGTCTACTTTCCTGTCTCACATTATATTATTCCTTAATTAAAGTTCACTTATATTATTCCTTAATTAAAATTGTACTTTCTCTTTTCTGGTGAAAGTTTAAGAAGTTTTGGTTATTGTTTAAGCTCAGCAAATGTCTGTGGCTTTGTGCTGGGACATCCATGCTTGATTGCTCATCTTCAGTATCAACAGGACTTGTGAGCCTGCCTTCCTCTCAGCCTGAAGAAGCTAAAGGGTGCAAATAGCCTTGATTCTGAGAAGTCTCTGTCTTGTTTCTTCACTTTCTTGCTTCAGCTCCCATTCAGCTTCTGCCTTTCAGTGGGGCAGATGTAAACCGAGGTGAACTGATGGCAGCTTATTTTCATATGCAAAGACTCCTCCCCTCTTTATATACATGTGATGAGTATATGCACTATGCCTGGCACGGTAGTGCACGCCTTTAATCCAGGCACTCAGGGAACAGAGGTAGGAGGATCGCTGTGAGTACAAGGCCAGCCTGGGACTACAGAGTAAGTTTCAGGTCGACTTGGGCTACAGTGAGACCCCCCTTACCTGGAAAAATCAAACACACACACACAGAGCCCTATTTGTATTATCGGTTATAGGTTTCAAAATTTCCAGAGGCCTGATTCCATCATAGCGTGACAGCTAGGATCCTGTTTAGGGCAGTTCGGAGGTCGTGGGTGACAGCGTGTCAAGAGGCCAGGGGACAGCTCTCTCTCCCCAGGAGGGCATTCCGGGGTTGCCGACGCACTGGGGGATGCTGGTGCGCTGGGATGCAGGGATGCTCAGGTGAGGGTGGCCCGGCCCAGAGTGGCCGGCCGCGGATGCCCAGAGCTGCCAGGCGCAGTGCGGCCGTGAGAGGGCGCACAGAGGGCGGTGGCGGCGCCCCGCAGGGACCGCAAGGTGGTCGTCGGCGCAGGAGGGGCGCGGGAGCCCGGGGACGGGAGAAGCGCGGCCAGCCCTGCCTGCGCTCCGCGCTCGCCAGCCGCGGGCCCATGCGGCTCCCAGTGCCGAGCCTGCGGGCGGCGGCGGCCGGGGCCTGGAGGGCGCCGGGATCCCGGGGTGGGCGCGCGCGGCGGGGGAGCGCGGGGGAGCCGACGCCCGCGCGCCGCAAGCCCCGCCCCGCGGCCGGCGCCTTGACAACGCGAGCGGCCGGGCGGCGCCGCGGCTCCCCGCCCCTCGGCGGCCCGCACCAGGCGGGGCCGGGACCAGAGCGCCGCCGCCGCCGCAGCCGCCGCTGCTCTGCAGAGCCGGGCCGGTGCGGGGCCGGAGCCGGGGCCGGGGCCGGGGGCCCTCCCTCCACCTTCTCCCACCATGAGCCAGGGAAGTGCTGGGGGCTGGGCCCCCCTGGATCCCACCCCCGGGCCCCCAGCACCCCCCAACCCCTTCGTGCACGAGCTGTACCTCTCCCGCCTGCAGAGGGTTAAGGTGAGGGGTGCGCCGGGGGCGTGGGAGGACGGACGCGTGGGGTGGGAAGATGGGGTCGCGGGGAGCGGGGCAGAGGTGGGCATGGGGCGAGGAGGCGGCTGGGCGGCGTGTGTGCCGGGAGTGCGCACGTGGGGGCGGCTGCGGTGGGCCGGGAGCCCTGCAGAGCGCCGACCGGCTCGAAGGTGCGGAGGAGCGAGTGGGAGGGGGGAGGACTGGAGGGGCCGGCGGGGGTTGGAGAGATGGAGGACGCGGGGAATGCGGATTTACATCCTGCGGAGCCTGGCCGGCTAGGATGGAGCTGGAGGCTACGGAAAGCGCGGGGTGGGGGCAGGGGCGTGCTCAGTGATTCTCTGGGGCTCTGACTTAGAAAACGGTTTTGGACCCAGAGACTGCGTCCCCGTGCCCTTCCAACACCTCCTTTTTCCTCTCCCCACCCCCTCACTGCAGCACCTCCCTGTTGGGGGCTGGGAGACTAGAAGGGGCATTGGCTACAGGAAGTGGAGGGCCTTACCAACCTAGGGGAGCCCGGAGGTGTTGAGGAGGAGGTGTCCAGGGTTTCTGCTGTCATCACCTCCCCTGAGGCGGGCTCCAGGGGTTAGGTTTGTTTACCTGCTGTCCCAATGCGCCTGGGGAGTCCCGCTGGCTCCTAATAACCTCTACCTTGCGGAATGGGGCTGAGCCTTTCTCCCATCACTTGGTATCTAAGGATTGCTGTTTTTCAGTGCTGGGGATTGACCCGAAGCTTGAAACATGGACCTCTGTGTTTCCAACCATCTGCCCCTTGGGCCTAAAGAGCGCTACACCTGGTTTCTGTTTGACACAGGAGCTATTTATGGAATGGGACGTTGGGAAGGAGGACCTATCTCTAGCCTACTTTACATCAAGCACTGTGCATGGGCACCTTCACATGCATTTTTCTCATTAACTCTTTAACAGCCTGTCCAAGTACTAGATGCATTTTAATGACATTAACTATAGGTGGGGTAGGAGTCAACTGAGAGTGAGAAAATGAGGCTCCTTGTGCTATTAATCTTTTATGTTCCTGACCTCACTGGCATCTTCATCCCACTTGAGTCTGAGTCTCCTCCCCCGTTTGTTCCACACTGTCACCTGCAAAGGGTGATCGCTGTGCTCCTGGGTTAGTCCTTGTGGGGCAAGGGGGCTGTGAAGCATCTGCCAGCCCTGAGTGATATTTTCTCCCACACTCTGCAGTTCTGCCTGCTGGGGGCACTGCTGGCCCCCATCCGAGTGCTTCTAGCCTTTATCGTCCTCTTTCTCCTCTGGCCCTTTGCTTGGCTACAAGTAGCAGGTCTCACAGAGGAGCAGCTTCAGGAGCCGATTACAGGATGGAGGAAGTAAGTGGGGAGTCAGCCCCCAATACCCCGCTTCTCTTCTCTGCTATCTGTTCTGCTTTCCATTAGGGAAGGAGGAGAAGGCTTCTGGAGCTGTCCTGCTTAGCCTGGTTAAACGAGCTGAGTCAGCCAGGCACGAGCCTGCTTACCCAGGACCTTACCTCTAAATGATGGCTCCCAACCTGTCCCCAAAGGGCCAGACAAATACTTCAGCCCCATGGCCAAAGTATTTGAGGGGGGAAAGGGAGTGCCCAACATTCCCAGGTGCCTGAACAGGGGCCAGAAGATTAAGGGTCAACACTGATCTCTCACTTTGCCCTGGCAGGACTGTGTGCCACAATGCAGTGCTGGGCCTGAGCCGCCTGCTCTTTTTCCTGCTTGGCTTCCTCCGGATTCGAGTTCGGGGCCAAAGGGCCTCTCGCCTTCAAGCCCCCGTTCTTGTTGCGGCCCCCCATTCCACTTTCTTTGACCCCATTGTTCTGTTGCCCTGTGACCTGCCCAAGGTTGTGTCCCGAGCTGAAAACCTTTCGGTGCCTGTCATTGGAGGTGAGTTCAGTGGAGTAAAGGAGAGGGGATGACAACTCTGGACCAAAAATGTCAGGGGTGGAAGCACTGTACAGAGACTTCCAATTGAAGAGGGAGAAGTTAGGAGGGATATTGACTTTTGGCAAATGAAATGCGTATTGACACCATTTGTCAGTCCATCTTGGACTTTCAGGGCTGGAGAAGGTATTAGGGAGAATGCTGATAATACTGATAAGCCTTTACGAGGATAACATACAATAAATGTTGTGTAATAAATGGATTGTTGGAGATAGTGTTGAGAGAGTAGAGTTTTCCAGATGTTAATGCCCCAGGGTCAGAACCAAGTGACTCCTTGTAACCTTCCCAACCCAGCCCTTCTTAGATTCAATCAAGCCATCCTAGTGTCCCGACATGACCCAGCTTCCAGACGCCGAGTGGTGGAAGAGGTACGAAGGCGGGCTACCTCAAGAGGCAAGTGGCCCCAGGTGAGTAAGGGTCTTGGGACCCTACCCTAACCTTGAATAATGAAAAAAGGGTTCCTTTCCTTCTCACCTCTTTCTGTTCTTTGTGGTTTTTTTTTTTTTTTTCACCCAGGTACTGTTTTTTCCTGAAGGCACCTGTTCCAACAAGAAGGCTTTACTTAAGTTCAAACCAGGTGAATAAAATAACAGTGAGTGGTAAGACCATGACCATGGTGAAAATGAGTTCCATCTTCTTTTGGGGGGGGGGGGGGGTTTGAGGTAGGGTTTTACTCTAGCTCAGGCTGACCTGGAATTCACTATGTAGTCTCAAGGTGGCCTCGAACTCACAGTGATTCTCCTACCTCTGCTTCCCGAGTGCTGGGATTAAAGGCATGCACCACCACTCCTGGCTCAGGAGTTCCATCTTTTTTTTTTTTAAGGCTTTTATTTATTTAGTTTTTAATTTTTTGGTTTTATTTATTTATTTATTTATTTGAGAGTGACCACTATGAACGAACTCCAGATGCATGCGCCCCCTTGTGCATCTGGCTAAATGTGGGTCCTGGGGAGTCGAGCCTCGAACCAGGTTCCTTAGCCTTCATAGGCAAGCACTTAACCGCTAAGCCATCTCTCCAGCCCCAGGAGTTCCATCTTTGAGGAAGAAAACCTTCAGTGTAGATGGGTTGTGAGGGTTGGGGGGAGGTGGGGAGGTAGGGAAACTACCTAATGCTGAAAGTTGAGTCAGAGAAAAATGAGTGGAACAACGCCAGATGTCATTTGGGATTTGTTTCAGACCCTCATGCCATCTAGCTACCTCTGTGCACTAACCTTTGCCTTGGGGGGTTGGGGGGAAATGGGATTTAGGAGCCTTTATCGCAGGGGTGCCTGTGCAGCCAGTCCTCATCCGATACCCCAACAGTCTGGTGAGTCTCAGTCAGAGAAGGGGTGAAAGTGGGGAGCATGAATCCACTGTAACTGGGAATAACTGAAGAGTATTGGTGCCATGTTGGGATGTGTGTCTAGAGGTGGGACAGGAGGTGAAGTCAGGGTCTCTGCTCAAAATGAATTGGCCAGTTTCTTAACAAAAAAATAATGTTCTTCCCCCACCCTCTGCTTCTCCTACAGGACACCACCAGCTGGGCATGGAGGGGCCCTGGCGTGTGAGTTCTAGTATTCAGGGATGAGGGTGGGGAATAGGGTTTATCAGAATTCCTGCCCACCTTCCAACCAACCCTTCCTCATTGGAGGACTGAGAGAGGTCTAGATTGCCCAGTGCCCACTGACCTCCCTATAGTGTTCAGCTCTTCTGCCTGACTCACTCCTGCTGTGATTATAGCTCCTCCTCGCTGTCCTGTGTGTGTGTGGGGTGGGGGGGTTCAGCCCATTCTTGGAGAACAACAGTCCATCAGCAGGCATGCCTCTTGCCTTTCTTTTATCTCTGCTGTTCAAACCTCTCTTCACCTGCAGCTCCTTCTCAGGTGTAACCCTGCCCCTGTCACCTTTCTGGCCCTTCCCTCAGCTACACATTCACCAGATGACTATAACTAGGAGTCCTGGGAAAATTTTCCCACTGCCCCCTTCATGGGAGCGATAGTTCAATAAGAGTGCTGAACATCCGCCTCTCTTCTTGTAGACTCAAAGTTCTCTGGCTCACAGCCTCTCAGCCCTGCAGCATCGTGGAAGTGGAGGTATGATATCCCACCCCACCCCATCAAGTGTGGTAAGAGAGTGGGAAGAGTAAGAATGGTCATGTCTCACTTTGAGGTCCTAATAAGATTTGTATGTGTCTGTGTTTCAGTTTCTCCCAGTGTATCAGCCCAGCCCTGAAGAGAGCAAGGACCCCACCCTCTATGCCAACAATGTCCAGAGGGTCATGGCACAGTGAGTATTACTAAAAGTATTTCCTGGTGCTCCACACAGTATTTCCTGGAGCATATACACTCGGCAAAGGAACCACAAGGAGGGGTGGAGAGTTGGAGGCAAAGATAAGAGAGGAGGGTACTGAGAAGCTTTGGAACGTCTGAGGCTGAGGAGGGAGAAGGTAAAGGAGCCTGACCTCTCTGCAGTCAGTAGTTCAGAATCTGTAATGAACCCTTAGAAGTTTCTTTTGCTTCCTTTCCCTGTGAGTTCCACTTCTCTTTGTCCTGTAGGGCCCTGGGCATTCCAGCCACTGAATGTGAGTTTGTAGGGAGCTTGCCTGTGATTGTGGTAGGCCAGCTGAAGGTGGCATTGGAGCCACAGCTCTGGGAACTGGGAAAGGTGCTTCGGAAGGCTGGGTGAGTAATCTCACAGACAGGGATATAAGCAGTGTCATGAAAAGAGATAGAAAATAAGAATAAAGGGAGGGAAATGAAGGAGAAAGTATTTTTCACAAAGTGAGCTGGACATGGTATCCTCCAGCTGTAACCTTAGTTATCAGGAAGCTGAGACAGGAGGATTAAAAGGAGTTTGGGGCTGGAGAGATGGCTTAGCAGTTAAGTGCTTGCCTGTGAAGCCTAAGGACCCAGGTTCGAGGCTCGAGTCCCCAGGACCCACGTTAGCCAGATGCACAAGGGGGCGCACGTGTCTGGAGTTTGTTTGCAGTGGCCAGAGGTCCTGGTGCACCCATTCTCCCTCTCCCCTCTCCCTCAACCTCTTTCTCTCTCTGTCACTCTCAAATAAATAAAAATGAATTTAAAAAAAAGTTAAAAGGAGTTAATAGTCATATCCTATCCTAAAAAAAGTAAAAGTCAGAAGAATTTAAAAGTGGTAATAGCAGAACTGGGGAGGTGGCTTAATGGTGAGAGAGACTTGGTTGTCTAGGTTCAATTCCCCAGCAACCATGTACAGCCCAATGCAAGGTAACACAGATCCCAACATGCCCATGACAAGAGCCAAGAGAATCTGAAGCTTGAGAACCAGCTAGTCTGAATTTCCTTTGCAGTCTGGCAGTTAGTTTGCAACTACAAGCTACCCTGTCTCAAAGAAGGTAGAGCACAGACACCTTGAGGTTGTCCTCTGACCTTCAGTGTTTGCCATGGCATGCACACCCATACACACAAACATTGTAATGGACTCAGAGGATGAGAGAGAAAGAAATGGAAGGATGCAAAGTAACACAGGTGAGAAAGAATACCTCAAGGGACTATGAGCCAATGTGTCTTAGAAAAGCAACACTAAGGTCAGAAGTAGCTCAGTGTTAAGAATGATTGTGTAGCATTTGCAGGGTGCTGTATTCAATCCCCAGCACCACAAGGGGGAACATCCAGCTGAACCTGTACTGGGAGACTGCTTAGTGCATGATATATTGAGAAGAAAACTGAGTCAACTCTCTGCCATAAACTGTTCCATTGTAGGCTGTCCCCTGGCTGTGTGGACACTGGAGCAGAGCCAGGCCGGAGTCGAATGATCAGCCAGGAAGAGTTTGCCAGGCAGCTACAGCTCACAGATCCTCAGACAGTTGCTGGTGCCTTCAGCTACTTCCAGCAGGTAATGAAGCCAAAACACAGAGGGCAGAACTGAGGGCTTGCCCTCCAGGCCAGCATACTCAGGATGTAGAGATTATATCCTAGTGGCCATGTTAAGTCTCACTGGCTGTTCAATTGCAAGTGTACTCAATGATCTAATAGCTCTTACAGGTGGCCATCTTCCAAGATGTACTGGAAGATTTATTTTATATTATCCAGTGCATGGAAGGGTAATGTTTAAGTCATTGATGGAAGAGAACAGGATGATCAGGGAGCTCCATCAACCTGAAGATATTGACATTGGCAAAGATGGGGAATCATTAACCATGTAGATGATATAGGTTGAGGATCATCAGAGTCAGGAAGGTTATGTGGGGAAAATTACATGTAGAAGAAACCCTACTGCATAGGTTAAATGATAAGAATTTGTAACTCAAGGAAGCATTGTAATACGAACAGGTTCTTTGCAAGTATTTGTAGCTTCTCTAGAGGATTCTTAAACTAACTTGAGAATCTTGGCAAAATGTTTTTAGAGGTTTAATTTGGTTTCCCTGTCAAATTACAATTCTAGACTTTTGTTGTTGTTTCATGGGATTGGTTTGTCTATTTGATTGTTTTTGAAGTGCTAGAGAGATAACCTGAGACTTGTACATCTAGGCAAGTGCTTTATTACTTGGCTATAGTCTCAACCACTAAAGGATTCTTCTGTTTTTAATATTTTTATTTATTTATTTGCAAGCAGAGAGAGAGGGGGTGGGGGGAGGGAGAGAGAATGGGTGCACCAGGGCCTCAGCCACTGAAAATGAACTCCAGATGCATTCACCACCCTTTGCATTTGACTGACGTGGGTCCTGGGGAATCAAATCTGGGTCCTTTAGCTTTGCAGGCAAACACCTTACCTTAACTGCTAAGCTATTTCGGGAGCTAAGGATTATTTTTGAGAGAGAGAGAGAGAGGACCAGGTCCTCTATCCACTGCAGATGAATACCAGATGCATACACCATTTTGTGCATCTAGCTTACATGGGTATTGAGGAATTGAAACCAGGGCATTAGGCTTTTCAGGCAATTCCCTTAACTGGGGCTGTCTCTCAATCCCTTTTTAATTAAAATCTAAAGTCTACAAGAGATTCTTTTTATTTATTTGTAAAGAGAGAAAGAATGGGCACACCAGGGCCTCCAACTGCTGCAAACCAATTCCAGATATATGTGCCACTTTGTGCAACTGGCTTTACATGGGGACTGGGGAATCAATCCTCGGTCGTTAGGCTTTGTAGGCAAGTACCTTAACCGCTAAACCATCTCTCCAGTCCCACAAAAGGATGCTTTTTTGTTCTAAGATGCATACTGTGGTTTTCAACATCCTCTCAAAGATATTGAAGAGTGGCCAAGTATGTGGTGGCACATGCCTGTAATGTCAGCACTTAGGAAACAGAGACAAGAGGATCTCAAGTTCAAAGCCAGCTGTAAGAGACTATATAAGGCATGTCTCAAGATTTAAAAGAAAAAATGTTTTAAAATTACTAGCTGTATAGATTCCTTAGATTGGGGCAGTGTCCCAAATTCAGTTGATATATCCCCCATGAGGTGGCACAACAGGTGCCCTGCTTGAGTTTTTGTTAAGAAATTAGGCCAATAACCCCTTTTCAATTTATAGGACCAGTTCTCCCACATAGGTTGAGTCAGAGGAGAGAACCAGTTTGGCCAGCTGAGAGACTGGGAAGCTCCCCTGTGGTACATCATAAACTTGACAGAATTCCTAGGGAATTTCCTGACATTCCTAAATCTCTAAAGGAGGGTTTTATTAACAGGTGACTTGGTATCTTAAGGGAGCCTATGGACTGAGAACTACTAGGGGTGCTAGGGATTGTGGTGATCAGTGCTAAACAGAGTGGTCACAATTACCACCTTCATATTTGCTGAGGAGGGACCAATGTCCTGGAGACAGGAGGGGAGAGGCAAAGTCCCCACATCATTCTGGTTTCCTTTTGGCCTTCCAGGATGCCATGGGTTTGGTAGACTTCCGAAACGTGGCACTTGCACTAGCAGCTCTGGATGGAGGCAGGAGCCTAGAGGAGCTGATTCACCTGGCCTTTGAGGTATCTTTGAGGGACTGGGGAACATCTAATGACTTTGCTCCATTCCCACCCCATACCAAGAGGCCTGTATAGTATGCTATTCCCAGTAACTCCCAAATAATACGTGCCTGGTATCCTCCCCAGTGCCATACTGCCTAAAACTGCAGATTCCTGTTGTCTCCTTGTTGAGGCCTAGCTGCAAACAAGAAGGCAGGTACTATAAAGTTTTTAGCTCTCCTGAAGAAGGGGCCCTAAAGGTTGAGGAGGACCTGTGCATAGCACTTTGGGAAGAGGCAGAACCCATCAGGCAGACTTGCTAGGCAGTGTGAGTCAGTGTCTGAGGAGAGAACTTGACATCCATTTTTCTCCCAAGCTCTTTGCCGAAGAGCAGGCAGAGGGACCTGGCCGCCTGCTGTACAAAGATGGCTTCAGCACCATCCTTCACCTGTTGCTGGGTTCACCCCGCCCTGCTGCCACAACTTTGCATGCTGTGCTGTGCCAGCCTGGATGCAGCCCAGGCCTCTCCCTCTGTGAGTCACTACCTTCTCAGCCCTGTTCAGGCACTCGGGGCACCATCAGCACCAGGACTTGGGAAAGAGCTCACTGAGCTGGGAGGGAGCATTTCTAGTGTTAAAATCCGAGGCTGGGGGAAACGCACATGAGAAGAGGACATAATGCTGGATTTGAGAAGGCAAACAGAGCCAGAATGTATCCGTTCTAAGGGAAGGGGCAGCCTCTTATTCTTGGGTCATCTTACTTTGCCCTTTTGCACTCTTCTCATCTAGGTCAATTCCAGAACTTCTCCCTCCATGACCCACTCTATGGAAAGCTCTTCAGCACCTACCTGCGCCCCCCCCACATGCCTCGAAGCACTTCCCAGATACAAAATGCCTCATCCCCAGGCAGCCCCACTGCCCTGGCCAATGGGACTGTGCAAGCTCCCAAGCAGAAGGGCGATTGAGCACCTCCGCCTTTCACCCTTTCTTCCTCAGCTCAAATCCAGCCCTGCTCTCAGGACAGCACCAGGGGCCTACCCTATGCCTCAACCCCATTTCTGCCCCTATTTTTTTTTTTTTTTTGGTTATATTATTTGTTTTTGAGTTCATTTTAATTTTTGGTTGGTGGGGTTTTTTGTAAGAAAATATTTTATACGTAAATATAAATATATATCTATTAAAAAAATGAAGCTCAGCCCCATGGATGGTCTCATTATTTGGGAAGAAAGGGATGAATAGTTGTAGGATGCCCATTGAACTTCCAGAAAATTCTAAACTTCAATATAGTTGGCCTAACTGGTTGTAAATTCTTTCCAGAATGACATGGCTCTTTTCTGCATGGAAGTTATACAGAGCTTTCATATCCTCCTCTCCTGTTATCATCTAAATATGCACATTTAAATACACTTCCTCATGAACATCTTTTCAGCCCATTCCCTCTTGATCTGTCCTCATTAAAGATGAAAAATCAATAATAAGCCAGGTGTGGTGGTGCACGCCTTTAACCTCAGCATCCCAGCACTTGGGGAGGCAGAGGTAGGTGGATCGCCATGAGTTTGTGGCCACCCTGAGACTACATTGTGAATTCCAGGTCAACCTGAGCTAGAGCAAGACTCTACCTCAGAAAAAAAAAAAATAGCTTACTACCATTCCATATTTAATAGTCCCATTGAGGGCTGGAGAAATGGCTTAGCAGTTAAGGTGTTTGCCTGTGAAGCTAAAGGACCCAGGCTTGATTCCCCTGTACCCACGTACGGTAGATGCACAAGGGGGCACATGCATTTGGAGTTCGTTTGCAGTGGCTGGATGCCCTGGCATGCCCATTCTCTGTCTGTCTGTCTCTCTGTATCTCTCTCTCTCTCAGAGAATTATCCATAGGGGGAGCAGAGACCTATGTTAGTCAGAGAAGTCTCCTGCAGGCCTGGCAGGGTAGTTCCCTTGCTACAGCATAGGTGGAGGACATTTAAGTCTTTTCTAGCCTGTTGAAGAAAAAAAAAGGGGGGGGAGTGTGCTGCAGACTTAGAAGAAGGTACACAATACCACAATATCCAAATAAACCCTCACAACACCAAGTCCAGGCCTGGGAAGAGGGAATGAATTATCACTGGTAGTTCTATTTTAGGACCTATCACAGCATAAAAGTCTGCACTAAGATGCTGAGGCTAGAGGTGAGTTAGGTGGATCCACAGAATCTAGAACTAACCCTACTTTTTTTTTTTTTTTTTGAAACATCTTGCCCTTGTAGCAGCCAAGATGTTCACACAGAAGTCACATGGAGAGCCTTTTCCAACCAAAAACACACCTTTTATTTTTCCATACAACTTCCAAAAACAACTTCCAGTTGCTTTCCACTAGGGATTCTCTGTACCCTAGCCAATCTGGTCTTCTGTCCCAGGCTCTCCATTAAAGAAAATAGCATTGGGTTGAGGCTGTTCTCCACTAGTGAGCAGCTACACTGGGGCACCCACCTTTTGAGACTGGTTGGTGGGGTAGGTTAGTTTCCTACTGGTTACGACGTCGTTTCTTTCTTCTGCCAGTGACAAGGCTGTCACGTCGTCTTTTACGAGGCTGCGGGGATTGTACCACTCCCAGAGCCAAATGTTTCTCCCCAGAGACCCCAAGCTGACCTGGCTGCAATTTCTTTACAGCAGGGACTGGGCCTCCAACTACAGCTTGCTTCCCAGACTTGGTAGCAGGGCATGGAGTTTGGCCAAAGCTTCCTGGCTCAGCAGAAGTGTAGGATACTTTCTCGACTCCTTGGTCTGTAGCGGCATGGTGAGGACCAAGGGAAAGACCCCTTGGAGACAGGCTAAGTTTTGAGGCCAAGAGGTAGGCAAAGTTGGAGAGTTCCTCATCTTCCTCTTTCTCCCGTCCTCTGGCCCTATGTGCTAAACTGCTGGTTTTGCTAGTAGATGTTTCTCTCAGAACTGAAGTGCCCCTAGCTCCCCATTTAAGGGAGGTGCCTCCAAGGGCCTGGTGAAATGTTGATTTGGGGGTTCCAAGTGTGAAAGATTCTTGATGGCTTTGTAACGGAACAAGATCATTGGGCTTGGATGAAGTAGAATCTTCCCTACCCCCTCGTTGGAGGTCATAAGACTTAAAATTGCGTGAACAGGAATCGTCACTGGCCCCTGCTTGTGGGTCACTCTTATCTCTAACATGTAGCATGTTACCATGTTCTGTGGTTTCCAACAGAGCAAAAAGGGAATTGCCTTTGCTCTCAGCCTCTTGGCTAGTCTGGATCCCAAGGATACAGAGATTGCCTTGGCATGTGGGCACCTGGGAGTCTTTGGAAGACTCCAGTGTGGGGACACCAATTCTTTCCAGCAGTGGGGTACAGCCTTCAGCCCACAGATCACTGGGATCTTGGGTGGTCTCAGGACTCTGATTTCCCTTTTCTTTGGACCCCAGAGCTGGTTTGGTGCCCACAAGAGGCCCTGGCAGGCTACAGAAGTTTCTCTTTTTCACAGTAGTGGCATCTGTGCATGCACAAGGAACCATGCTGCCCCCCACATCCCCAGGTGCTGAAGTTTGTCCAGGACCCAGAGAAATGCTGCTTCTGGATCCCAGTGTCTCATGCCCTTGTATATATTCCCCATCTTGGGGGCTCTCTATGACCCTTCCAACTTGTATGGGCAACTCCGAGCCTAAAGTATCCATTTCACTGCTCAGCCAAAGTCCTGGGCCGACAGAAACCTTGTCTTGGCTGCCAGCTCCTCTAGGAGAGGACTTCTGAACCATGGGAGGACCTCCCCACACGGTTCTCGAAGAGCCTTCCTGGGACACTGTTGAAGATTCTCTTCCTTGAGTAAGCACTATCTCTTCCCCCACCTGTTGACCTGCCTGTATTCCAAGGACCTGCTTTTCTAACCCATGTCCTTGTAGAAGAGCTGGCTCTGTAAGTCCAGCATCCAAACTGGAGCCTCTCATAGGCTGAGCACTTTCTTGCCAACAAAGGGACAAAGCCTCTGAAGTCCTATCTGCAACTAGGTAGTGTCTAGGGGACCCAGCACCTCCCAGGTGGCCATCCTGTTGTACAGACAGCTGGCTTACAACCTGCCCACATCTCCTTCCCTGCATACCCAAGGATTCTTGCATTCCCCGTGAAACTGCGGGTTCTAGCTCCAGGCCCCAGCTGCTGGAAGCTGGCAGAGTGTGCCCATCCTTGCACATCCCTCTTGAACTACCTAGAGCTTGCTCCTGCCTATCATGTATTTCTCTTGCCTGCTTGCCTGGAGAAGCAGACATTTGAATGCGAATAGTGCCCCCAGCCCCATGAGGCCCAAGGGTGGTCCGAGGCCGCTGACCCCCATCTTCCTCTTCATCAGAAACAGAAGGACTTGAATCTGACTGAGTTCTACTTGGAGGTGGCTGTGTATCTTCCTCATCTTCCAAGGCCAAAAGTCGCTTCTGGACCAGCTGGAAGAGATTGGACAGATGCCAGTCTGTGCATCATTGTGAGAAGTTATGGCTAGGTGAGGGGTAGGGGATGGCAAATGGACAGGTCAGGGAAGGAAAACAAGTGGTTTAAGTGATATCAAAGATAGAACTAGACTGGAGAGATTGCTTAGTAGTAATGGTTAGAGCACTTGCCTGTGAAGCCTAAAGACCCAGGCTTGATTCTTCAGTACCCACATAAGCCAGA
Source organism: Jaculus jaculus (assembly GCF_020740685.1). NCBI lineage: Eukaryota > Metazoa > Chordata > Mammalia > Rodentia > Dipodidae > Jaculus > Jaculus jaculus. Next base: position 59,824,716 of record NC_059109.1, read on the forward strand.
TGCACTAGGTGGTGCATGTGTCTGGAGTTCACTTGCAGTAGCCAGAGGCTCTGGCACACCCATTCTCTTTCTCTCTCTGTCTGCCTCTCTCTCTCAAATAAATAAATGAAAATAGTGTTTTTTGTTTGTTTTTTTTTAAAGGCAGAACTGCAGTTCTTCCTGGTTTCTTGTGCCTTATTCCCATGCCTTGACCCTTTCCTCTCTCATGTCCTTTGTTTCTATCATCCCCTACCTACTCATTCTATGCCTGATGTTTGGTTCTGCATACTCTCAAGCTGTATCAAGACAGTAAATAGACAAAAATCAGGCGACCTTCTTTTTCTGATATTCCCTACCTCATGTGTTTACCTGGGCGAAAGTGAGTCCTTCCTCTTGCTCCAGCTCTTCAAATAAAGCCAAAGGGTCTCTCTGTTGCTCTGGGGACAGCAGATCTGCCAGAAATTGAGGGTGAATGATGGCCTCCACCTGCAGAATAGAAAGAAGAGTGGTCAGGAGGTAACCTGCAAGCCAAGGGGCTCTAGAAACAAAGCCATGAGGACCAGACAGCCATACTCCCACCTGGCATTTGTCCCACCCATGACTCCCAGCAGCTACTTAAGTATTTGTATGTATATGCTTGCCTACTTTTCCACTAGAGAATGAAACCTGCTGCCTTACATACACCCCAGATGGTTAGCACCCCAGAATGCCTACTCCCAGGATGCACTATAAAGCCATCATGCAGGGGTAGAAAGATTGCTCAGCAGTTAAGCCACTTGCTTGCAAAACCTTACAGCCCAGGTTTGATTCCCAGTATCCATGTAAATCCTGATGTACAATATGATACAAGCATCTGGAGTTCATTTGCAGTGGCAGGAGACTTGGATACACCTATTCTCTCTCTCTCCCTCCCTTCCTCTCTCCTTCCCTTCTTCCTTCTTTCTGCCTCTCTCTCAAATAAACAAATAAATATAAATATTTAATTAAGAAAAAAAGATAGCCAGCATACAGGCCCAGCCCACCTTGGAGACAAAGACTTCATGAGAACATAGCTCATCAAAGTAACTCAGGAGTCTTGGATCTGGATATATCCCTTCATCCTCTTGCTGCTCTTCTTCCTCTTCCTCCTGTTTTCCATGTGACCTCCCTGTGTTTAAGGGACTCCTCACCAGCCCTTCCATGATGTCAGAATATTCTTTCACAGCTTCTGGTGGGATCTCCTTTGGCGCCTGAAGAACTGGAGGCCTTTGGCTTTTGCGCTGCCGCTGGCGAGGAGCCCGTGTCTTTGAGGCTGCTTTCTTTGGAATGTACACTGAGGAAAGAAGGGGAAGAGAAGCCTTGGTCTCTAAACCTCCCAACATTGCTTGAAAGATCAGCAATCTGGGTACATGGCAATGATGCCAGGCTGGATCCAAAAAATGTGCCAGTCATTGGGAAAATTTTAAAGTTGGAGGATATGACAGAGAACCACTGTGTTACTAATCTTTCCACACATCCTAAAACTCCAAGGAACCTCTGATCCAGCCTCCATTTTCTAGGCAGAGGAAGTATTGCGGGTCTCAGGTACAATTAAGAGATTAGTCAGGTTCGTTGGCCAAGATCTCTCCCTAATTCAGGACAAAAGGAACCTGTAAAACCCAAGCTCCTAATGGGCATTCTGTTTGGAACATAAAACGTTACTTCCTGGAAAGAAAGTTCCAGAAGCAATGGCAATGTTTTCTATGATCTGTAGCTGGTTTCTGCATACCGCCCTCCCAGGCTTAGCCTGTTGCTTCTGTTGGAACTGGGTAACCTTACCTGGCTGCTGGCAAGCCTCAGGGGTCAGGGACCCTGGCGGATCATGTTTCAAAGGGGTCACAGGAGAGAGACCCTGAGAGCCTCTTATCAGCTTTGTATTCTGTTTCTGCAGCTCTTCCTCAGCCTCAAACTCCATGAACCTACAAAGGGTGAGGAAAGTACTGACTGAGAAGGACACCTAGCACCTAAGGATTCAGACATGGCCAGGAAGCAAAATGCCCTCATTTGGCCAAAGCCTGGCCAAAAGCACATCACCCAGGGAGCTGCTCACAAGTAGCCTAACAAGAGTTCTTGGAAACTTCACCACACTGTCCCTTTACCTACAGTGGTTACTTGGGAAACTGATTAAGGAAATTAGCACTCTAGAGTGTAGAAAAGACTCCAGAATGAAGTTTTATCCTCTACTTTTTCATATCTATCTCATCCAGGCACATAGATTAAACAGTACTTAGAATAAGCTTAGTGAATTCAGTCTGGCCAATGCAACAGTATGGTAGCACCCTACAGAGAACCCTTCAAGACCTGTTAAGGCCTTATCTGTCTGTCTTTACAACCAGAAGAATGGCCTAGAGGCGTGGCCCAGAAGTCCAAAGACCAGAACAGACCCTTGAGGATAAACCTAGGAAGCAAATGGTTTAGATTTCAGGGGAAAACAGAAGGTAGACTTGGAGAAAATGGTTCCTTTTCCTCAGTTTTTGGAGTTTGTTATTTTAAGAAGTGTTTTATGTTGCCCAGGCTGGCCTTGAACTCCTGGGCTCAAATGATCCTACTTCAGACCCTCAGGTTGGTAGTCCACTGACTATGCATGCCACCATGCCCAGCTTAGCCAAGGTTATCCTGTAGAAATGGAGGATAAACAGCCAGCACTCTGTCTTCCCCTGAGCAGCCTCTTCCAGAACCATACCCTCCATGAATGAGGGAGAAAGAGTTTTCTGTGCCATTATTTCCAAAATGTAAGAATGAAAGTGTTTTGAAGTTCTCTATCAATAGTCATTTGGCACCCGTCAATAGAAGAACCTTTCTAGTAGCCCTTATCTTTTCATTTTCACGGCCCTTCAGCATGGACATTTTACATGTTTTGGGCTCCACCCTCATCCTAACACCTTAAGTATGAACATCCCAATATAAATTTAAGATTCTCAGGTAGTGGGGAGCTTCCAAGAGCAGACAGGACAGGATAAAGAAGCCTCAGAGCCAAAGTGATAAAAATAGCACCAAGGATCAGGAGACCTTACTGTAGTGTACACCTCCTCCTGACACCCCCCACCCCCACAAAGATACAAGCCTCTCTGCTGCCCTGCCCACTCGACCACACAGCATCCCTCCTGACTTTCTCCCCTAGGAAAAAATGAGGATTCCTCAGACTTACTTCTCTGCCATTTCATAAAAGATCATCCGGTCAAAGTTGCTGGTATACTCCCACTCCTGCAGAGCTCTAGGAAGTGCCTCCTCTAGGGTCATGGTGGGCTTTCGGCGGGCCAGGGAACGCAGCACTGGGCTAAAACCCACATTAGGTCAGTCACATTGTAAGTGTGCCCCCTCACCCATTGTGATGCCCACTTCCATCCACATCCTATCCCTCACATTAAACACGCCCCTCATGTCCTGAAATGCTTCACTTCTCCCCTCTAGTCACTTATCACTGGATGAGCACATCATACAAAATCAAATGATTTTTCTCCACACTGTTTGAAATGGACTAGGCAACCACCCTTAATTCCCATAGTGCTATCCTCAAATAAATGTTAAAACAGAAATACTCAGGCTTACAAATTAATGATAGTCAATACAAGAAAAATGTTTAACCCTCCTCAGATCCTCTTGCATTTTCAAAGATACTCATTAACCCAAGTGAACACCAACTAAAGGGTGCACAGTGAACTTTTTAATTGGATTTCCACTTTTTGTATCTCCAGAATACCAACATAGACCTTCAAATACAATAGTAGACCATCACTTCTAGAAGGCACCAGAGAGAAAGGCTATTTTTGCCCATCTGGCTTCCTTTTAGGTCTTCAAATATTATTGGGCATCAAAACACCTGGGGAAGCTTGTTGTGAACATGGATTGTAGACCCCAGAGATCCCAGAACTGCTGTCTAGTCAACTGCAGAATGCACTTGGTAAGGGCCCCTGCCCAGAGCCCCCAAGCATGAAGAGCAGGGTGGCCATGAACTAAGTCAACTGTAAGAGCCCACACTGGCCTGACACAAGAAACGCAGCCTGCCAGCCTCCCAGAAGACTCTCAGACTCTCTCGAGAAAGCAAAACTCATCAAGATGGTGTTCACCTAGGCCTTTGGTGGGCCATCTCTTGATTCATTTGCTCCAAATTCAGGGTAAAAGGGGCAATTCTTTTACAAGTTCTGCCACTGAACAAGAGCAAAATGTATGCTTTTTCAACAAGTAAAATGGAGTATGCATTCTTCAATGGTTTGCATAAAATGTAGAGGTTGCTGTGCAGTTGAGAGAGAGAGAGCCTATCGTGTTGGGAAAGAGAAAATTTCCCAAATGACTAATGATTGCTATATAAACAAGTATTTGTCATCCCAGGCTCCTTGGCTAAATAGACACACACTTAAGTAAGGACATTTTGGCCTTTTATGTTCTCTGGCTTTTTATGATTGCCGTTTTATGATAATAAAATAGTTACCATCTAATGACGCATTCTCAATGCCAGGCACTCTGCCAAGCACTTTTCATCTTCTCAGCAACCCTCAGAGGTAGGTATAATTATCCCCTTTTCAGATGAGGAAACTGAGGGCAAAGGTGGTGATTGTCCTGCCCAGAATCACAAACCTAGTGTGTGGTAGAGCCTCGTGGGCTCCACTCACTCCCTGTTTCAGCTTGACTTCTCACACACAAACTCTTGCCTGGCCCAAAACCATCTTCCCCTTCCCACAGCAATGAGTCAGGGCTGAGCATTCCTCATCCCAGCTGCTCAGTAGCAGAGGGCAGAGGGCAGTGAGACAGACCTCGGGGGCCCTGACACTTGGGGTCAGAGACCTAGGTTCCACCCCTTCCTGCTTTATGACAGCCAGTCTTTTCATCTATAGAAGAGGACTGTATCCCAAGGAAGAAAATAACTGAAAACTAATTATAAGTGAAGAAAAGGTTATCGTATATACACCTCATACCATCTTCTCACCATCTGTCTTCAAGAATTCTGAAGTAACCTACACCCCTGTGACCACCCCAAAGTCCTACTTAAAAAGCCCTAGGACAATTAGGGCTGGAGAGAAGGCTTAGTGGTTAAGGCCCATTCCTGCAAAGCCTAAGAACCCAGGTTCGATTCGCCAAGTCCCATGTCAGCCAGATGAACATAGTTTGTGCGTCTGGAGTTTGTTTACTACAGATAGAGGGCCTGGTGTGCCCATTTGCACTTTCTCTCTCTCCCTCTCTGTCTCTAATAAATAAATAAAAATAAATCTTAAAAAGTTGTTTTAAAGACCTAGGAAATCAATCTTGGATCACTCTCACTTACATTAGAAAGCAGGAAAGAGCTTCTACATCAGGACTTTGGGATAGGTGCCTCCTGGCCAAGGTTTTGTAGCGCTGCCAGCGTCGAAAGTTCTCATAAACACCCTTGGAAGCACAGGCAAGGTCATCTTGTAAGGGCTTCTGTGCAGCCATGAGGCCTCCTTCCCCAGTTGTCCCTTGTGGCCTTGGCCAAGTCTTCTCAAGGGGTACAATGGGAGCCAGTTGGGCAGCTGGTGGTGCAGCCTGAAGAGGTAGTCCTGTGGGGACCTCCTGGCTTACTCCAATAGCCATAGTGGGTAGAATGGTCTTCACATTAGAGGCTGTCAAGTATCTAGGTGGAAGCCTATCAGGACCTTCACAGGGAGCACCTGAGGCAATCCAATTACAAGCTGTCTGAGTAAGAATAAGATTCTGGGTCTGAGAGGGCTCAGCAGGACCCCCTTCAGTCTTAATTTTGACAATGACTTGGCCAGTCCCAGCCCTGGGGCCAGGACTTCCATCTCCTGTCACCAACAGTGAACTTGGGAAAGCAGAAAGCAGCAGAGGGTTTCCTGGAGAGAATGCTGGAGTCACTGGATGCTGTGGAGATGGCTCCCAGGGTGCTTGGTCTGGTGGACCAGGAGTTGGTGATGGAAAGGGAAGTGTGGTAAAAGGAGAGTGGGTAGCACCAGCTTTCATGGCCACATCTGGTCCAGGCAGAGGAGATGCTGTTGAGACAAAGAAAAGAAAAAAATGGAGCCGGGTGTTGTGGCGCACACCTTTAATCCCAGTACTCGGGAGGCAGAGGTAGGAGGACTGCCATGAGTTCAAGGCCACCCTGAGACTACAGAATGATTTCCAGGTCAGCCTGAACTAGAGTGAGACCCTACCTTAAAAAGAAAAACAGAAAGAAAAAAAAAAACAGTAAAAAAAGAAAGAAAGAAGAAAAGAAGGAAATGGAGTAGGCAAGAGGAGACCAGAAGTTAGAAGCTAGTTCTCTACTAGCCCTTATGAAAACAGCACCAATCCTCAACATGTGAAGGAGGGGATATGGATGGGGGATATATATTTGCAAATGTCTCCTAACTGCTTTTATGCCATTGCTCCCAGTTAAGAGTTACTAAACTGGGGAAGCTACATCCTTTCTTTTTTTAAAAAATATTTTATTTATTAGACAGAATGGGCACACCAGGGCCTTCAGTCCCTACAAACAAATTCCAGATACATGTGCCACCACATGCATCTGGCTTATGTGGGTACTGGGGAATTGAACCTGGGTCATTAGGCTTCACAGACACGTGCCTTAACCACTAAGCCATCTCTCTGGCCCAAGTTGCTCCCTTGCAACATGACACACAGACTCTGTCTTTCAAAAAGAGACACTCGTTCTATCACACCTTTCAAGGCTCAAGGTCCATTGTGGAAGAGGTGGTGGAAAAAATGTAAGAGCCAAAGGAAGGGTAGGACTCCTTACAACGTGCTCCTCCAGATACAAAATGGCCTGGATATCCATGACTTCACAGTGCCTGACACTACCTACACAAGACCATCATAATAGGAGGAAAAGATGATGACATCAAAATAAAAGAGAGACTGATTGAGAGGGGGAAGAGGTATGATGGAGAATGGAGTTTCAAAGGGGAAAGTGGGCAGAGGGAGGGAATTACCATGGGTTATTGTCTACAATTATGGAAGTTGTCAATAAAAAAAATAAATAAAGGAAGGAAGAGATACATGAAACAGTACCACTTCTAAGAGATTCTCAAGGAACACTACTGGCAGACTACACTTTTTATGGAGTTGTAGACTAGGAAAATCAGTCTTCAGCAGTCTGGGAATGTGGAAGGCAGAGCCAGGAGAATCCAAAGATGGTTTGAAGGGGCAAGAGACCCTGTCTCAAAGAAGGTGGAGCACAGACACCTAAAGGTTGCCCCTACCTCCTGAGGCTGGAGTGATCCATATCCTCTAGCTTGAAAATCAGACTGTTTTTACTACTACTACTACTAATAATAATAATAATAAGGCCAGGGATGGTAGTGCATGTCTTTAATCCCAGCATTCGGAAGGCTGTGGTAAAAGGATCACCGTGAGTTTGAGGCCAGTCTATACTACAGAGTTCCAAGTCAGCCCTGGATAGAGTGAAACCTTATCTCAAAAAGAAAGAAAGTTGAAGCGGGATATGGTGGCTCACATCTTTAATTACAGTACTTAGGAGGATCACCATGAATTCAAAGCCACAATGAGACTACATAGTAAATTCCAGGTCAGCCTGGGCTAGAGTCTAGACCAAGAACCTACCTCAAAAAAAAAAAAAAAAAAAAAAAAAAGAAAAGAAAGAAAAAAAGAAAGTTGAAAGAGAGGAAGGAAGAAAGGAAATTTTAAAAATATGTACAAGCCTGTAATCAGTCAAAGCCATTTGTGAAACTGAAATAAGATCTTAAATTCAAGACCAGTTTGGACTATAGAAAAGAGTTCAATGACAGCTTGGGCAACTTTGTGAGTCCCTGTCTCAAATAAAAAGGATGGCCTAGCGGATAAGACGCTGCCTGCAAGCCAAAGAACCTAGGTTCAACTCCTCAGGATCCACATAAGCCCAATGCACATGGTAGCACATGCATCTGGAGTTTGTTTGCAGAGGCTGAAGGCCCTTGTGCACCTATTCTCTCTCTCTCTACCTCTTTGTCTCTTTCTCTCTCAAATAAATAAAATTTATATTTGAATAAAAAAATTTAAAAGGTGAAAAGTGGACTTACCGTGATAGCTCAGTGATAACATTTGCCTACCATGTGCAAAACCCAGTACTGCAAAAGTGAGTGTGGTTTGTGTGTGTGCACATGTGTGTATGATCATTTTATTTACAAGCAGGAAGGGTACCCTACCCAGATCCCTAATTAGATGGATTAGATGGAACCTTGTTCTGGGGTTCCCAATTTCCGCATCATTGCAAAATAAATTTCTATGAAAGATGGGGAAAAAAATTCAAAAGCCTGATCCCTGAACTAAAAAGAAACCACCTCTTTGGTCAGTGGGGGCCATCAGGCTCTGGGCATAGGTAGTTTTATACTTCCATCTGCATTTTAAGGCAGCATGTCTCTAAAATGAATAACCTCACTAAACAGTTCTCGGGCTAAGGCTGTCACTCTGGGGTAATCCCACTTTCCCACCCCTCTTTTCCTCATAAGATTAAGAGGGGCCCAGCTCTATTCTCTCAAGGCAAAATTGTAGTGCAGGCTCTAGTTGCCAGACAACAGATCTTGAGCCTTCCTCTGGAACCCTTACTGTACCACGTAAATTACATATACCTCTGCCCAGTCACACAAACAGCAGGAATCAAGGTGCTACTCAGTGTGTTTCCTCTGAGGTGCTTTGATATGCCCTCCATGCCTCTTTTTTCCCCAACCCCTCAGTCTTAATGATAAAAATCTTCCCAGCCTCCCCAAGGGTAATGTCTGAGATAGGTTCTGGTGTCTCACATATCTCTAGATCAGCCCAAATAGCTTATTCCCAGGTACAGTGGCAAACTTGAACTCCCAGGGAGGAAAACAGGTGACAGACCCTCTCCACCACTCCAGGCTTACCTCCATCTGAAGCCATTCTCTCAGGTTTGGGTATCAATGGCAGCTGTGTGGAAGCCTCCAGAATGAGACAGTCAGGTCCAGGACCCAGAGGGCAACCTGTCTCCAACAGATATGCAGATATCCAAGAAAAGAAGGGTAAAGATGGGGTCAAAACAGAATTAGAATCTTGAACTCAAGTACTCTGCAGTGGGGGAGGGGAGGGCATTGTGTGGTGAAAATGAGCCCAATAAGGAATTCCCTTCAAGTTACTGTGGTAACATAACTGATGGGTCCCTCTGTATGGTAAGGTGTACATTTTTTCCTCAGATTCCAAACATTATACTGAAGTCTTACCTTTTGGTTCCATAGTCTTCAGTTGTTGGTTTTTTTTTTAAACCAACATATCTAATTTTGTGCCCTTCAATACCACCCAGTTCTATAACTGGCTTCCTATTAATTGTGGGTTGGTTGTAGGCTCTTGGCTTAACTCAATGCCAACTCTATTTTCTAAACCATTTTCAGAGTACACAGTGTGTGAGGATCAAGAAAGCTAAATGTTTGAAACCAGAGTGTTTCAAACGATCCAGTGTGTGTATTACTGTGTGAACATCACTTCCTAGAAAAGTGTCCTTGACAGTGTACACCTGTAATCCCAACACTGAAGAGGCTGAGACAAGAGAATGTGTGGGGAAAGCTTGGCCTATATATAGCAGTACCCTATCTGCTTACCCTAATAAACTCTGCAACCTACAGAAGCTAACTACAGACTTACCCTGTGCTGAAAAACCTCATTGAAAATAAATATATATTTTTTAAATTTTTGGAGGAAAAGTCTACCTATGTAATCTAGATTCAAATTTACCAATCTCCTGCTGGAGTTACAAGCCTATGCTACACTATTGTCTATAATTTTTTTTTTTTTTTTTTTTTTGGCCGCTGTGGTGGCATATACCTTTCATCCCAGCACTGGGGTAGCTGAGGGAGGAGGATCACTGCGAGTTTGAGGCCAGACTAAGACACAGTGAATTCCAGGTCATCCTGGTTTTTTAACATCACAAAGTCCTTTTTGTTAAATTACTTTATTTTTTTTAATTTAAATAAGTAATACATTATTAGCACAGCTCAAACATAGAATATACAAGCATTTGGGGCTGGAGAGATAGCTCAGCTATTAAGATGCTTGCTTACAAAACCTAACAACCTGAGATTGATTCCCCAGTACCCACATTAACCCAGATGCACAAAGTGGTACATGTATCTGGAGTTCGTTTACAGTGGCTGGAGGCCCTGGCATGCCCAATCTCTTTCTCTGCTTGCAAATAAATAATAAAATATTTTTCTTTAAAATAGACTGGAGAGATGGTTTAGTGGTCAAGGCACTTGCCTCAAAAGCCTAAGGACTCAGGTTTGATTCCCAAGCCAGATGCAGATGATGGCACATGCATCTGGAGTTCTTTCACAGTGGCTAGAAGCCCTGGTAAGCCCATTCTCTCTCTCTCACTCTCAAAAAAATAAATAAATAAAAAATTAAAATAAGGCTGGAGAGAAGCCTGGCGTAGTGGCTCATGCCTTTAATCCCAGCACCTGGGAGGCAGAGGTAGGAGGATCACCATGAGTTTAAGGCCACCCTGAGACTACATAGTGAATTCCAGGTCAGCCAGAGCTAGTGAGACCTTACCTAAAAAGAAAAAAAAAAAAAAAAATGCTGGAGAGACAGCTTAGTGGTTAAGATGCTTGCCTGCAAAGTCTAAGGACTCATATTTGATTCTCCAGGTCCCACACATAAACCAGATGCACAAAGTGACGCATGCGTGAAGGTTGCACATGCACACAAGGAGGCTCACGTGTCTGGAGTTTGATTATAGTGGCTGCAGGCCCTGGAACACCAATTCTCTCTCTCTTGCTCTTGCTCTTGCTTTAGCTCTCACTCTGTCACATGAACCCCCCCCCGCCAAAAAAAAGGCCAGTTCATTGGGCTTGCCTAAAAAACAATAAACACATAAATAAATAAATAAAATAAGATGGGCATGATGGCATACACCTTTACTCCCAGCACTCCGGGGGCAGAGGTAAGAGGATTGCTGTGAGTTGGAGGCCACCCTGAAACTACATAGTGAATTCCACCAGGTCAGCCTGGGCTAGAGTGTGATCCTACTTCAAAAACCCAAAATAAATAAATAAATAAGTAATATGGGCTGAAGAGATGGCTTAACTAACCGTTAGGCTGCCTGTGAAGTCTGAGGACCCAGGTTCAATTCCCTAAGGTGGCGCATGTGTCTGGAGTTCGTTTGTAGTGGCTAGAGGACCTGGCACATCCATTCTCTCTCTCTCTCCCTCTTTCTCTTTCTAATAAATAAATAAAATAAAATATTTAAAAAATTAAAATTTAAAAAGAATATACAAGCATTCCTCCCACTTGTTTTCCCTGTAACCAAGTTCTCCATGCCAGAGGAAACCAATCTTATCTATTTCTTGTAAATTTTTGCACAAAAATAAAGTTTTTTGTTGTTGTTACCATAGGGTCTGTCTGCTCAACAAGCTGCTCATGGTGACTTTCAACCTTCTGGATGCAAGTGCTTCTCCCACCTCAGCCTCCCTTGTGCTGGGATTTCACGCACTTACTAAAGTGGCTGGCTTTTGCACGTATCATGCAAGAACAAGCAAACACAAGCTTTATTCTTTACTTCTAAAGAAATATAAACTTTTCAGGTTCCAAATTTAGTATCCATAACAATACTTTTGCCATTCTAAACAAGTTTGCAATGATCATTTTGTAATATCTTGGCTCCATTTTTCATTTCTTTAAACTAGAGGCCTTTAAGACTTTATGGTCTTTTAGAAACTGGAGGCCAGTTGTTGTGGCTTATGACTTTAATCCTAGCCCTCGGGAGGTAGAGGTAGGAGCACCACGAGTTCGAGGCCACCCTGAGACTACATAGTGAATTCCAGGTCAGCCTGAGTTAAGAGTGAGACCCTACGTCGAAAAAACAAAACAAACAACCTGGAAACACACCTAGAAGAGGCCCCTTATTATGCTATTATTCATTACTCACCACTATAAGATAGCTGAATTTGTGGTGAAGTCCAGAGTTTGAATCTTGGTTGGTGGATCACTAAAACATACTTTCACCAGTTTCATAAAACAACTACGTTCTCTTGCTTTGCGTAGTATGGAATACCCATCATGCACTCTTTACCGCCAATACTTTGAAATGGGACTGGAATACCGGACATAAATGTAGGGGGACGGGAAAAATTTTTTTCTTCTTCCCTACGGTAAAATGGGTTGCAAATCCCGGAATCCTTGTTTCCACAGGCACTGAAAGACCAGTGCTTCTGAAATGGCAGTGCAACTTCAGATTAAAGACAGGATGTTACGTATCAGCACTCAGTTTACATCCTTCCCTACCTCCTTCTAACGTCTGACACTGCCTAGCACATAGTGGGTACACTCCATGGGTCTTTCTTACAACCCCTCAAGGTTGCAGAGACCCAAGGCCAAGTCCTGCGCTACTGCGCCCTCTTCTGGTCATCTGACGAGGAGGGGGAAAATGGACTACATTTCCCGGCATGCCTTATACACACTTCCGGCCATAACGGAAGGAAGTTGGCAGACACGCGTGAGGCAGTTCGAGCTGAATGCGATAGACAGACCCGGAGCTTCTGCTAAAGCGTCGTCATGTTTCTCCAGTATTACCTCAACGAGCAGGGAGATCGTGTCTATACGCTGAAGGTAAGGGGAGGTTGTAGGTGGGCATGGTGATAAACGTAAGTGGGAGGGGCGGTTGAAACCGGCCACCGACTTGCCCAGTTAGGTGCGGGAAGCCGGAAATTCTGGAACCGAAGCGTTGTGGAACCGGCCGTGCACACTTGGTGTGACCATCGCGGCTCCGGGCGTCGCGCTGCCCCTTTCCCGTCCAGCCGCGTGCACTGAGATCCCTCTCGTTCCTCCTCGACAGAAATTTGACCCCATGGGACAGCAGACTTGCTCAGCGCATCCTGCTCGGTTCTCCCCAGACGACAAGTACTCGCGACACCGCATCACCATCAAGAGACGCTTCAAGGTGCTCATGACCCAGCAGCCGCGCCCCGTGCTCTGAGGGCCGCGCGCCGACGTCGGGCGCCCGCAGCCCCCTGCCCTGCTCATTGGAGACCTTGGACATGCTTGAGTCAGTCCTGGTGGGCACCTCCCTTCCACAAGTGTGAATGGGCCTTGTTTCCATGTTTTGTATTAAAGATGAAGTGATTTGAAAGAGTTCATCCCGTGTGTTGTTGGAGGAAAGGACCGGTGCCTTTCTCGTAAAGCGAAGAGATGAGATGAGGGAGGGTGGTGAAGACGACTTGAGGGAAAACTGAAGTCACCGCAGTAGCAGTAGTGCTGTGCGGTCAGCGACAGGGCTTGGGGGTAAGGAGAGAACGTCTGAAAAGGACCACAGATGTCAGCATTCACTGAAAAACACTGGCCCCTTTAGCCTTTTGAGTCAGAATGTAAGCGTCCCTTGAAAAACAATAGGCTGTAAAAAAAATGAAATTAAAAACAGGAAGAAATAAGAGTAAAGAGTGTGTGAACTGGAAGTTAGGAGATGTACTATTCTCCCCTCTTTTTTTTTTCTTTTTTCTTTTTTTTATTTTTTGAGGAAAAGTCTCGTCTAGCCCAGGCTGACCTTGAATTCACAGTGTAGTCTCAGGGTGGCCTCGAACTCACAGCCATCCTCCTACCTCTGCCTCCCGCCGAGTGCTGGGATTAAAGGAGTGCGCCACCACACCTGGCTATTCGCCCCTCTTTGCAAAAGCCACTTGGCTTGTTAGTCCCCATTTCTCCTGTTCTCTAAGGATTTGGTGGTGGGCTTCTTAATGTATCTTCAGTGTTCCCTTGTCGTGAACGGGAATGTATTTACTGTCCCTCTGAAAATATTCCAGACTTAGTTCTCTCAGGTTATCGTCATACCCCTTACCTTTGTATTAGCTTTGGCAGCTAGCTACTAGGTGGAATGCTCTACATTTTTTTGTTTGCTTCTTTTGAGGTAGGGTCTCACTCTAGCCCAGGCTGACCTAGAATTTACTGTAGTCTCAGGATGGCCTTGAACTCACTTCAGCCCTCCTACCTCTGCCTCCCAAGATCTGGGTTTAAAGGTGTGGGCTACCACGCTCTGCTCATACAGGATTTTTTTTTTTTTTAAGATTTATTCTCATTTTATTTATTTATTAGAGAGAGAGAGGGAAAGAGTGGGCATACCAGGACCTCTGGCCACTTCAAACGGAACTCCAGATGCAGTGTGCCACCTTGTGCGTCTGGCTTATGTGGGACCTGGAGAATCGAACCTGGATCCGTAGGCTTCCCAGGCAAGCACCGTAACTGATAAGCCATCTCTCTAGCCCTCATACAGGATTTTTAATCCAGCTAATTCACATAACAGTTATGGTGAAGTAGGATATAGTATACAGGCATTCACTAGCTTGCTTCTTCCCCTCCTTATCATCTTACTCATCTGGTTTCTCAGTCTTCTCATTTCTAGCTTGTAATATTAGCTCTGAACATACTCGCTTAGTGCCACTGATCTTAAAACTGCTTTGTGGAGATGGTATTCTGCAATCTTGCTGAATAACCATAAAGGGAAAAGAGCTCAAGATTGTTGCTGACTGCCAAGGGGGGAAAAATGTCTCTGACTTGGGTCATAATTAGAAGATAGGTGACTTTAATTTTTTTTAATATTATTTATTTTTATTTGAGAAAGAGAATGGTTGTGCCAGGACCTTCAGCCACTGCAAATGAACTCCAGACACATCTGGCTTTATGTGGGTACTGGGGAATCGAAATCAGGTCCTTAGACTTTGCAGGCAAGTGCCTTAACCACTGAGCAATCTTTACAGCCCAGACAAAAATTATAGCAATGGTGAAATGAGATTTTTATTTATATTTTATAGTCCATTCAGTAGTAGTAGGTTTTAGTATTGTGAGTTTATTATTTTAATTCTTTTAATTTAGAGAGAGAGAATTGGTGAACTAGGCCCTCAGCCACTGCAATTGAGCGCCAGATGCTAGCACCACCTAGTGGGCATGTGCAACCTTGTACTGGCCTCACCTTTGTGGATCTGGAGAGTCAACATGGGTACTTAGGCTTCCCAGGCAGGCGCCTTAACTGCAAAGCCACCTTTCCAGCTCAGTATTTTGAGATCTTAAAGTCACTCTTATACCATTAAAGGGATAAAGAAATCTTGAAAACTCTGGAAATGACCAGAAAAAGGATGGGTTATGGAAATTGTTTTGCATTTTGTCTCCCCCCATCATCACACAATGCAGGGGACTGAACCCAAGAGTAAGAGGTATCTTACCACTGAGCTGTGAGTCAGTAAATGAATTCTGCTACCAGGTGTTTTCTTTTTCTTTTCTTTGTTTTTTTTTAAATATTTTTTTGTCATTTTTATTTCTTTATTTGAGAGTAACAGAGAGAGAGAGGGAGAGAAAGAGACAGATAGGGAATGGACACGCCAGGGCCTCCAGCCACTGCAAACGAACTCCAGACTCGTGCGTCCCCTTGTGCATCTGGCTAACTGGGTCCTGGGGAATCGAGCCTCCAACCGGGGTCGTTTAGGCTTCACAGGCAAGCACTTAACTGCTAAGCCATGTCTCCAGCTCTCTTTTCTTTGTTTTTTATTTTTATTTTTTTTTCTCAATTTTTATTAACATTTTTCATTGAGCACGTACTTCTAAGGAAATGAGATGAGTTCTTAGGATATATGCCTAGGAGTGCTATA
Organism: Jaculus jaculus; assembly: GCF_020740685.1. Lineage (NCBI taxonomy): Eukaryota > Metazoa > Chordata > Mammalia > Rodentia > Dipodidae > Jaculus > Jaculus jaculus. The sequence goes on from NC_059109.1 coordinate 59,840,261, forward strand.
GCTGGGTCATATGGTAGGTCAATCTTTAGCTGTTTTAGGAACCTCCACAATGATTTCCACAGTGGCTGGACCAGATTGCATTCCCACCAACAGTGTAGAAGGGTTCCTCTTTTTCCACATCCCCGCCAACATTTATGATTGTTTGTTTTCCTGATGGTAGCCTATCTGACAGGAGTGAGATGGAATCTTAATGTAGTTTTAATCTGCATTTCCCTGATGACTAGTGGCGTAGAACATTTTTTTAGATGCTTATATGCCATTCGTATTTCTTCCCTCAAGAACTCTTATTTAGCTCCATAACCCATTTTTTGATTGGCTTGTTTGTTTCCTTATTATTTAACTTTTTGAGTTTTTTGTATATCTTAGATAAATAGCTGGCAAAGATTTTTTCCCATTCTGTAGGTTGCCTCTTTGCTTTATTCACAGTGTCTTTTGCAGTGCAAAATCTTTGTAATTTCATGAGGTCCCAGTGGTTAATCTGTGGTTTTAATGCCTGAGCAATTGGGGTTGTATTCAGAAAGTCTTTGCCAATACCAATATGTTGAAGGTTTTCCCCTACATTTTACTCGATGTTAAGGTCTTTAATCCATTTGGACTTCATTCTTGTGCATGGACAGAGAGAAGGCTCTATTTTCATCCTTTTACAGATACATATCCAGTTTTCCTAACACCATTTGCTGAGGAGGCTGTCTTTTCTCCAATGAGTATTTTTGGCATTTTTATCCAATATCAGGTGGCTATAGCTACCTGGACTTACTTACATCTGGGTCCTCTATTCTGTTCCATTGACCTACATGTCTGCTTTTGTGCCAGTACCACACTGTTTTTGTTACTATGGCTCTGTAGTATAGGTTAAAATCAGGTATGGTGATACCACCAGCCTTATTTTTGTTGCTCATTATTTTAGATATTCGAGGTTTTTTGTGATTCCAAATGAATTTTTGGATTGTTTTTTCTATTTCTATGAAGAATGCCTTTGGAATTTTGTTGGGGATTGCATTAAATGTGTAGATTGCTTTAGGTAAAATTGCCATTTTCACAATATTGATTCTTCCAATCCAGGAACAAGGGATGTTTTTCCACTTCCTAGTGTCTTCTGCAATTTCTCACATGAGTGTTTTAAAGTTCTCATTGTAGAGATTCTTTACTTTCTTGGTTAGGTTTATTACAAGGTACTTCATTTTTTTTGTATGCAATTGTGAATGGGAGTGATTCTCTGATTTCATCCTCTGTGTGTTTGCTGTTAGTATATATGAAGGCTACTGATTTCTGTGTATTTAGTTTGTATCCTGCTACATGGCTGTAAGTTTTTATCAGCTCTAACATTTTGCAGTTTGCTAGTAGAGTCTTTAGGGTCCTTTATGTATAGAATCATGTCATCTGCAAATAATGATAACTTGATCTCTTCCTTCCCAATTTGTATCCCTTTTATGTGTGTCTCTTGCCTTATTGCTATGGCTAAGACTTCCAGAACTATATAAATAAAAGTGGGGACAGTGGATACCCTTGTCTTATTTCTGATTTTAGTTGTAAATCTTCTAGATTTTCCCCATTTAGTAATATGTTGGCTGTAGGCTTGTCATAAATAGCCATTATTATATTGAGATATTTTTCTTTGGTTTTGATTTTTGTTTTTTCGAGGTTAAAGTTTCTCTTTAGCCCAGGCTGACCTGGAACTAACTATTTACTTTCAGGGTGGCCTTGAACTCATGGCGATCCTCCTACCTCTGTCTCCTGGGTGCTGGAATTAAAGGCACGCACCACCACACCTGTCTTCTTTTTAATACTGAATGCATTTCTGTCTTTAACAAAAAGAAAAAAAGGCCGTCATTGTTAGTATTGTTCTATGCCACCACCTTTGCACACTGAACTAAAGTGACTAACCTGGGAATAGTCCTAATTAATATGGAAAAGAAAAGGCAAACTGGCATGAATCTATCAAGGATTGACTCGATTCCCCTGGGAATTAACATCTGAGAACAGTCTTTATGGAAGTTGGTTAGTGCTTGAATATATAGAGTTGTAAGAGAGAATTAGTATGTATAAATAAATCCAAGTAGACTGATACTGTGGCAGAGAACAAAACTCGTATGTAAAAAAGTCCCAGTATTTCTTTACGAAATTTGAGTGAGCAGCAAGCCTATCAGAAAAAGTTGATCCCTCAGGGAGATGGATTTTGTCTTCAAATGAGAAAGCTTTAAAACTGAATCAAGAGTCCTAGGCTATAAACTGGGTCCAAGCCTTTAATCCCAGAGGCTGAGGTTGGAGAATCACACTGAGGCCAGCCTGGGGCTACAGAATGAGTTCCAGGTCAGCCTGGGCTAGAATGAGACCCTACCTCCAAAACAAGGGGAAAAAAATCCTATCAGAAAACCTCCATAGAAAGGGTGGTAGATGTTGAGGACACTCAACCAGGCATAATGGCACAACACCTTTAATCCCACACTCAGAAGGCAGAGGTAGGATTGCCACAAATTGGAGGCTTCTCTGAGACTATATAGTGAATTCCAGGTCAGCCTGGGCTAGAGAGTAAGACCCTACCTTGAAAAACCAAAACAAGACATATAACAGACATTGAGGACAGTCAAAACTCATCAAGGCCGAAAATAAGAAGCTGTTGAGAGTTCAATACTGAAGGAGGCTTACAACATACCCTTCCAAGGCTCAGGGAATATTGCACAAGAGGAGATATAAAGAATTTAAGTGCCACTGGGTGGGAAGTCATACTGTGAGGCACTGTCCTCCACAATCCCACTGTGACTACCCACACCTCCAATGGGGGTGGGAGAGAAGAAACAAAAGAGGATAACCCTATGGGCATACAACCAGTTTGCAGTATGTTTGTGTATTAAAGTTCTCAATGAAATTATATATATAGTCACAGGTATAATAAAGTACCTGACTGAATCACCATAGTTAATTAAACCCATAATCCCAGCACAAGGAAGGGTATGGCAAGTGTCTGAGCATGGACTACATAGTCCCTATGAAAAACTGAAAAAGAGGGCCGGAGAGATGGCTTAGTGGTTAAGGTATTGGCCTGCAAAGCCAAAGGATCCTGGTTTGATTCTCCAGGACCCATGTAAGCCAGATGCACAAGGGGGCACATGCATCTGGATTTCGTGTGCAGTAGCTGGAGTATTTTTTTAAAAATGGAGAGCTAAGGATGTAGGTTGAGTGCTTGTGAAGTATGCACAAAGTCCTGGGTTCAATCCTCAGCACCACACGTAAAACTAGGCATGGTTGCACATGCTTGTAACCCTGTAATTCCAGCACTAGAGGTGAAAGCCAGAGGATAGTAAATTCAAGGTCATACTCTGCTGACAGCAGCATGAGCTATATGAGACCCTGTCTAAAAAAAAAAATCCTGCCCCAACATCATTCCCACTGCTGGACATGATAGGCAAGAGAACCCAGTTTTACTTAAATAGGAATTTTTCATTTTTTTCTCAGGTTATTTCTTTTCCAAGGTAGGGGCTTGCTCTGTAGCCCAGGCTGACCTGGAATTCACTACATAGTCTCAGGGTGGCCTCAAACTCACAGAAATCCTCCTACATCTGCCTTCCTAGTGCTGGGATTAAAGTTCCCCACCATGCCGTGCCTTCCTAGGTTATTTTTAACTAGACTGGTCATTTAATCAAAGGGAATTCCCAGGCATAGGTCTGAAACAGTTTTAATCCACTGAGGGTACAGCTTGAACCATTTTCACTTATGAAGAACAAGGACCCAGGCAAAGCCAGGGACTAGTTTCTGGAAACCAAGATGCTTTGATCAGATTTGTAGGAAAATTTCAAACAAAACAATGATGAGCTGGAATTTATTGAACTCTTTTTAGATGAGATTAAATACTTGAGAACATTCCATTGACAGTAATTGTAGTAGTGCAAACACTGAAAATGGGAGTCGCGAAAATACCTGTGTCTTCTCCAGATATATAATTAAATATGTTTCCTGTAATGGAGGTTTAAGCCTGGCTAAAAGGCAGGCATAGCAAGTTTTATAAAGCGGGGGGGGGGGGGGGAGTGGGGAGGGGCTTTAATCCCAGCACTGGGGAAGCAGAGGTAGGATTGCTGACAGTTCGAGGCCACCCTAAGACTACATAGTGAATACCAGGTCTGCCTGGGCTAGAGCGAGACCCTACTACGGGGGGGGGGCGGGGAGGGGGAAGTATCATACACTGTAAATTTGAGGATACAACTGTTTTATTAAAAGACCTCTGAACAATTACAAAGAGGGCCATATCGGGTATATGGTAATGACAGGTCTGGGTACAAATGAAGGTTTCCAGAGTCACTCTCATTAAAGAGATGACTTGAGGCCCGGGCTAGGGCGCGGCCTGTTTCTGAGACGCACCAGTGCGGCACAGCTGGCCCCGGGGACAAAGCCCGCGTCCTGCACGCCCCCAGGCCCCGAAGAAGACTACAGCTCCCGACGTGCCTTTCGCTGAGCGGCCGGCGGCGCAGACGCTCAGCACGCTGTCTCCGCGCTGCAGAGACGGGGCGGGGCTGCCGGCGCCGCCCTCCAGCTGTTTCCTTGGCTTCTCCGGACGGTTAACCTCGGATGAGGAACGAGCGGGGCGGGAAGGGGAGGGCTGCGGCGGTGCGGGCACAGCCCGCCGGGCCCGGGGCCGGGGGCGGCGAGGTCACGTAACGGCCCTCGGGCGTGTGGCCGGGGCGGGGCGCCTCCCGCAGCCGGAGCCCTCCTACGCGCCGCGGCTCCGAAACAGTTACCGGCTAGTAAACAACAGCTGCGCGCGCACCCGGATCAGCTGGCGCCGGACGACCGCGCACCTGCGACCTCCTGCAGCCTCAGCCCCGCCGCCGCCGCTCCTGCGTGGCGGGTTCCTCTGCTGCTGCGGCCGGGGTCCCGCGCGGGGCGCCCTGACTGTCACACGCAGGAGAGACCCGGCGCGGTCGTGAGCTCGCTGGACTCGCGACGACCTGCCGCGACCCGGAGCTGCTGCTGTCCGAGGTGTCCTGATCCACTAGCCTCCGCGTCCAGATCCCGGGGACCTCTGGGAGGCCAGAGCCCGCCCTGCTCCGCATCCTCCCGCTTCTCGCCTCATTCTCCTCCATCCAGTAGCGTGGGGTATTTTTCCCGTTATGCATGCGCACCTCTTTCACCAGACCCAAGTGGATTATCTGCCTCGAAAACACCGGCTGGCTCTGCACAAACCTCCTCCCAGGCAGACCTGTGGGCTATTCACCTGATACACAACAGGTGGCCCGTGCACACCTTTCCGCAATCTGATCCGCTATATTCGCCTGACAAGGGTGGGTCTGCATGCACTTTGCTCAGTTTCATCGTGGGACCCTCGCCAGATAAAAGACTAACTACCTCCGCCAGAGCCTGTGGGCTGAGAGGAGGCTTCACCTGCTGTGGAATCATGACACTGAGCCTTCAGTCCCCAGCCAGGGAAGAAAGCTAGGTAGCTCTTCATTCTGAAGAAACCAAGTTACACAGTATTAGCATCGTTTTATTCTCAAGGATCTTTTTTTGTGTGTGTGTTTTGTTTGTTTGTTTCTCAAAATATATTTTATTGGTGGTGCACTTTCTAGAACGGTTGGCTTAATTCGGAGTAGAGGATCCTTAATTGGAAGTTTTGTGGGATGTAAATCAAGGTAATTGAGGATTTTTTTCTGTTTTCTATTTTTATAATCAAAAGTAGTTAGTGTAGGAGGAAGATTTTTGTGAGCTTTTCCTTTCTCTTTGTCATAAAGGAAAAAGAAGAATGCATCCTTCAGAAACCACCACCAAAATGGCTTCAGTTCGGTTCATGGTGACACCAACAAAGATCGATGACATTCCAGGTTTGTCAGACACCAGCCCAGACCTCAGCTCTCGATCTAGTTCACGAGTAAGATTTAGCTCCAGAGAAAGTGTACCTGAAACCAGCCGTAGTGAGCCCATGAGTGAAATGTCTGGGGCCACCACTTCACTGGCAACTGTTGCCTTGGATCCTGCCAGTGACCGGACTTCTAACCCCCAGGATGTGGCTGAGGGTAAGTGGAGACCTAGATAACAAGATACTTGAATTATTGGATTATTCTTGCATGACTTTTACCCATTTTACAATCACTAGGAATTAAGGACTCTGGAATAATGGTTCGCATAGTGAGTCATTGCAGTAGTAATTTGGTATGTGGGAAGTGTATGGCAAGAAAGAAATGTACATTTTGATGTTCTTATTTTTGTCTCCTTAGAACTATGTAGTTTGGTTAAAGATGAATGATAGAATTTAATAACTTTCAACATAGAGAATCCTAAACTGTAAGATTTAATACATGGATTTGTGCTTTTTAGCCATCCTTTGACTCTGGCCAACTTTGAAGGCTAGGTGCAAATAGTCACTGATTATATCTAAGGGGCTTTGTTCCATAGTATCCAAGTGTACTTTACAGAATTCTTTTTTTGAAATTTGGGCTTTTTAAACAAAAGAATTTTGTACTTTTAGACCATGGTTCCGCTAGCTAAGCTCACTCAGTGTTGCTGTTTTGTTGGATGGAGGGTTCTAAAGAGGGTTTTAGGACTTGATTCCCACTTGATTACTGAGCTGTAGATAAAATATCTTGAGTGTCATATTGAGGTTTTCTAGTCAGGAATTGCACATGCCACGTCTGACTCACTTCTGACCCCTGTAAACCTTGAACTTCTTAAACTGGTGAGTGTCAACAGGGGTTGGAAGTTTACATTTGATTTAGTGGAAGTTGTGATGGAAAAGAGAGAAAATAAAATAGGGAGGAATATTTTTCAGTCTTAAAAGTTTGAAAACTGAAAGCCAGGTGTGGAGGCACACACCTTCAATCTCAGCACTTGCAGAGGCAGAGGTAGAAGAATCACTGTAAGTTCAAGGCCAGCCTGAAACTACATAGTGAATTCCAGCTGGGCGAAAGCAAAATCCTACCTCAAAAAAAAAAAAAGTTTGAGAAATGCTTTTTAGCTTTATGCTATACTCTAATGTAATCTTTCCTGTAATATAAACTCCCCTTAAGAATCTTAGGACTTAAACTCAAGGTTGAAAACCATAGCCTTAGCCATGGACTTGTGCAAGCAAGGGTGACTTACCATTTTCTGGTCTTAGGAAATATGGTTTCTCCTAACTGAAAGGGTTCCAGAAGTGAGAATAATTTTAGTTTCTTAATTTTGTTTGCTTCTAATATCTTGAGACAAGATAGAATTGGTCAGGCTTATAGTTCTAGAATTTACCCCTCCTTTATGAGGGTATTCCTGGTTGTTTCTGGTTCTTAACTGCTTTCAACTTCTTGATAAACTTTATCATATATGTTGTGTATACTGAGTTAATGTTTTAGTATGGAATAACAACAACAAACAATTTAGCATACTGGGTGTGGTGACACACGTTTTTAATTCTAGAACCTAGAAGGCAGAAGTAGGAGGACCACCATGAGTTCGAGGCCACCTTGAGACTACAGAGTGAATTCTAGGTCAGCCTGGGCTAGAGTGAGGCCCTACCTTGAAAAACCTATATATATATATATATATATATATATATATATATATAAATTATCATTTCATCTTGTACAATTTCTAAATTATAGTTTGAGTGTTTTTTTTTGTTTTTTTGTTTTTTTTTTTTTGGTGGTTGGTTTTGAGATAGGGTCTCACTTTAGCCCAGGGAAACCTCAAATTCACAGCTATCCTCTTACCTCTGCCTCTCAAGTGCCGGGCAAAAAAGATGTGTGCCACATGGCTTAGTTTCAGTTTTTATCCATTATACTATATTTAAGTTGTACTAGATAAAACTATACCAATGAGTTGTTTGTTTGTTTGTTTTCATTTTTATTTTTTTCTGAGGTATGGTCTCACTCTAGCCCAGACTGACCTAGCGCTCACTCTGTAGTTCCAGGGTGGCCTCAAACTCATAGTGGTCCTCCTACCTCTACCTCTGCCTCCCAAGTGCTGGGATTAAACGCATGTACTACCACACCCTGCTATACCAGTGTTTTTTTAATATTGTAATTTCCATTAGTTTATTGTTGAATGTTAGATTTGTAATTCACATGTTCTGGAATTGAATTTTCACCCTTCTAAACAGTGGACTTAGTAATGTGTTCGACATGTGTCTTTAAGCATCCTTTGCAGTCTAGAGTAGTATAGCCTTCCACTATAAGAGCAAAATTAGGGACATACCTAGATCAAATTTATGTTGCTTGTTAAAGGTTTCTATAACACACTTTTTCCTTAGTTTCAGTATTCCCTGGTAACCAGATGAAAGAGAAATTAATAGTCTTGCTATTAGATACCTGTTCTCTGTTGTTCTGTAGGATCCAGCATCCTAAGTACCAAATGGCCTACTTTTTCTCATATATTATTTCAGTATTTAAAAAATACTGTTGGGGGCTGGAGAGATGGCTTAGTGGTTAAGTGCTTGCCTGAGAAGCCTGAGGATCCCGGTTGGAGGTTCGATTCCCCAGGACCCACGTTAGCCAGATGCACAAGGGGGCACATGCGTCTGGAGTTCGTTTGTAGTGGCTGGAGGCCCTGGTGCACCCATTCTCTCTACCTCCTTCTCTCTCCGTCTGTCGCTCTCAAATAAATAAATAAAAATAAACAAAAAAAACTTTTTAAAAAGTGCTATTGGGGCTGGAGAGATTGCTCAGTGGTTAAGGTGCATGCCTACAAAGCCTAATGACCCAGGTTTGATTCCCTAGTTCCCATGTAAAGCCACATGCATAAAGTGGCGCATGTGTCTGGAGTTTGTTTGCAGTGGCAGGAGGCCCTGGTGTGTCCATTTTTTTCTATCTACCTCTTTCTCTCTCTCAAATGAATAAAATTTTTTAGAAATGCTCTTGGGGCTGGGGAGATGGTTCAGTAGTTAAAGGCACTTGTTTGCAAAAGCCTGCTGGCCTGGGTTCAGTTTCTCAGTACCCATGTAAAGCCAGATGCACAAAGTGGTACATGTATCTGAAGGTTGTAGCATCAAGAATCCCTGGCATGCCCATTTTTCTCCTCTCCATTCCTGTCTTTCCTCCCAACATACAAGTAAATAAATTAAAACATTTTATTTATTTATTTATTTGCGACAGGGAGAGAGGCAGATAAAAAAAAAAAAGAGAGAGAGAGAGAGAGAATGGGCATGCCAGGGCCACTAACCACTACAAAGCAACTCCAGACACATGTGCCACTAGGGAATTGAATCTGGATCCTTAAGCTTGACAGGAAAATGCCTTAACCACTGAACCATCTCTCCAGCTCCTGACAACAGCATTTCAAACAAATATTCTGGGCTGGAGAGATGGCTTAGCGGTTAAGCACTTGCCTGTGAAGCCTAAGGATCCTGGTTGGAGGCTCGATTCCCCAGGTCCTACGTTAGCCAGATGCATAAGGGGGCGCAAGCATCTGGAGTTCTTCAGTGGCTGGAGGCCCTGATGCCCCCATTCTCTCTTTCTCTCTCTCTATCTGCCTCTTTCTCTCTTTGTCTGTCTCTCTCAAATAAATAAATAAAAATTAAAAACAAACAAACACATATTTTAGGGCCAGAGAGTTGGCTCAGCGCTTAAGGTGCTTGTATGCAAAGCTTAATAACCTGGGTTCAATACCCCACTAGTATGGTGGTTTGATTCAGGTGTCCCCCATAAAGTTAGGTAGTCTGCCAGCTGATGGCAGTTTGGGAATTAATGCCTACTGGAGGCAGTGTATCATTGGGGGCAGGCTTACTGGTGTTATAACAAACTTCCTATTGCCAGTGTTTGGCACACACTCCTGTTGCTGTTGTTCATCTGATGTTGAACAGGAGGTGATGTCCACCCTCTGCTCATGCCATCATTTCCCCTACCATCATGGAGCTTTCCCTTGAGTCTGTAGGCCAAAATAAACCCTTTTTTTCCCCACAAGCTGATCTTGGTCTGGTGTTTTCTTGCCACTAATGTGAACCTGACTGCAATACCTAGTTACCACAGAAAGCCAGGTGCACAAAGTGGCACATGTATTTGGAGTTTATTTGCAGTGGCTAGAGGCCCTGGTGTGCCCATTTATATTTTTTTTCTCTTTACTTGCAAATAGCTAAATAAAAAAAATTTTTTTTTAATGCCATTGTCTGCTGGTGTGGTGGTGCACATCTTTAATCCCAGCACTTCAGGAGGCAGAGGTAGGAGGATTGCCATGAGTTCGAGGCCACCCTGAGACTACATAGTGAATTCCAGGTCAGCCTGAGCTAGAGTGAAACCCAACCTCGAAAAAAAAAATAATAATAATAAATAAATAAAAGCCAGGCATGGTGGTGCATGTCTTTAATCTCAGCACCCAGGAGGCAGAGGTGGGAGGCCACTCTGAGACTACATAGTTAATTCCAGGTCAGCCTGAGGTAGAGCAAAACCCTGCCTCAAAAAACCAAAACACAAACAAACAAACACAAATGCCATTGTTTGTTGAGGGCTCAGGCTCTCAAATCTAGGCAGGCCCAGGCTGGTGCAGTATGCGCAGGCGTCAGAAGAGGCTTGCCTCTAGTGTCCTCCCTTGTGGCAAAAAGAAGGTCTGATTGGACCCCCATGAGACTAATGAAATTGCCAATGCCAAGTTCTGTCAGTAGATCCTGAAGCTGATCAAAGATGGGTTGATCATCTGTAAGCCTGTAACTGTCCATTCCTAAGCTTAATGCTGGAAAAACACCTTGGCTTTCAGGATGGGCAGGTAGGCAAGTGGAAGGGTACTGCCAGTGCTCCAATGCCTGAGAAGGTGACCTGGATGAGGAGAATGGGGATCTTGTGCAGACTGCTCAGGAGATACCTGAGGAGATTGACCACCACATGTACCACATCCTGTACCTGAAGGTGAAGGGGAATGTGTTCAGAAACAAGCATATTCTCATAGAGCACATCCACAAGCTGAAGACAGCTGAGGGTCACAAGAAGCTCTTGGCTGACCAGGCTGAGGCCTGAGGTCTGAGACCAAGGAAGCCCACGAGTGCCCTGAGGTAGTGCCTCCAGACCAGGAAGGAAGAGATCAAAGAGGAAGAGGAGGAAGAGACCAAGAAGTGAAGTACATAATGGCCTCAATGGTCAGTCACACAGATCATTAAAATAAAATAAGCCTTTAAAAAATAAATAAAAATGCTGTTGTCAGAAGAATCAAAGACCAGGCTAAAAGGATGGATAAGTGGTTAAGGTGCTTGCCTGTAAAGCCTAATGAGTCAAGTTTGATTCCCTAGTATCCATGTAAAGTCAGATGCACAAAGTGGCACATATGTCTGGAATTCGTTTGCAGCAGGTGGAGGCCCTGGTGTGCCCATTTTTCTCTTGCACTCACTCACTTGCGCACGCGCTCTCCCTCCCTCCCTCCCTCCCTCCCTCCCTCTCTCTCTCTCTCTCTCTCTCTCTCTCTCTCTCTCTCTCTCTCTCTCTCTCTCTACTGGGTGTGGTGGTGCACACCTTTAATCCCAAATCTCAGCATTTGGGAGGCTGAGATAGGAGGATTGTTAGGAGTTCAAGGCCATCCTGAGACTACAGAGTGAATTCCAGGTCAGCATCGGCTAGAGCAAGACTATATCTCAAAAAACAAATGAACAAAGAAACAGTATCAAAGACCTAACATTAATTTGCTTTTGTCCTGGCTCTTAGATTCATGTAAGAAAAGTACTCTTTTTTTCCTGTATGTGACTGTCTTTAAACTCAGAGTTTATTTCAGAATTGTTTGCTGTTTTGATATTTAAAATTTGGTGAATGTTTTGATCTCCTTTCCATCCTTTTGTGGCTGTGTCTTTGGTGTGCTTCTTCCCACAGTCCTGTGCATCCCATATTGCTTTCTATAGAAGAACTTCCCACCTGGAGTTGCTTTTCTTGTCATAGGCCTTATGCTCACAAACAAGTGGTCATGCATCTCACATACTTATTTCTGTAGGTTAACTTTTTCTACTTTGCACATTCTAAATAGATAAAAATATTTGTAGTTTTCTTTCATCTTAGCAAGTTGTCATTAAAGATTGTAAGACTGGGGCTGGAGAGATGGTTTAGCGGTTAAGCGCTTGCCTGTGAAGCCTAAGGACCCTGGTTCAAGGCTTGATTCCCCAGGACCCATGTTAGCCAGATGCACAAGGCGGCGCACACATCTGGAGTTCGTTTGCAGTGGCTGGAGGCCCTAGTGTGCCCATTCTCTCTATCTCCCTCTTCTCTCTCTGTCTGTTGCTCTCAAATAAATTTTTTAAAAAATATTTAAAAAAAGATTGTAAGACTGCCTTAGCATTGCATTACCATGTATGTGAAGAATGCCTTAAAGATATACAAGAATCTGTTAGAGTAGATCTCTTGTAAAAGTGAGTTATGAAAATAGGGTGCCAGTGGAATTTTCCATTACCTAAACAATTGAGAAAGGCATGTATGATTTTTATATTTAAATATTTTATTACTTTTTTATTGAGAAAGAGAGAGAAAGGGCACATCAGAGCCTCCAGCTGCTACAAATACCATATGTAAGTATGGCTTACATGGGTCCTGGGGAATTGAACCTGAGTCCTTTGGCTTTGCAAACAAGTGCCTTAACTGCTAAGCCATCTCTCCAGCCCTAATTTTTATATTACCTTTTTTTTTTTTGGCTTTTGAGGTAGGGTTTCACTCTAGCCTAGGCTGACCTGAAACTCACTATGTAGTCTCAGGGTAGCCTTGAACTCACAGTGATCCTCCTACCTCTATTTCCACAGTACTGAGATTAAAGGCGTGCGCCACCACACCCGGATTAGAAGGTATTACTTGTTGTTTGTTTTTTTTTTTTAATCTTTTTATTTTTATTTTATTTACTTGTTTATTTGAGAGAGAGAATGGGCACACCAGGGACTCCAACCACTGCAAATGAATTCCAGATACATGCACCACCTTGTGTATCTGGCTTATGTGGGTACTAGGGAATTGAACCTGGATCCTTAGGCTTCTCTGGTAAGTGCTTTAACCATTAAGCCATCTCACCAGCCCCGTGGTGGTTTTTTTTTGGGGGGGTGTTTTTAAGAACTACAGCAAGCTGGGTGTGGTGGCGCACGCCTTTAATCCCAGCACTCAGGAGGCAGAGGTAGGAGGATTGCCATGAGTTCGAGGCCACCCTGAGACTCCATAGTGAATTCTAGGTCAGCCTGAGCTAGAGTGAGACCCTACCTCGAAAAACAAAAACACAAACAAACAAACAAACAAAACAGCAAGTTGGGCGTGGTGGCACATGCCTTTAATCCCAGCACATGGGAGGTAGTGGTAGGTGGATTGCTGAGTACCAGGCCACCCTGAGAATATAGAGTGAATTCCAGGTCAGCGTGGGCTAGAGTGAAACCCTGCCTCGAAAAACAACAACAAAAACCACAGCACGTAAATTTTTATTTATTTATGTTTATTTTTATTGACAACTTCCATAATTATTGACAGTAAACTATGGTAATTTCCTCTCCCTGACCCCCACTTTCCTCTTCACAATTCCACTCTCCATCTTATCCCCTCCCCCTCTCAGTCACTCTCTTTTATTTTGATATCATGATCTTTTCCTCCTAAAATGAGGGTGTTGTGTAGGTAGGTAGTGTCAGGCACTGTGAGGACATGGATATCCAGGCCATTTTGTATCTGGAAGAGTGCATTATAAGGAGTCCTACCCTTACATTCTTTCCGCCACCTCTTCTGCAGTGAACCCTGAGCCTTGGAAGGTGTGATAGAGATATTTCATTGCTGAGCATTCCTCTGTCATGTCTTCTCAGCACCATGGTGCTTTCTGAGTCATCCCAAGGTCACTGCCATCTGAAAAAGAGAAGCTTCCCTTACAAAAAGTGAGAGTAGTATTAATATATGGGTATGAACATTAAGAGAAGTGCTTAGTGGGCAGTTGGTGAGCATAGCATAGACATTTAGCCAGTCACCAGCAGACTATACACCTAGGTTCACAAGTTCCCCTGTCATAGGTTTTCAGTATCAGGCATGTATTCCCTCCCATGGTGCAGGCCTCCAGTCCAATTAGAAGGTGGTTGGTTTTCCCCATAACAGACACATCACTCTTGCATCTGTTGGCTCTTTGGTCTGGCTGGCCAAATTTAAAGCTTGCAGTGTTCACTGTTGTTTATCTCCACTGGTGATTTCTATCTCTCCCGTGAAACTGCATGCAGCATAGCTTTTTACAGCTTTCTGTCAGTTGGTCTACATGGAGGAGGTTTTCAGCTCGGCTCCAGCAGATTTCTCAGTGAACTTGAAGCCCAAGTATGTGGAGTCTTCAACAACAGGGTCTTACCATCTATTTCTGGTAGGAAACCAAGAGCCTTATCAATGACTTGTAATGATTTGGGGGCAGCTAATAAGCCTTATCAATGACTTGTAATGATTTGGGGGCAGCTAATAAACTTGATGACATAGAATCTTAATTCTGATGAAACCTCAGTTTACTTATTTTTTAACATTTACAAAAGAGTCTCTCCATAGGGCTGGAGAGATGGCTTAGTGGTTAAGTGCTTGCCTGTGAAGCCTAAGGAACCAGGTTCGAGGCTCGATTCCCCAGGACCCACGTTAGCCAGATGCACAAGGGGGCGCATGTGTCTGGAGTTCGTTTGCAGTGGCTGGAGGCCCTGGCGTGCCCATTCTCTCTCTCTCTCACTCTTTCTCTGTCTCTTTCTCTGTCTCTTTCTCTGTCTGTTGCTCTCAAATAAATAAATAAACAAATTTAGAAAAAAATCTCTCCGTATTATTAATATTTTTATTTATTTATTTGCAAGTAGAGAGAGAGAATGGATGTGCCTCTAGTCACTGCAGATGAACTCCAGATGCATGCTTCACTGTGTATCTGGCTTTACATGGGTAATGGGGAATTAAATGCAGGCTGTTAGGCTTTGCAAGTAAGTGCCATAACTGCTGAGTCTTCTGTCCAACCCTTAAAAAAATACTTTTATTATTTGTAAAGAAAGAGAGAGAGCCTGGTGTTGTGGCACACACCTTTAATCCCAGCATTCTCGAGGCAGAGGTAGGAAGATTAATGTGAGGTTGAAGCTATTCTGAGATTACATAGTGAATTCCAGCTCAGCCTGGCCTAGAGTGAGACCCTACCTTGGAAAAAAAAAAAAAAGCGAGAGTGGAGAGAGAGAATGAGTGTGTGTGTGTAGGCACACCGGAGCCTCTTGTCATATCAGCGAACCTAGACACATGTGGCATTTTGTTAATCTGGCACTTGAATCCCAGTACTCACGAGGCAGAGGTAGGAGGAGGATCACTATGAGTTAGAGACCACCCTGAGACTACATACTGAATTCCAGGTCAGCCTGGGATAGAGTGAGACCCTACCTTGAAAAACCAAAAGAGGAAGAGTATGTATGTGTGTGTGCGTGCCCACATACACACGCATGTATGGGCACATGAGAGCCTCCTGCCACAACAATGAACCCAGACACATGTAGTACTCTGTTCATCTGGCTTTACGTGGGTGCTGGAGAATTGATCATGGGCTAGTAGGCTTTGCAAACAAGCACTTGCAACTGCTGAGCCATTTCCCCAGTCCCTATTTTTAAAATTTATTTATTTATTTGAGAGAATAAAAGAGGGGGGGAGAGAGAGAGAATGGGCATGCCAGGGCCTCTAGCCATTGCAAATGAACTCCAGATGCATGTGCTCCCTTGTGCATCTGGCTTACATGGGTCTTGGAGAATTGAACCGGAATCCTTTGGCTTTGCAGGCAAACGCCTTAACTGCTGAGTCATCTGTTCAACCCCTGCCTGTTTTTTTCTTTTGAGGTAGGGTCTCACTTGAGACTATACTGACCTGGAATTTTCTATGTAGTCTCAGGATGGCATCAAACTCACAGCTATCCTCCTCTCTCTGCCTCCTGGGTGCTGGGATTAAAGGGGTATACCACCACACCTGGTGGAACCCCTATTTTTTACTTTTAAATTCTTTGTGGTGCCAAGGATGGACACACCCTTAGTGCATGCTAAGCAGATGCTCTGCCACTGAGCTACATTCTCAGCCTCAAACCCTATTTAATAAATGAGGAAACAAGGCTCTTAGATAATTGCTATTTGTAGATAACATAGTTAGTAGCAAAGTAAAAACTAAAATGCAGACCTTCTATGTTTGTTTGGTTTATGCTAGGGTAGGATCAAATCCAGGCATGCTACTCACTGAGCTATAGACCCAAGCCCTAGACCCTAAGACTTATACAGCACTCTTTGTTAAATTATTTTACTTCTGCTGTAATTATGATTTTTGTTTTGTTTTATTTTGTATTTTTCAAGGTTGGATCTCACTGTAGCCCAGGCTGACCTGGAATTCACTGTGTAGTCTCAGGGTGCCCTCAAACTCACGGTGATCCTCTTACCTCTGCCTCCTGAGTGCTGGGGTTGAAGGCATGTGCCATGACACCTGGCTTTGTAATTATTTTTAATAATTGGTTAGTAGCAATTAATTAACTTACTAATAATAAAAACAAGGAACATATTACTATGTCTTATGAAAGCCTTTATTATAAATCAGTTTATTACAATATAGTGAATATCCCTGAGACTCTGGTCAGTTTGAGGCATTCTTATATGGATTATAGGAAATATTCAGGTAAGATATATTTTCTACCTTTGGAGAGCACATAGTGCAGTAGTAAATATCACTAGAATATTTTAATCCATCCCTTCAAAAAAATAAAACTATTTATTGAATATTTACATGTCAGGCCCTGTACCAGACTGAGAAAATAGTCTGCTGTAAGGAAAGTTACTAACAGACAAAGCAAAATAAGTAAATAATGTTATCTAAGCACAGTAATAGGAATATGTGAAAATAAGCAATGAAAAATGATGAACTGAGGTAAGTGGAGACACCAGGAGAGCAGGGGACTTGATTATATAAAATTATAGTGGGAGATGTAGAAAAATTAAAGACTAGTCACAGGGTTGAATGTTGAACAGTTTCAGAGTTGTGGTGTTTCCCATATTACCATGAACTCGTGTGAAGACTTGGGGGTGGATTTCTGAAGTGGAGTGGATGTAAAAGCCACTTGAGTCAAGAAGGTCTAAAAACATCTTTGAGACTGGGAGTTACCAAGTTTTTACTGGGGGCTGTTAGAGGTGCAAAAATAGTTTATATATGTCCCTTCTTCAAAGAGCCACTTCCTTTTTGAAACCTTTTGTTTTTTCTACTTTTTTTTCTTGGTTTTTCAAGGTAGGGTTTCACTCTAGCCCAAGCTGACCTGGATTCACTATGTAGTCTCAGCGTGGCCTCAGACTCACACTGATCCTCCTACCTCTGCCTCCCAAGTGCTGGGTGAAACCTTTTTTTAAAAAAATATTTAAGGGCTGGAGAGATGGCTTAGCGGTTAAGCGTTTGCCTGTGAAGCCTAAGGACCCCGGTTCAAGGCTCGGTTCCCCAGGTCCCACGTTAGCCAGATGCACAAGGGGGCGCATGCGTCTGGAGTTCGTTTGCAGAGGCTGGAAGCCCTGCCGCGCCCATTCTCTCTCTCTCCCTCTATCTGTCTTTCTCTCTGTGTCTGTCGCTCTCAAATAAATAAATAAATAATTTGAAAAAAAATAGTAGATAAAAAAATATTTAATTTAATTAGTTAATTTATTTTAGAGGGAGAGGTGGGGAAGAGGCAGAGAGAAAGACAGAATGGGCATGTCAGGGCCTCTAGCCACTGCAGACGAACTCCAGATATGTGCTCCCCTTGTGCATCTGCCTTATGTGGGTTCTGGGGGAATCAAACTGGGGTCCGTAGGCTTTGCAGGCAAATGCCTTAACTGTTAAGCCATTTCCTCAGCCCATAGTACCTTTTTAGAAAAATGTTTATTTGGCCAGATGCGATGACACACCTTTAATCCCAGTACTTGGGAAGCAGAGGTAGGTAGCTCACCATTGAGGCTGCCCTGAGACTACATAGTGAATTCCAGGTCAGCCTAGACTAGAGTGAGACCCTACCATGAAAAACAAATTTGCAAGCACATAGAGGGAGGGAGGGAGATGAGGATGGACATGCCAAGGCCTGTAACAACTGCAAACAACTTCAGATACATGTGCCCCTTTGTACATAATATCTCCCTTTATGTGAGTACTGAGGAATTGAACCTGGGTTGTTAGGCTTTCTAGGCAAGTACCTTAACTGCTGATCCATCTCTCTATCCCTGAAACATTTCTTGATGCCTATATTCCGGTAGAATAGATAGGTCTCTATATCCTTATACCCCTATTGAGACCATTACTAACATACCTATATCACCTTATTTTGTTATTTTTATTTACCTATTATCTTTCCTATCCAGACTATAAGGTTCCTGAGGACAGGGGTACACATACTTGCACCTTGTATGTGAATATCCCACATATTTTGTACTTAGTAGTGAGTTGAAGAACTTCCAGACTAAAAGGAGAGATGACAAAAATTTAAGAATGTGCCGTGATAAAGACAAATGAAAAGTATCTACTAGGACAGAGATGCTTCATCTGCTTTTATGTTTTACTTTTAAGGTTTGGAGATACTTTATTAGATTAAGAGATGCAAAGAGGAGAAAGTACAGACAGGCAGAGAAAGGGGGGCCGAGCCCCTCATCTGATTTTATGTTGGAGCTATTAAGAAATTTGTTTTGTTTTTATACATTTTAATCTTTAGAGATAGGGTTTCACTTTAGCCCAGGCTGATCTGGAACTCTGTTACCACAGGCTGCTTTGAGCTCATATTGGTTCTCTCACTTTAGTCTCCTGAGTGCTGGGATTAAATGTGTGGGCCAACATGCCCAGCATCCCAGTTCCATTTGGTTCAGTTGTGCAGCCAGTATTGACCACAGCTCAAAAGGGAAAGGGAAGAGTCATTGATGCCACACACATTGGAGACATTTTCCCACCAGAGATAGCCTTTTTATGGTGAACAGTAGCAGACAGATTCAGGTTCGCTGAGATGAACTTCCAGACCAGGCACAGTTATAGAGGAAGGGATATTTATTGAAGCCTACAGATCCAGGGGAAGTTCCATAAATGGCAGAAGAAGCTGGCTTGCCTTCACAGGACCAAGCAGGGAGAGAGAAGTACGAGCCAAAAGCCAAAAAGCCACACAGCACACTTCAGGAACTCCAGCTAGGCACACTTTGCATATCTTTAAATTGAAATCTAAAACCCACCACCACACTTTAAGAGCCACCCAGTGACATTGCCTCCAGCCAGGTGATTGCAGATGCAATCTACAAACAAATAAACAACTGAATATATTGGGGGCCATCTATTCTATTCAAACCACCACATGAACTTAGAGTGCAACAGGTTTTTCCTTCAAATCTTACAGACTATTCATCTGTACTTGGAGCCGTGACATGATACTTGAAAGCTGGCCTACCTAGTTGATCTACTCATTTTATAATGTAGTATCAGAAGGTCTCATCCATTCTTACATGTGAGGGGTAAATCAGAATGTTTGAGAAACTTGGAAATAGCAAGTACCTTTTAAAAATATTTTTCATGAGCTGGAGAGATTGCTTAGTGGTTAAGGCATTTGCCTGCAAAGCCAAAGGGCCCAAGTTCAATTCCCCAGGACCCATGTAAACATGCATCTGGAGTTCGTTTACAGCAGCTGAATGCCCTGGCATGCCCTCCCTCCCTCCTTCTCTCTCAAATGAAATAAAATGAGTAAAATAAAAAATTATTTAAAAAATATTTTTCAGCACTGGAGCGATGGCTCAGTAGTTAAGGCATTTGTCTGCAGAGCCTACATCCTGAGTTCAGTTCCCCAGTACCCATATAAAGCCAGATGCACAAAGTGGTGCATGCATCTATAATTCATTTGCAGAGGCCCTAGTGTGCCCATTCTCTCTGTGTCTGTCTCTGTCCTTTCTCATTCTCTGCTTGCAAATAAATAATAAAATAATTTAAAAATATTTTTTATCCTGGTATGGTGGTGCATGCCTTTAATCCCAGCACTTGGGAGGCAGATGTAGGAGGATTGCTAAGTCCAAGGCCAGCCTGAGACTACAGAGTGAATTCCTGGTCAGCCTGAGGTAGAGTGAGACCTCACCTTGAAAAAACAAACAAAAAAATTTTTATGTATACATATACACATATATATTATAAATAAATACATAATTTTTAGGGCTGGAGAGATGGCTTGGCATTTAAAAGCACTTGCTTGTAAAGCCTGACAGCCTGGGCTCAATTACCCAGTTTCCATATAAAGCCAGATACACAAAGTGGCACATGCATTTGGAGTTCGTTTGCAGTGGCAAGAGTCCTAGGGTGCTCCCCAAAACACTTGCCAGGCATGGTGGCACACGCCTCTAATCCCAGTATCTGGGAGGCAGAGGTAGGAGAATCACCATGAGGTAGAGGCAGCCTATGACTACATAGTAAATTCCAAGTCAGCCTGGGCTATAGGGAGCCCCTACCTCAAAACAAAAACAGACCAAAAAAAAAAAAGGAGAAACAAAACCCCACATATATATATATATACTATTTTATATCACAAAAAGTAATCAGCCAAATCCAGACACGGGAAATTTTATCTAGCAACTAGATTTTTGAACAACAAAAAAATGGTAGTGTGGGATAGAAGATTGGTGAAAAGTGGGGAACTTGAACAGATAAAAAGAGGCATATTCACCAGATGCAATGTGTGGATTTGGACTGGTGTGAGTCATGTGACCAGAACACTATCAAAAGATATTTTTTGAGATATCTGGGGCTGGTATGATAGCGCACATCTGTAGTCCTAGCTACTTAGGTTGAAAGAGGATAATTAGCCTACTAATTAGAAACCAGCCCACATAGTGAGAAATTGTCTCCAAAAAACAAAAAAGAAAACTCACAGCAGATGGGAAAGGTTGAAGTACATGGCATTAAGTTGTATTGAAGAAATATTAATTTTCTTAAAAATATTTATAATATTGTGGTAGTGTGAAACCCTCATCTATGAAGATACACACTGATAAATTTACAGGTAAAATGAAATGTATTCTCCCTTGACTATTCCCATTCAAAAGAAAAAGTTGAGATAGATAAAACAACGTTGGGAAATGTTTATAGTTGGCTGTTATAAAAGGCATGTAAGGATTCATTTTACTGTTTTCTCAGTTTCTGTTACATTTTTTAAAACATGTTTTATTGCTGGGCATGGTGGCACACACCTTTTAATCCTAGCATTTGGGAGGCAGAGGTAGGAGGATTGCTGTAAGTTTGAGGCCAGCCTCAGACTACATAGTAAATTCCAGGTTAGTGTGGGCTAGCGTGAGAACCTACCTTGCAAAAAATCAAAATTATTTTATTTATAGAGACAGAGAGAGAAAAAGTTATACGTGCAAGCCAGTGCCTCCTACCACTGCATATTTCAGACACACGCACCACTTTGTACATCTGGCCTTACATAAGTACTAGGGAATCAACAGCAAGTGCCCTTTACTGCTCAGCCATCTCTCTAGCACCTTATACTTGAAAAATCTATAACTATATTTCTAGTGTGTTTATGCTGAGAGTAAGTATGTGTGGTGGGTATATATGTGTTTTTGCAAATACTGGTACCCGTGTAGAGGCCAAAGGAGAATGTCAGGTGTCCTCTGTATCTCTTCCACCTTATTTCCTTGAGATAAAGTCTCTCACTGAGCCTGGAGCTCATCAGTTTTTGGCTAGACTTACTGATCAGCAAACCCATCAATCTTCTTGAGTCTGCACCCCTCACTGCTGGGGTTCCAGATATCTTCAGCCACAGCTGAAGATCTCTGCTAGAGATCTGAAACCAGGCACTTATGCTTTTACAACAAATATCTTACCCACTGAGCCCTCAGCATAAAAACTTTTCAAAAGTTGGTTTATTCAGAGGGTGGAGGCAGGAAAATTACAAGTTCAAGGCTAGTATGGACTACATAATGAAGTCCTGTCTCAAAAAAGCAAGGAAAAAGACCAAAAAAAAAAAAAAAAAAGTGGAGGAAGGGGTTCAGTTTGAAATTTAAGAGATGCTTTAATAGGACATACTAGGACATGTTTTGGTTTTGCTCAAATTGTGCTTTTTTTCTTTTTTTCCGAGGTAGGGTCTCATTCTAGTTCAGGCTGACCTGGAATTCACTATGTAATCTCAGGGTGGCCTCAAACTCATGGTGATCCATCTACCACTCCCGAGATTAAAGGGATATGCCATTGTTGTGCCAAGACCCCTGACCAGGAGCCAAGTCCCCCAGTCACCCAGGAGTCACCCAGAGAACCGCGACAGAAGCTGAGACACTCGAATGCAAAAGCAACAGGTTTCTTTTTTTTTAAATTTATTTATTTATTTATTTATTTGAGAGTGACAGACACAGAGAGAAAGACAGATAGAGGGAGAGAGAGAGAATAGGCGCGCCAGGGCTTCCAGCCTCTGCAAACGAACTCCAGACGCGTGCGCCCCCTTGTGCATCTGGCTAACGTGGGACCTGGGGAACCGAGCCTTGAACCGGGGTCCTTAGGCTTCACAGGCAAGTGCTTAACCGCTAAGCCATCTCTCCAGCCCCAACAGGTTTCTTTATTGCAAGCCTAGGCCTGGGCTCCGTCCCCACAGTCCGGCACAGCAGTAGTGAGGGAGAGAGCCCCTTTCTTTTGGGGGAAGGGGTTCATATAGGAATTCAAACAAAGAAGTAGGGGATAGATACATGATTGGTTGATTTAAACAGTTCTGATTGGCTTGGGGTTTCAGCGGGCAAAGTTGGGGGCAGGAGCTAGGGGTACTCCAGGCAGATGAAGTCATCTCCATTGTCCTTGAAGTGGAGATTCCTCAGTTTCTTATCTAAGCAGGAGGTTGGAGGGGAACACCCCCCCCCCCCCCCCCCCCCCCCCCCCCCCCCCCGCAGTGGAGTGTTTCTGCAATGTTCTTGAAGTGGAGATTCCTCAGAAACGTTAGGGGGAAGGGCAGCAATTAAGCAAAGTTTACAGAAGCAAAAGGTCAGCACATTGGCCAGCTAGTTCTCTAAGTCAGGCCTGGGCCCTTTTTTTTTTTTTTTTTCTTAAATGGTTATATTTGGTCTCACACCAAGTGCTGGGATTAAAGGCGTGCACCATTTATTTATTTATTTATTTTAAATAGAGAATGGGCACGCCAGGTTCTCCAGTCACTGCAAACAAACTCCAGACACATGCCACCTTGTGCATCTGGCTTATGTGAGTGATGGGGAATTGAACCTATCTCTTCGGCCAACAAGTGCATTTAACCACTGAACCATCTCCCCATCTAGGAAATATTTTCTTTTATAGAGTCTGGCCTGGATTACTATTGATATTTGATAACCAATCATTGATTGGTTCAGTGATTGCTTTAAATTCCAGTCTTTCATCTTTAGTGGTCTCTTTCTTGTCCTTACCAATATTTCCATCATTCCTGCCTTCAGGTTATCATAAATTTTGCTATATATCTTTATAAAATGGAGAAACAGAAGAGAAAGAAGACATTCTTGGAGGTCTGGGAACATAATTACAGTTTCAATTTTAAAGCTGTTAGTATAAGGTGAAGATTTCTAATACTAGTGTTTAAGGCAGCTCATAACTATCTGTGAGGACAATGATATACTGTTTGCTTTTGGATCATGGCTTTTTGTTGTTGTTGTTGTTGTTGTTTGCTTGTTTGTTTTTCGAGGTAGTGCCTCACTCTAGCCTGGGCTGACCTGGAATTCATTATGTAGTCTCAGGGTGGCCTCGAACTCATGGCGACCCTCTTACCTCTGCCTCCAGAGTGGAGTGCTGGGATTAAAGGCATGAACCACCACAGCCAGCCTGTGTCTCTTTTTTACCCTGTGTGCCTAATATTTCTGGACTACAAAGAACATTTTGTAAATTCTAAAAAGGCACTACTTCAGTGCTCTGAGGTAGTTGTGGCTCTAAGTTAATAGCTTCACTGGAAACAAGGAAGATAGATTCCAGTCTTTTCCCTTACTCTTTGACCCAGTTCTCTTGTGCATAGTCCAAACTTGATGGGTTTGTTTGTTCACAATAATTTTAATTCTGTGCATTTAAATTTTTGGTGATACATGTTTCTTAGCAGTAGGTATGACAATTTGAAGAGCTGTACTATAGGAATTATAACAGGCATTTTATTTTATAAATGTTAAAAATGTATTGTTTTAATAGCTTTTTATAAGTTTTATAATTGAATGGACAAGCTATTTCTACTAAAAGTCTGCTATTAGTAGCCACTGCAAACAAACTTCAGATACATCCGCCACCTGGTGCATCCAGACTATGTGGGTCCTTTGGCTTTGCAGGCAAGCCCCTTAACTGCTAATCTATCCCTCAAATCTCTGTACATTGATTGTACTTTTGAAGAATTTATTTATTTATTTATTTATTGAGAGAGAGGCAGATAGCGAAAATGGATGCACCAGGGCCTCTAGCCACTGCAAACGAACTCCAGGCACATGAGCCAACTTGTGCATCTGGTTTATGTAGGTACTGGAGAGTTGACCCTGGATCCTTAGGCTTTGCAGGCAAGTGCTTTAACTGCTAACCTATCTCTCCAGCCTTTTTTTTTTTTTTTTTTTTTTTGGTTGCTCTTAAGTCAGTGGTGGGATTTCAGAATCATATCAGTAATTAAGTTAGCTTGAAAGTTATGCAAAACCTGAAAAGCTATGATTAGGTAGCTGAAAAAAAATGTATGGACTTGAAGCTCTTTTTGTTTAAATATTTTGTATTTATGTGAGAAAGGGAGAGTGATAGTGAATATGGGCATACTGTGGCCTCTTGCCACTGGAAACAAACTCCAGACAGATGCACTACTCTGTGTGTGTGGTTTTAAGTGGGTCCTGGGGAATCAAACCCATACTGGCAGGCTTCACAAGCAAGCATCTTTTAACAGCTGAGCCATCTCTCCAGCCCTGAAGTTTTTACATGTGCAGGTTTTTTTTTAATTAAAATACAATGGGCTGAGAAGATGGCTCAGTGTATAAAGTTCCTGTCACACAAATCCAAATATCTGAGTTTGGATCCCTAGCCCTCAGTGGGTTAAGTTACAGGTCAGTGGCATGGGGGAGAGAGGGGAAAAGAAAATAAAAGCTGTGGGGCTGGAGAGATGGTTAAGGCCCTTGCTTGAAAACAAAATCTGTATTGAGTTATTAGAAAATGACAGGCATATTTATTTATTTTCAACTTTTTATTGATAGCGTCCATATTCATTGATAATAAACCATAATTCCCTCCCCACCCCCACTTTCCCCTTCTTAAATCCACTCTTTATCATATCCTCTCCCCCTCTCAGTCAGTCTCTCTCTTATTTTGATGTCATCATCTTTTCTCTCTCTTATGAAGGTCTTATGTAGGTAGTGCCAGGCACTGCGAGGTCATAGATATTCAGGCCATATTGTGTCTGGAAGATTGCATTCTTTCAGCCACCTCTTCCTCAATGGACCATGAGCCTTGGAAGGTTTGATAGAGATATCTCAGTGCTGACCACTGTACTGTCACTTCTTCCAAGTACTATGATGACTTTTGAGTCATCCCAAAGGTTACCACCATCTTAAAAGAAAAGCTTCTCTAACCAAAAGTGAGAGTAGTGTTAATATATGGTATAAATATTAAAAAAATGTTTATAGGGCAGTTTGGTGGTGGCATATATCCATTTAGCCAGACAACAAGGTATTACTTCCCTAGAGTATATTTAGTTTTTTTACATTTAGTTTTTTTTTAATATATTTTAAAAATTTTATTTATTTATTTATTTGACAGAGAAAGAGGGAGAGGGAAAGAATGGGAGAGCCAGGGCCTCCAGCCACTGCATACGAACTCCATATGTTTGCGCCTCCTTGTGCATCTGGCTAACGTGGGTCCTGGGGTCCTTTGGCTTTGCAGGCAAGCACCTTAACCACTAAGCCATCCCTCCAGCCCTTAAGTTTTTTTTTAATTTATGTATTTGAGAAAGAGAGAGGAGTAGATAGAGAGGTAATGGGTGCGCCAGGGCCTCCAGCCACTGCAAAATCTAGATACATGTGCATCTGGTTTATGTGAGTCCTAGGGAATCATACCTGGGTCCTTTGCCTTTGTATGCAAGCACCTTAATCTCCAAGCCATTTCTCCAGCCCGCACATTTAGGTTTTTTTGTTGTTGTTGTTGTTTTGTTTTCAAGGTAGGGTCTTGATCTAGCCCAGGTTTACTTAGAATTTACCATGTAGTCTCAGGGTAGCCTTGAACTCAGGGCAGTCCTCCTACCATTGCCTCCTGAGTGCTGGGATTAAAGGCATGTGCCAACACAACTGGCTCCACATTTAGGTTTTAATCCTAATTTTAGTCTCCCCCCCCATTTTTTATTTAAAATTTCCTATCATTTCTATCAGAATCTAGCTGGGCTTTTTTTAAAATCTTTTTTAAAATTTATTTAATTTTTATTAGCATTTTCCATGATTATAAAAAAAATCCCATGGTAATTCCCTCCCTCCCCCCCCACACTTTCCCCTTTGAAATTCCATTCTCCATCATATTACTTCCCCATCACAATCATTGTAATTACATATATACAATATCAACCTATTAAGTACCCTCCTCCCTTCCTTTCTCCACCCTTTATGTCTCCTTTTTAACTTACTGGCCTCTGCTACTAAGTATTTTCATTCTCACGCAGAAGCCCAATCATCTGTAGCTAGGATCCACATATGAGAGAGAACACGTGGCGCTTGGCTTTCTGGGCCTGGGTTACCGCTATAATCCTTTCCAGGTCCATCCACTTTTCTGCAAATTTCATAACTTCATTTTTCTTTACCGCTGAGTAGAACTCCATTGTATAAATGTGCCACATCTTCATTATCCACTCATCAGTTGAGGGACATCTAGGCTGGTTCCATTTCCCAGCTATTATAAATTGAACAGTAATAAACATGGTTGAGCATGTACTTCTAAGGAAATGAGATGAGCCCTTAGGATATGTGCCTAGGAGCGCTATAGCTGGGTCATATGGTAGATCAATCTTTAGCTGTTTTAGGAACCTCCACACTGATTTCCACAATGGCTGGACCAGATTGCATTCCCACCAGCAGTGTAGAAGGGTAGCTGGGCTTTTTGTTGTTGTTGTTTTTCAAGGTAGGGTCTCAGTCTAGATCAGGCTGACCTGGAATTCACTACGTAGTCTCAGAGTGGCTAGAACTCACAGCATTCCTCTTACCTCTGCTCCCAAGGTCTGGGATTAAACGTGTGTGCCACTGCTCCTGGCTTCTAGCTGGGCTTTTTAATCTCCATTTTCCTCACTGAATTAATCTGTAGCAGCTTTTCTTTTCCTTATTAAGAATATACTTTGGGGCTGACAGAAAGCTGGAAGAAGCCATTCTGCATACAGTTCAATGGGAAGAAGAGAAAACACCAGTGAAGACACTCAGCAGTGGACACTGCAAGCCTTATATTTGGCCAGCCAGGCCAGATGAGCCAATGGGTGCAATAGTGGCACGTCTGTAATAGAAGAAACCACCTGCTCTCTAATTGGACTGGAGGCCTGCTCCATGGGAGGGAATACATCCCTGATACTGAAAACTTAAAACAGGGGTAGTCTTGAGCCCTAGGGGTGTAACATCTGCTGCTGTCTGGCTAAATGTATATACTATGTTTACCAAACTGCCCAGTAAGCACTTCTCTTTTTTAAAAATTTTTTTGTTTTATGTTTATTTATTTATTTGAAAGTGATAGACAGAGAGAGAGAGAGAGAGAGAGAGAGAGAGAGAGAGAGAGAGAGAGAGAGGGAGAGAGAATGGGCACGCCATGGCCTCCAGCCACTGCAAACGAACTCCAGACGCATGTGCCCCCTTGTGCATCTGGCTAACGTGGGTCCTGAGAAATCGAGCCTTGAACTGGGGTCCTTAGGCTTCATAGGCAAGCGCTTAACTGCTAAGCCATCTCTCCAGCCCAGCACTTCTCTTAATGTTCATACCCATATATTAATGCTACTCTCACTTTTGGTAGAGAATCTTCTCTTCAGATGGCAGTGACCTTGGGATGACTCAGAAAGCATCATGGTGCTGGGAAGAAGTGACCAGAGTACTCAATACTGCAATATCTCTTATCACACCTCCCAAGGCTCAGGGTCTATTTTGGAAGAGGTGGCAGAAAGAATGTAATAGCCAATGGAAGGGTAGGACTCCTTACAATATGCTCCTTCCAGACACAAAATGGCCTGGATATCCATGATCTCACAGTGCCTGACACTACCTACACAAAACCATCATAAGAGGAGGAAAAGATCATGACATCAAAATAAAAGAGAGACTGATTAAGATGGAGAGAATGAAGTTTCAAAGGGGAAAGTGGGGGGAGGGAGGGTATTACCATGGGATATTTTTTATAATCATGGGAGTTGTTAATAAAATTAATTAATTAATTAAAAAAGGAACAATAGAAGAAAAAAAGAAAATATACTTTGGGGGCTGGTGAGATGGCTTAGCACTTGCCTGCAAAGCCAAAGGACCTCATTTTGATTCCCCAGGACCCACGTAAGCCAGATGCATAAGGTGACACATGCATCTGGATTTTGTTTGCGGTAGCTGGAGGCCATTTTCTCTCCCTGCCCCCCCCCCCCGTGCCTTTCTCTTTCTCAAATAAATAAAAACAAATAAAATATTTTCCCCCAAATTTTTTTATTAACAACTTCCATGATTATAAACAATATCCCATGGTATGCCCTCCCTCCCCCAACTTTCCCCTTTGAAACTCTATTCTCCATCATATCCCCTCCTCCTCCTCTCAGTCTCTCTTTTATTTTGATGTAATGATCTTTTCCTCCTATTATGATGGTCTTGTGTAGGTAGTGTCAGGCACTGTGAGGTCATGGATATCCAGGCCATTTGGGTCTGGAGGAGCGCATTGTAAGGAGTCCTACCCTTCCTTTGGCTCTTACATTCTTTCTGCCACTTCTTCCGCAGTGGACCCTGAGCCTTGGAAGGTGTGATAGAGGTGTGGTAGATATTGCAGTGCTGAGCACTCCTGTCACTTCAAAGTACTTTAAAATAAAAAAAAAATTAAACAGAATATGCTTTGGGGCTGGAGAGATAGCTTAGTGGTTAAGACATTTGCCTGCAAAGCCAAAGGACCCAGGTTCGAGTCCTCAGTACTCACATAAAGCCAGATACACAAGATGGTGTATGTGTCTGGAGTTCATTTGCAGTAGTAGAGGCCCTGGTGTGCCCATACAGTCCCCTCCCCTCTCTCTGCCTCTTTCTCTCAAATTAAAATATATATGTATATAATGGTTTTTCAAGGTAGGGTCTCCCTCTAGCCCAGGCTGACCTGGGATTCACTATGTAGTCTCAGGGTGGCTTCAGACTCCTGGTGATCTTCCTACTTCTGCCTCCCAAGTGCTGGGACTAAAGGTGTGTGCCATCATGTCCAGCCCACATAAAAAATTTTAGAAAAAAGAATATACTTTGTATGGACATACTCATGTGGTGTTGGTACAATAATTTCCCTCGTCCCTGCCCCCATTCCACTGAGGGCTCTCAGTGGGGAGCTGTGGGTTATGAATCTGGGAGCAGCAGTCATTGTGGTGGGTGGGCAGTGCCTCTGGTTATGCCATCCCAACCTGTGGCTCTTACAATCTTTCCGCTCCCTGTTAACACAAAGTTCCCTGAGCCTTGGTGGGTGAGTTTTAAGTCTACTTCAGTGATGAGCTCTCAGGAGCGTCTGGATCTCTGCTTTGGTATGTGTTGAGTATCCTTAGGGTCTGCCTCCTTCACCCTGGTGCTGATTGTCAGGCTCACCATGAAAGCAACAGCTTGCTCGTCTCCCCACTTCCTCGGTGGTTTTGCCTGGGCCTTGGCTGAAGTGCAAAGGGTGGCTTATCTCTTTGG
The DNA here is from genome assembly GCF_020740685.1 of Jaculus jaculus. Lineage (NCBI taxonomy): Eukaryota > Metazoa > Chordata > Mammalia > Rodentia > Dipodidae > Jaculus > Jaculus jaculus. Next base: position 59,869,953 of record NC_059109.1, read on the forward strand.
GTCTCACTACCTTCTGAAAAAGAAAAACAGATTCTCTAAGGAGAATGAAGTTAGCATAGTTTAAATGGATAAGCATTGTTAATTTAGGGAGATTTTGATGGATGTAGCCCCTCTTTTGGCCAACAAGTAGTGGAAACTTGTCTTGGGGACCCAGATTATAGATTCTGACCTGATTCCCAGTTCTAGCTATAGGTTCCTTTCCACTGAATGGCTCTCTTAGCCAATCAGAAAGCCACTGTTTACCCACCAAGGCTGTGTGCCACCATTGCACTGATGTGTACATCTTGTCAGGCTAGTTACTTTTGAATAGCAGTGTCCCCTCTACTTTTCCCCAGTAGCTCATGTAGCACTTTCCAGCACTAGATCTGCTATTTGGGGACTGGCTCCCTCCCAGATTCCAGCTGGGTCTCCTGGTATTTTGTGTCAGCAGCATATGGTGTCTACAGCAGTGGGGTCTTACCTTTTACCTCAGGTGGGTAATCAAGTGTAGCAGCTTTTGGTTTACATTTTTGTTATTACACTGGTAATCATATCTAATGACCTTGAGAAATCCATGCAAGAAAGTCAGTTGATAGCATTCATCTATTTAAGGTCTGAATCATTTGATAAATACCTTGAACTTCCTTCATTTTACCAGTTAGGCCAGCTTTCACTTTGAGATAAGGCTATTTACATTTCATAGTGTTAGTCTTTATTTTATTTTTTTTATTTGGTTTTTTGAGGTAGGGTTTCACTCTAAACCAGGCTGAGCTGGAACTCACTCTAGTCCCAGGCTGGCCTTGAACTCATGGTGTTCCTCCTACTTCTGCCTCCAGAGTATTGGGATTAAAGGCATATATATATAAATAAATATATATAAATATATATATATAAATAAATATATGTATTTATTTATATATATATATTTTTTATTATTTTATTTATTTATTTATTTTTATTATTTTATTTATATATATATAAATATATATATAAATAAATATATATATATATATATATTTTTTTTTTTAAGGTAGGGTTTTATTCTAGCCTAGGCTGACCTGGAATTCACTATGTAGTCTTAGGGTGGCCTCGAACTCACAATGATCCTTCCACCCTCTGCCTCCCGAATGCTGAGGTTAAAGTCATGTACCACCATGCCCAGCTTGTTACATTTTTTAAAAAGAAAAAAAAAATTCATGTATTAACATGTATATTTACTCTGGGGACTAGGAGAAACTGAATCCAGTTGATATTTACTTTAAAAAATTATTTATTTGTTGGGCTGGAGAGATGGCTTAGCGGTTAAGCGCTTGCCTGTGAAGCCTAAGGACCCCGGTTCGAGGCTCGGTTCCCCAGGACCCACGTTAGCCAGATGCACAAGGGGCGCACGTGTCTGGAGTTCGTTTGCAGTGGCTGGAAGCCCTGGCGCGCCATTTCTCAATCATTCTCTCTGTCTCTTTCTCTCTCTCTGTCACTCTCAAATAAATTAATAAAAAATGAACAAAAAAAAATATGTATTTGTAAATAGAGAGAATAGAGACACAGTAAGAATGGGCACACGAGAGCCTCTAGCTGCTTCAAATGAACTATAAAGACATGTGCCACTTTATGCATTTGGCTTTACGCGAGTACTGGGGAATTGAACCTGGGTCTGTAGACTTTGCTGGCAAATGCTGTAACCAATGAACCGTCTTTCCAGTCCCCAAATTTGCTTTTATTCTCCTTTGAGAGTATTTGCTTAGTGGTTAAGGCGCTTGTCTGCGAAGCCTAAGGACCCATGTTCGACTCTCCAGGCCCCACATAAACCATATGCCCAAGGTGATGCAAGTGCACTAGGTTGCACATTTGCACAAAGGGCACACATGTCTAGACTTTGAGTGCATCAGCTGGAGGCCCTGGCATGCCAATTCTCTCTCATAAAAAAATTTGCAATTACAAAAAAAAAAAAAAAAGCCAGATGTGGTAGTGCACACTTATAATTTCAGCACTTGGTAGGCAGAGGTAGGAGGATCGCCACCCTGAGACTGAATTGTAGGTCAGCCTGAGCTAGAGTGAGACTCTACCTCACTCTAAAATAAAATTACAAAAAGAGAGAAAAATAGTAATTTGGAGCTGAGTGTGGTGATGCACATCTTTAATCCCAGCATTTGGGAGCCAAAGGTAGGAGATCACTATGAGTTCGAGGCCACTCTGAGACTACATATGAATTCTAGGTCAGCCTGGGCTAGAGTGAGACCCTACCTCTGAAGACTCCCCCACTAAAAAAAAGAAAATTATGATTTGGGGAGATAAGTCAGTAGGTAAAAGTGCTTCCTGCACAAGTATGAGGGCCTGAGAGGGTCTGAGCTGGCAAGAGTTCAATTCCTATCACCCATGTAAGAGAGGGGCATGGTCATGCGCATCTGTCATCCCAGTTCTGTGGGGACACAAAGGTCAGAGTACCTACATAAGTCAGATGCACAAAGTAGCATGTGCATCTGGAGTTTGTTTTCAGTGGCTAAAAGCTCTGGTGCAGCCATTCTCTGTCTGCCTTTATCTTTCAAATAAATAAAAATAAAAAAGATTTTTAGTTATTTGTGAGAGAAAGGGAGGGAGAGAGAAAGGGCACACCAGGGCCCCCTGCCACTACAAATCTACTCTAGATACATGCACCCACCACTTTGTGCATCTGGCTTCACTTAGGTGCTATTGGGATATTGAACCCAGGCTGGTAGGTTTGCAAGCAAGTGTCTTTTAACTGCTCAGCAATCACCTCAGCTCTTCTTTCTGTCTTACTTTTTTTTTTTTTTTTTTTTTGGTTTTATGAGGTAGGATCTCACTTTAGCTCGGGCTGACCTAGAATTCTCTATGTAGTCTCAGGGTGGCCTCGAACTCATGGCGATCCTCCTACCTCTGCCTCCCGAGTGCTGGGATTAAAGGCGTGTGCCACCACGCCCGGCTCTGTCTTACTTTTTTATAATATATTTAATTATTTATTAACTCTGTGATTGGAAACAATATCCCATGGTAATTCCCTCCCTTCCCCCACTTTCCCCTTTGAAATTGCACTCTCCATCATATCTCCTACCGCTCTTAATCAGTCTGTCTTTTATTTTGATATTATGATCTTTTCCTCCTATTATGGTGGTCTGGAGTAGGTAGTGTCAGGCACTGTGAGGTCATGGATATCCAGGCTATTTTGTGTCTAGAGGAGCACGTTGTAAGGAGTACTACCCTTCTTTTTGCCCTTACATTCTTTCTGCCACCTCTTCTGCAATGGATCCTGAGCCTTGGAAGGTGTGATAGAGATGTTTCAGTGCTGAGCACTCCTCAGTCACTTCTCAGCACCATGATGACTTCTGAGTCATCCCAAGGTCACTTCCATCTGAAATGAGAAGGTTCTCTACCAAAAGTGAGAGTAGCATTAATATATGAGTATGAACATTAAGAGAAGTGCATACTGGGCAGTTTGGTGAGCATAGTAAATACATTTAGCCAGACAGCAGCAGACGTTACACCCCTAGAGTTTATGCCCTGTTGCAGGCTTTCTGTATCAGGGATGAATCCCTCCCATGGAGCGGGCTTCCAGTCAAATTAGAGGGTAGTTAGTTTCCTCCATAATAGACGTGCCACTATTGTACCCATTGGCTCATTTGGCCTGGCTGGCAAAATGTAAGGCTTGCAGTGTCCACTGTTTAGTATATCTACTGGTGATTTCTCTCTCTCCCATTGAACTGCATGCAGCATAGCTTTTCCTACCTTTCTGTCAGCTGGTGGTAATCAGCTCAGTTCCAGCAGGATTTCTCAGTGGCTTTGCAGCCCAAGTATGTGGAGTCTTCAGCAATAGGGTCTTACCATCTATTCTTGGTGGGAAACCAAGGGCCTCTGCAGTAGTCTGTAATATTTTGGGGGCATCAGGGACTTCCCTGGCCAACAACTCACTGGAGGTATCCCATCCCTGGCACTGAAAATTTTCTAGTAATAATCTATGGCTCTTGTGCATTCAGTTGTCCAAAAATGTAGGTTTCCATATGACTTATTTATATCCTCTTAGATTTTGTTTAGCCCTCTCTCCACCTTTCCTTTGCTCAATCTCTTCTCCTGACCTCACTTAGACCTTTTCACCCCCATTAATCTGTTGTTCTACTTACATATATACAATACCATCCTATTAACTCCCTCCCTTCCTCCCTTTCTATTCCCTTTCTATTTCCTTTCTAGCTTACTGGCCTCGGCTACTGAGTTTTCTTCCTATTCACACAGAAGTCCAATTCTTTCTTTCTTTTTTATTTTTATCTTTTTTAGGTAGTCTTATTGGTAGTAAGACTATTTTGGCCTCAAGTTTGGATCTTCTTCTTCCTCCTTTTCTTTTTAAAAAAATGTATATTTTATTGACAACTTCTATACTTACAGATAACAAACTATGGTATTTCCCTTCCCTCCCCCACTTTCCCCTTCATAACTCTGCTCTCTGTCATATCCCTTCCCTCTCTCCATTAGTCTCTCTTTTAATTTGATGTCATAATCTTTTTCTCCTATTATGATGGTCTTGTGTGAGTATTGCTAGGCATTGCAAGGTCTTGAATATTGAGGCCAATTTCTATTTGGAAGGTTGTATGTAAAGAGTGGTACCCTTTCTTTGGCTCTTACATTCTTTCCACCACCTCTTCCACAGTGGGCTCTCTGAGTCTTAGAGGGTGTGAGATGTTTCAGTGATGGACACTCCTCTGTCCCTTCGTCTCAGCACTTTTTCTGCATCCTTGCCAGCATTTATTGTCATTTGTTTTCTTTGATGATAGCCATTCTGACAAGAGTGAAATGGAATCTCAAAGTAATTTTAATTTGTATTTCCCTTATGGCTAAGGTTGTAGAACATTTTGTTTTTAGATGTTTATAGACCATCTGTATTTCTTCTTTTGAGGGCTCTCTGTTTAGTTCCCTAGGCCCACCCCCCCTTTTTTAATTTGCAAGATAGGGTTTCACTCTAGCCCAGGCTGACCTGTAATTCACTATGTAGTCTCAGGTGGTCTCGAACTCATATTGATCCTCCTACCTCTGCCTGCCAAGTACTAGGATTAAAGGTATGTGCCACCACGCCCACCCTAGCCCATTTTTTAATTAATTGGGTTATTTGATTTCTTATTATGTACTTTTCTAAGTCCTTTGTATATCCTAGATATTAATCCTCTGTCAGATGTATAGCTGGCAAAGATTTTCTCCCATTTTGTAGGTTGCCTCTTTACTCTATTCACAGTATCCTTTGCTATACAAAAGCTATGTAATTTCATGAAATCCCAATGGTTTATTAGTTGTTTTATTGGAGTTATACTCAGAAAGTCATTGCGTAAGCTAATATATTGAAATGTCCTCCTACTTTTTCCTTTAGCAATTTCACAGTTTCAGGTCTGATATTAAGATCCCTGATCCATTTGGACTTGATTCTTGTGCATGGAGGAAATAAGGACCTATTTTCATCCTTCTACATATAGATACCCAGTTTTCTAGCCACCATTTGTTAAAGAGGCTGTCTTTTTGCCAATGAATATTTTTGGTATTTTTGTTGAAAATTAGATGGCTGTAGCTGTCTGAATGTACATATGGGCCCTCTGTTCTGTTCCATTGATCTACATGTCAGTCTTTGTGCCAGTACCATGCTGTTTTTGTTACTATGGCTCTGTAGCATAGCTTATAATCAGGTGTAGTGATATGACCAGCCTTATTTTTGTTGCTCAAAATTGTTTTGGCTGTTCGAGGTTTTTTGTGCTTCTAAATGAATTTTAGGATTGGTTTTTCTATTTCCATGAAGAATGCCATTGGAATTTTGATGGGAATTGCATTAAATATATAGATTGCTTTTGGTAAGATTGACAATTTCACAATATTGGTTCTTCTGATCCAAGAACATGGGATGCCTTTCCATTTCCTAGTGTCTTCTGCAATTTTTCTTTTGAGTGTTTTAAAGTTTTCATTGTAGAGATCCTTCATTTCCTTGCTTAGGTTTATTCCAAGGTACTTTATTTATTTATTTTGGGGCAATTTTGAATTTTTTGAATTGATTTCCTCAGCATGTTTGTTGTTAGCATATAGGAAGGCTACTGATTTCTTTGTATTTATTCTGTATCCTGCTACAATACTAAAAATGTTTATCAGCTCTAACAGTTTGTTGGCAGAATTTTTAGAGTCCTTTATGTATAGAATTAGATAATCTGCAAATAATGATAATTTGATCTCTTCCTTTCCAATTTGTATCCCTTTTATGTGTGTCTCTTATTGTTATAGCTAATACTTCTAGTACTATATTAAATAAAAGTGGGGACAGTGGACACCCTTTTCTTGTTCCTAACTTTAGTGGAAAAGCTTTAAGTTTTTCCCCATTAATATTATGTTAGCTGTAGGTATGTCATAAATAGCCTTTATTATGTTGAGATAAGTCTTTCTATTTCCATTTTCTGTAGGGCTTTTACCATGAAGGGATGTTGGATTTTGTCAAATGTCTTTTCTGCATCTATTGAAATGATCATGTGATTTTTGTCTCTCAGTCCATTTATAAGTATATTATATTTATTGAATTGCAAAGTTGAACCATCCCTGCAACTCTGGGATAAAGCCTATTTGATTGGAGTAATGGTTTTTCTGATATATTCTTGTATTCTGTTTGCCAACATTTTGTTGAGAATTTTTGCTTCTATGTTCATGAGCAAGATTATTCTGTAACTTTCTTGTTTTGTTCTGTCTTTGTTTCATTTTGGTATCAAGTTGATGCTGACTTCGTAGAAGGAGTTTAGTAGTATTCCTTCCTTTTCTGTTTTATTGAAAAGTTTGAGAAGCATTGGTGTTAGTTCTTCTGTGAAGGTCTGGTAAAATTCACCAGTTAATCCATCTGGGCCTGGACTTTTTATAGTTGGGAGATTTTGTTTGTTTGTTTATTTTCTGAGGTAGGGTCTCACTCTAGCCCACGCTGACCTGGAATTCACTATATTGTCTCAGGGTGGCCTTGAACTCACAGTGATTCTCCTACCTCTGCCTCCCTAGTGCTGAGATTAAAGGCATGTGCTGCCATGCTTGGCTTAGTTGGGAGATTTTTTTTTTTTAATAATTGCTTGGATGTCTGTACTTGTTATAAGTCTATTTAAATGGTTTATCTCATCTTGATTTAATTTTGGTATGTCATATAAATGTAGGAAATCATCCATTTCTTTCAGATTTTCATACTTAGTGGAGTATATGTTCTAAAGTCCCCAGCAACATTTTGATATTTTAAAAAACATTTTAATTGTTTATTTGCAAGCACAGAAAGATAGATGAGAGAGAGAAAAAAAAAATATGGACATGCCAGGGCCTCAGTGCTCTGCAAACGAACTCTAGATGCACAATGCCACTTTGCATCTAGTTTTATGTGGGTACTGGGGAATCGAACTCAGCTTGTTAGGCTTTGCAGGCAAGCACCTTAACCCCTGAGCCATTTCTCCAGCCCCATTTTGATATTTTAAACAAATGTTTGCTTTCTTAGTAACAGATATAAAAAGTTTGCAAAAAAGATACATAAAGAAAGTGAATATACATCTTTAGCAATGAAAGTATGCTTTTCAGACTCTAAATTTAAACTCTAAATTTAAGTTGTGAACTGCTTATTATTTTCTGTCAGATGTTTACAACATTCTAGAAAAAAGCTATTCAGTATGGAGATAGTGTTGGCCTATTAGCTATTTATTACCTGTCTGTGAGGAAGCAAGCTTATAAATTAAGATTTGAGAAATGTGTGTAGAAGTTTTATAGATAAATTTTGTGTCTGTTGAATTTCATAATAATTTGGGAGTGGCTGGGGATATAACTCAGTGGATAGAGTACTTGCCTATCATGCACAAAGCTCTTGGTTTGATCCTCAGCACCACATAAGGTGGGCATGGTAGAAATACCTGAATCCAAACACTTGAAAAGTAGAGGCAAGAGAATCAGAAATTCAGAGTTGGAGGCCAGCCTGGGAGACATAAGACTGTATATAAATAAGTTAAATAAGTAAGTAAATAAATAAATAATAAAGGGCTGGAGAGATGGCTTAGCAGTTAAGGTGCTTGCCTGCATAGCCAAAGAACCCAGGGTTGATTCCCTAGTACCCACATAAAGCCAAATACACAAGGTGATTCATGGGTCTGGAGATAGTTTGTAGTGGCTAGAGACCCTGGCACACCCATTCTCTTTCTGTGCCCCCTGCAAATAAATAAAATATTTTGCCAGGTGTGGTGGTGCATACCTTTATTCCAGCACCTAGAAGGCAGAGGTAGGAGGAGTTCAAGCCATCCTGAGACTACATAGTGAATTCCAAGTCAGCTTGGGCTAATGTAAGACCTTACTTGAAAAGCCAAATAACTAAATAAATAAATAATTTTTTTTTTTTAAACTTGGGTTTATATTTGGTTTGCCTGCCTGCCTGCCTGCCTGCCTTTCTTTCTTTCTTTTTTTTTTTTTTTTGGTGGTAGGGTCTCACTCTAGCCTAGGCTGACCTGCAATTCACCATGTAGTCTCAGGGTGGCCTGGAACTCATGACCGTCCTCCTACTTCTGGCCTCCTAGATGCTGGGATTAAAGGTGTGTGCCCCACACCTGGCTATTTCATTTTTTTCTAGTTACTAATTTTTTCACAAAAATATTAGCACACAACTACTTGGAAATTTAAAGAAAAAGGTCCTATTGGGTATGGTGGCATATTCCTGTAATTCTAACACTACGGAAGTAGAGGCAGCAGGATTAGGAAGTTTGAGGCCAGTTCAGGTTACATGAAACTCTGTCTCAAAAAAAAAAAAAAAAAAAAAAAAAAAAAAACAACCAGAAATATTCTACCAGAGATGATCTGCAAAACACTGTTCTAATACCAATGTTTCATATATGTGTGTGTAACATTCTGAGTGATGCACACTCAATGGGGGAATGGAGGGAGTGGTGTTTCCCTACCATTGGTCCTTTGGAACCTAATATCTGAGTTTAAGTGGTGAATAGGTTAGCTCTTCATACAAGTGTATTATCCCTTCTCTAACACATATGGCATCTTTCCTCTCATGTATATGAAATAAAAATTAAAATTTTTGGAAATCTGTAATTATGATATTTTAAGGAAATAATATATATTAGAAATTTTGTCTCTCAAACACATCTCCAGATAAGTGAATTGTTGAATATTATGTTTATAAAGATTTAAGAAAATAGAATATGAAGAGCTTTCATCTGAGAAGAAAACAGAACGAGTTCTGGGTCAGCCTGGGCTAGGGTGAAACTCTGCCTCAAAAAACATTAAAATAAAATGAAAAGAAAAATCATAAAACTGCAGGAATTTAAGAGTGATTCAAAAGATTTGAATCTAGCTGGGTGTGGTGGTACACGCCTTTAATCTCAGCACTCAGGAGGTAGAGGTAGGGAGGATAACCATGAGTTTGAGGCCACCCTAAGACTACATAGTGAATTCCAGGTCAGCCTGGACTAGAGTGAAACTCTACTTCAAAAAACCAATAAATAAATAAATAAATAAATAACCCTACCTAATATGTATTCATGGAATTTAATGTTTTACCCTTGCTCTGTTTTTTCAAATATACCTATACCTTTGATAAAATTTAATTTCTTTTAAAAGTTAATTCTAAAATTTAAATATATTACAAAAATTTTAACATCTACAGGGTGCTTGTGAAAGTAAACAAAATGACATTTGTCACAATTCATATATTAAAAATACAAGAGGTTTTGTTTGCTGCTTACTGATAGTTTTCTGACATAATGGACCTATTCTGCCCATGAGTAGTTACTAGGTAATTTTTAGGAACCAGTTCCAACCAGATGTAGTAGCACTTGCCTGTAATTTTAGCCCTCAGAAATCTGAGGCAGCAGATCACAGGGTCCATGTCAGCCTGGGCTTCATCCTACATGACAAGACTGTCTCAAAACATCAGCAACATAAAGAACAGTTTTAGCAATAAGATCAGCTGTAGATTACAACTATCATTTCCCAAGAACCAAAGAGAAAAACTCACATATATGACTTGCCCTATAATTGAGTGCTTTTTCATCACGTAAGATAATAATTGTGTTACAGTCTGATAATCCTTACATTGAAATTAACATACTGGGGCTGGAGAGATGGTTTAGCGGTTAAGACACTTGCCTGCAAAGCTAAAGGGCCCAGGTTCAATTCCCCAGGACCCATATAAACCAGATGTACAAGGGGACACACACATCTGGATTTCTTCTGTAGTGGCTGGAGGCCCACACCCATTCTCTGTCTGTCTGTCTGTCTGTCTGTCTCTCTCCCTCTGCCTATTTCTTTCTCTCAAATAAATAATACTTTTTTTGTTTTTTAGAATTTTTTTTATTGATGTACTTGAGAGTGACAGACAGAGAAAGAAGCAGATAGATAGAGAGAAAATGGGTGCACCAGAGCCTCCAGCCACTGCAAACGAACTCCAGACGTATGCTCCCCCTTGTGCATCGGGCTAATGAGTCCTGGGGAATTGAGCCTTGAACCAGGGTTCTTAGTCTTCACAGGCAAATGCTTAACCACTAAGCCATCTCTCCACCCCATAAAAAATTTTTTTTTAAAAGAAAATAACATGCCACTGACTTTCCCTTAATTGTCTTTTCACTAACTTGTTAAAGAATGGGTTGAATAAACCGGGTGGGTGTGGTGGCACATGCCTTTAATCCCAGCACTTGGGAGGCAGAGGTAAGAAGATCACCATGAGTTCGAGGCCACTTTAAGACTACATAGTGAATACAGGTCAGCCTGGGCTAGAGTCAAACCTTATCTTGAAAAACAAACAAAAAATAAAGCACTGGTTATCATAAATTGTTAGCTGAATTTAAAAATGCATAATTGAATAGGGTAACATGGTGTTGCAGTCAGGCTTTACTTTGCAGTCAGGTTCGCATTGCTGGTAGAAATCACCCAACCAAGAGCAGCTTCTGGGAATAAGAGGTTTATTTTGGCTTACAGGCTTGAGGGGAAGCTCCACAATGGCAGGGGAAAATGATGGCATGAGCAGAGGGTGGACATCATCCCCTGGCCACCATAAGGTGGACCATAGCAACAGGGGAGTGTGCCCAACACTGGCATGGGGAAACTGGCTATGGAACCCATAAGCCTGCCCCCAATAATACATTCCCTCCAGGAGGCATTAATTCCCAAATATTCATCAACTGGGAACCTAGCATTCAGAACACCTAAGTTTATGGGGGACACCTGAATCAAACCACCACATTCCACCCCTGGCCCCCATAAACCATAACCATACATGATGTAAAATGCAATACATTCATCTAACTTTAAAAGTCCCATATCAATTCCAATGATGTTCATAGATCCCCATAGTCCAAGATCTTTGAACTGAGCCATGATAACAAAAAGTAATCCCCCCAAACCCATAATGGCACAGGATAAATATTCACACTGCAAAAGATAGCATTGAGCATAGCAAAGAAACATTCAGCTGATACAAGATTTAAAACAACCAGGGCAAACATCAACTCTGTAGCTTCAATTCTAACAACTCTAGCCAGTGACAAATCTCCAAGTCCAGTAATTCTAACCAGCAACAAGTCTCTGGTATTCCAACTCCACCCCTCCAGCTAGGCTACTCACAGTCCTGGAAAACTTCATCGGGCCGGCAGCTCTCCTTGGCAGCCATCTTGTGGTCCCGGCATCTCCACTGGGTCTCCACTGCAAGCCACGGTTCATCCTCATGCCCCCATGGGGTCTCCATGCAGGCATCCAACAAACCTGGTTCACACTGCCCATGGCCATTTCCAAAACACAAGACCGTGTTGCAAACTCAATGACCCTCTCTTTCCTGTATTTCTTATACTCCACAATGCCAGCTAGGGTGCCAGTTTGTTAATCCAGGGGGAGAATAAAACAGACTTTGAAGAACAAGACACTCCTTGAGCACTCAGGCCCCTTCAAAAGAATCAACATTCTTTCTGTTGCCCCAGCGCAGGTCAGCTAGCCCAGTCTCAAAGGTTGTAATCTCTTAATTGCAGCTGAATGGACAACAGTTCACCCAAAGATTTTTCTTTCTGTGCCGTATCCCTCTGCTCACACCAGTTCATTTCTACGCAAAGCAACCCTGCACAACTTCTCAGGACATGGGCATGAGAGCAAGCTTCTCACCCAAACTGCTAGCTCAGTCCAAGCAAAGCTCCTTCTCATCCTCATAAGCCAAACCTCATAGTCCATAGTTCTTACTGCATTCGGGTCTTGCAGCTCAGACCAGAAGAGTCCATCAAGCTGTATTTACAGAACTGCAAGGCATCTCTTAGGCCAAGGTTTCAAATCCTCCCACATTCCTCTTGAAAATCAGCTCCAAAAGGCCAAAGCCACACAGCCAAGTGTTGAGCAGCAATCCCATTTCTCCATACCACTTTACTGTTGTAGTCCAGTTTGCCTTGCTGGTAGAAATCACCCAACAAGAGTAGCTTCTGGGAAAAAGAGATTTATTTTGGCTTACAGGCTCAAGGGGAATCTCTATGATGGCAGGGGAAAACGATGGCATGAGCAGAGGGTGGACATCACCCCCTAGCCCACATAAGGTGGACAATAGCAACAGGAGAATGTGCCAAACACTGGCATGGGGAAACTGGCTATAAAACCCATAAGCCCGCCCCCAGTAATACACTCCTTCTAGGAGGCATTAATTCCCAAATATCCATCAACTGGGAACCTAGCATTCAGAACACCTAAGTTTATGGAGGACTCCTGAATTAAACCATCACACATGGTAAATTGTAATTTTAAAATGTTACCCAAATAGTTCCGTTATTCTGAAGAATTAGCATTCTTACTTTTTATATTTTATTTATTTATTTGAGAGAAAGAGAGAATGGGCACACCAGGGCCTCTAGCTACCTTGTACATCATCTGGCTTTAAATGGGTACTGGGTAATAAATATAGGGTCCTTAGGCTTTACAGGAAAGCGCCTTAACCACTGAGCAACCAGCCCAAGCATCCTAACTTTTTACAGATATAGTCATAGATGAAATGTTCTCTTCAATCTAATTAGTAATTAAATATGTATCATTTTCAACCTAATATAGAAAGCACTGTAGGAGTGATACCATTATAAATGCCCCTTTTGCCCTTGTCTGGCATTTGTATGCTACTATTTTAAAATGCCATACATTTTTTAATGTGATAATGTAAATATTTCAAATTTGCCTAACAACTGACAGCATTCAAGTCTCTCAACACTGAAGCACAGCATTTAGGCAGACCCTGATTTTTATGTGAACTGGAATTTAACCCTGAAGTGACTTTCTTTGTATGAAGACACACAAGATCTTTAGATTTCAGTGAGCTTTATTTGCAGTGTATTTTTCCAGCATTTGATTATGAAGATTTTTCAAATGTATAAAAATTTCAAGGAACTGCATAAATACTTACTAATTCTCATTACCTGTAGCTCCAGTTAACATGTTGCTATGTATGTTTGGCATATATTCCCTCCATTAATCTACTTTTTGCATATGTATTTGCATAATGAGCATTTGTTTTTATGTATGTGGTTTGTGTGTGTGTTTGTGCAGGTGCACCTGCATTTGTGTATGTGAATGTCAGCTGTTGATGACAGGTCTCTTCTTCAGTTGCTCTTCACTTTATTTTCTTCAAGACAGTCTCTTACTGAACCTGAACCTCACCCATTTAGGAAGTCAGGTTAGAGATTTGGCCCCAGAAATCCTCCTTTCTCCACTTCCCTAACACTGGGAATATAGGCAGTGCCACTCTATGTGGCAATTTATATGGGTGCTGGGAATCTGAACTCAAGTTCTCATGTTGATATGTGTGGCAGGCACCTTGGCTTCTGTGCCATCTCCCTAGTTTCCTATTTTTAGAGCATTTCAGAGCCATAGGCACAAAAATATTTCATCCTTAACCACATCAGTATGCTCATCACTTGTGTTATATTTAACTTATAATGCATAATATTTAAAATTTTTTTATTTATTTGCTCATGTGTGCATTTGTGTATGTGTATGGATCCAGCAGAGCCTCTTGCCTCTACAAATAAACACAAGATGCACCACTGTTTTGCATCTGAATTAACAACTTGGGAATTGATCCTGGGCCACCTAGCTTTGTAAGCAAGTGCTTTTAACCAGTGAGACATCTTCTCAGCCCCATGCATAATGTTTTGAGGTTCTTCTGGGGTATTGAATGTATTGGCGGTTTGTCCTTGTTCATTGTTGAATAACAAGTCAATTTTTCACTAAAGGTTGTTTAGCATATTAGTAGGTACCTAGACTGTTTACTATTTGGGCTTGGATGAATAAAGCTGATATAATCATTTGATTTTTTTGTAGATTTATCTTTTATTGCTCTTGGTTATTTTATTTTATTACTCTTGAAATTCACTATGTAGTCTCAGGGTAGCCTCATTTTTTTTTTTTTTTTTTAGTCTAGATTCTTAGATTCTGCATATGAAAGACAGCATGCCACCTTTGTTTTTCTGAGCCTGGCTTATATGGCTTAATATGATGATCTTCAGTTCCATGCACTTTGAGTTAGCAATTTTTGTGTGTGTGTGTGTGAGAGAGAGAGAGAGAGAGAGAGAGATATCTTTATTTACTTATTTGTCGCTAAATTCCATGTGATATTTAGTTCTGCCTGTTTTAAAACCTTATAAATTCATACATCATGTAGTATTTTGATTAAATTTTTTAGCATATTATTGAGATTGATCCATGTTGCCTTTATCAGTAGTTCATTCTTTTTATTCCTCACTAGTAATCCTTTGTTGGCCTGCATGGCACTCTTATTCCATTCTCTTGTGGATGTATAACTAGAGCATTTCTAGTTTGAGGATGTTTATGAATATAATGATATTAATATTTTGTGCATGTCCTTTTGTGGGGATTTATTTTCATCTTTGGAATAAACGTGTAGGAGCGGAATTCCTGAGTGATGGGGAAAGTACTAGGCTCTTTTCCACATTAGTTATCCCATTCCACAGCCCCAGTAACAATGCTTAAGAGTTCCTTTTGCTTGTCATTCTTGCCATATTCCGTATTATCTTAGTAACAATGACCCGTCTTGGCGGGGTGCAGTGGAATTGTGTGCATATTAAGTACTTCTTACATTTTCTTGAGCAGTTACCTTCTATTCACCTCACTCATGTATTCAGTTTTTCCTGGATTACTTTTAACTTAGTCTCCAGTTGTTAGGCCCTGCACTTTTATCTGCAGTTCATCCTAGGAGAAAACTATTATAAAACTGCTGACCTCTTTGGTACCAGCACATCAGTGTGGTAAATAAGTTACTCCTATCACAGATTAACAGGAGTTTGTCACATTCCTAGTTTGATAGATTTTTAGAGGGAGGAGTGACAGAAGAACATTTGTACCTAGACTTATACACACACACACACACACACAATTTATAAACATCATTGTTTTTGTTGATAAGCTATAGAAAATTCTCCACAGTTCAACTGTATTGATAAAATAAATGTGAAAGGTAGGATGCAACTGGAAATATCTCATGATACTAAAAAGTATTAACAAATTTTGAACCCTAAATATAATAGTGAAGTATTTGATAGTTCTCTTAAGTTTCTTCAAATAAGAGGAGCATCTCTATGGGCTGGAGAGATGGCTTAGTGGTTAAGGTGCTTGCCTGCAAAGTCAAAGGGCCAGGATTCAATTTCCCAGAACCCACATACACCAGATTTACAAGGTGGCACATGCATCTGGAGTTTGTTTGCAGTGGCTGGAGGCCCTGGCACGCACATTCATTGTCTCTTTCTCTCTCTCATCTATCTCTCACCCTCATCTACCTTCCTCTCTCTCAAATAAATAACTAAAAACCAAAAAGGAGTAGCTAAGTTAGCTGAGTTATAAACATGGAGAAATCACTAAGATGTGACTTCTGACTTTAATTTCTTTCAAATATAGAAGTAGAATCCAGGCATGTTGGCACTTGGGAGGCAGAGATAGGAGGATCACTATGAGGTCAGCCTGGGACTACAGAGTAAGTTCCAGGTCAGCCTGGGCTAAAATGAGATCCTACCTCAAAAAAAGTGGGGGGGAAGAAATACTGTGAGGCAGAGGTGGGAGGATTGCTATGAATTTGAGGCCACCTTAGAAGATATAGTGAATTTCACAGGTCAGTCTGGGCTAGAGGAAGACCCTACATTGAAAAATCAAAAAGAAATAAATTTCTCTGTGAATATTTTATCTTTTCTTTAGTAATTCTTAACCTTAATTGCACATTAAAACTTTCTGAAGGAGCTTTTAAAAGTTTTCTGGTGGGGGCGGGGGTTGGCGGCTGGAGAAATGGCTTAGTGGTTAAGGTGCTTGCCTAACAGTGGCTCATTTGCAGCAGCATAGACCCTGGCACTCCAATATGAACACACACGTGAAAATAATTTTTTAATATTTATTTATTTATTTGAGAGTTGTAAAGAGGCAGAGTGAGAGAGAGAGAATATATGGGTGTTCCAGGGCTTCCAGCCACTGCAAACGAACTCCAGATGCGTGTGCCACCTTATGAATCTGGCGTCTGTGGGTATTGGGGAATCAAACCAAGGTCCTTTGGTTTTGCAGGCAAGCACCTTAACTGCTAAGCCATCTCTCCAGCCCCAACACACACACACACACACACACACACACACACACACACACACACATACACACATACATACATATATTTTTAACCAGTCTTCTGGTCCAGGCTCTTCCCAAGCAATCATATCAGAATGTCTGAAATGGGACCTAGGTATCAATATTTTTTTAAGTTTTTATTTTTATTTATTTGTTAGAGATGGGGGGGGAGAGAGAGAGAGGGAGAGGGCGAAAAGGAGGGAGGAAGGAATAAAAAGGTGAATTAGGGCCTGTAGTCACTGCAGATGAACTCCAGATGCATGTGCCATCATGTGCATCTGGCCTATATGGGACTTGGAGAATCAAACCTGGGTCCTTGGGCTTCATAGGCAAGTACCTTAGCTGCTAAACAATCTCTCTAGCCCAGTATTTTTTTTTTAATTAAACACATACTTTGTATGGATACATCATGTGTTGGGACCTCAGTATTTTTAAACACTCTTAAGCTGAAAAAAAAAAAAATCCAATGTGTAGCCAAACATACAAACCAGTGCTATGAAGAACACATGAAATACAATTGAGGCAAGTGCATGTGAACTTCCTTTTAAATATGGTCTGTGTGCCACAAGGGCCTTGGGTGTTTTAAAGTTTACTTCACCATTTATGAGCACTGACTTTTCAGGCATCATCTGTAGCCAAATGTCTGCAATGAATAGACTAGATGGTGTGTGATGTAGTTTCTAGTGCAGTGCAAAGTGCAGAGTAAGTCTTTGACAGCTCTTGGAGTCTTTGTAGAAGTGAGTATCTGAGGAGCACAAGCGACTGTTAAACTGCACCGCCTAACTTGGCAGGTGGAAGACATCTCTAATAGCAAAGCCTTTACTGTACATCATCAAAATGGAAATTATACGGCTTGATTTACTGATCTCCCTGGCTGAGTAAGGCCTCAATTTTAATCATCTGACAGCTTAATACTGTTAGCTGGTGAGACCAAGTTAAATATGTTAAATATATGCTAAAGAATTATGTATGTATTTTTTAATTAGAAGGATTTCTTTTTTTAATATTTTACTTTTATTTATTTATTTGAGAGAGAATGGGTGTTCCAGGGCCTCCAGCCACTGCAAACGAATTCCAGATGCATGTACCCCCTTGTGCATCTGGCTTACGTGGGTCCTGGGGAGCCAAACCGCAGGGAAGTGCCTTAACTGCTAACCTATATCTCCAGCTCCAGAAGGATTTCTTTATATTCTTTTTCTTTTCTTTTTTTTTTTTTTTTGATTTTCGAGGTAGGGTCTCACTCTAGCTCATGCTGACTTGGAATTCAATATGGAGTCTCAGAATATTCTTTTTCTTTAAACATAATGTTGAAGCTTCAATTCAACACCAAAATTTCTGAACTTTTAAAAAATAGTTTGCTCTTTTTAAACAAAGTTGTACTTTTGACAAATTTAGTTTCTCTTCTTGGATGACATGGCATCTAGTGTCAGTAAATATAGTATCAATAACTGTGTTTTGTATAAAATATGTATATAGGTGTCAGTATTTGCTAAATGGATGTTTCTACCTGAAGGCTAAGAAACAGCTTTCAATGATTTGAATGACTTTTTTGTCCATATGCCTTGAAATAAAGCAATGACAGAAGCCTAACAGTATATCTTTTGCTTTCCAAGTTGATACAGTGCCAGTCTTTAAAGAGTGGTTTGTCAAACAAACTGCTCCCTGATCTTTCATGAGACATGAGAAGGCAGAGGCTGAGATGATGAGGTGCACAGGGGGTGGCAGTAATTGAGGAAACAAATGTAGGGAGCACACGGCTGATAGCAGTTGAACTTGTTCCAGGTTCCAGTTTTGTAGGCAGCCTGAGAAACAGCCCAGACAATCTTGGGGTTCTGCAGGTTAATAACAATAAGCAAGGGGTGGAGTGCTTAATCCTGTCAAGTGAATGATAAACACTGGAAGGCGTGTCCTGGAGCACTCAACTCCCTTGTGCTGTGGTCATGGTCACGTGAGCCCAGTACTTCCCGATTCCTGAGCTGTCTCCCTAGGAGAGAGACAGAGAGAGAGCTAGGGGTGGGAGAGAGAGAGAGAGAGAGAAAGAACGAACGCTGGAAGGGAATTTGAATGCAGAAAGAGCAAAGGGAGTATAACGCTGAGCATGCCGCACTTCACTGTGACTAAAGTAGAGGATGAGGAGGGCTCAGCCTCGAGTCCCCCAGTGACTGGTTCCACAGAAAGAAAAGCCCCAATCCAGAATTCCAGTGAACCAGGTGAGTGCTCCATGCTAAGCTCTGGGAACCTGTAGAATTTTCCAGAGGGCAATGGTAACTTGGCTCTCAGAATTCAAGATGCTTTCTTATAGATGGAGAAAAGGTGTTGTTGTTTTTTTTTTCCCCAGACATTTGTTTCACTACCTGTGTATCTGGTAACCACTTTTACTTTTTTTCAGGAACTGCTTTGTTTTCCTCCACAAAGTGTTGTCTGTGCTCATTACCAACAGGTGAAATTGAATCCGTGGCAATGTAGAGTTTTCAAGCAAAAAGCCAAGACAGCACAGTGGAGGCTGTTTTCTGTAGAACTTGGAATTCACTTTTTACTTACGGTTTAGATTTTACCTAGACAAGCCTCGTGTTCCACTGTTACACTTTGCAGTTTACATAATATATATAAAAAAGGGAGCACAGTTTCGTAGCTTTGTGCTGTGGATCTTGTACTTGTGACTCCTGGGGTGACTCAGAATTTTGCCTCAGTTTACCAGCTACACAGTAATTCAGTAGTGAATGGGCTAAGAATTCTCTAATGAGCCGAGTGGTGACCTATGCCTTTTAATCCAGAAGCAGAGGTGGGAGGATCACCATGAGTTCAAGGCCACCCTGAGACTACATAGTAAATTCCAGGTCAGCCTGGGCTACAGTGAGACCCTACCTTGAAAAAAAATTCTCTAATGTAAAGCACAAGTTCAATGGATAGTTACTAGGGGACTAGCATAGCATCGGTTAATACTTATTTGATGAATGTGCCTATACCTGTTATTTTCTCTAAATGTTAACAGTTGAGCTCTCCAGGGGAATTGTGGTTTTGAATTTTTAATCATGCAATTAAAATCATAGTTAATATTATAGTATTAATATAGGCATGGTTTGAATCCCCTTATTTAAAAAAAATATAAATTGTCAGCAACTTGTTTAGTATGTGAATAAAGCCTAAGAGAGACTCAGAATTCCTTTGAAAATCTTGATTTTATGATTTTAACTCAGCAAGTTACATATGGTCATTCTTCCTTGCCGTAAACAACTGTTGATCTCTCTTTCCCTCTCTTTCTTGCCAAGCTTTGTAAAACTTTTAAGAACTTTGAGGTAAGGACTATTAATAAAAATGTTCCTTTTGGTCTGGAGAGATGGCTTAGTGGTTAAGGAGCTTGCCTGTGATGCCTAAGGACCCAGGTTCATTTCCCCAGAACCCAAGTAAGCCAGATTTACAAGGTGATTCATACATATCTAGAGTTTATTTGCAGTGGCTAGAGGCCCTGGCGCACCCATTCATTCTCTCTCTGTCTCATAATATATAAAAATAGAAAAAAATGTTCCTTTTATTATTTCTTCTTCTAGTGAAAAAATTTATTTGGAGAACATAAGAAAGAAAGAAGGTTTTATGTAAAATGTCCATTAAGTGATTTTATTTTGCTGAATATTCAGGGAGATGAGCTATGGCAGCAAGTTGAACTTACTTTGAACTTATTTTATGTATTTATTTGAGGGAGAGACAGAGGCAGATGGGAAGAGAGAGAATGGGTGCACTAGGAACTTTTAGCTACTACAAATGAACTCCAGACACATGTGCCTACCTTGTGCTTTGGGCTTATGTGGGTACTGGGAAATTGAACCCAGGTCCTTAGCCTTCACAGGCAAACACATTAACTGCTAAACCATCTCTCTCCAGCCCTAATAAGACTCTAACTTGACATTTTCCATAAGAGCCCAGAAAGATTCTCTTAAATAAACAATTGTTTGGCAAGGGCACAACTGCTATAAATATGTTGTCTGAATTATCTTTAAGGTTAATTTGGAAGAAAAATGTACCTAGGAAATTTTTGAAAAAAGAAATATAACATATGAAAATATTTTAGAGTCCCCTCCCCTCCCAAGTATTTGTTTGAAATGCTATAACTTTCAGCTTCTTGTTATCCCAAGTTAATAAAGAAATAAATGTGGCTGGAAAGATGGCTCAGTATTTAAAGGCCCTTGTTTGCAAAGCCTGACAGCCCAGGTTTGATTCCCTAGTACCCATTTAAAGCCAGAAGCACAAAGTGGTACATATGTCTGGAGTTCGTTCGTAATAGCAAGTGGCCCTGGCTTGCCAATTCTCATTCTTTGTGTCTCTCTCAACCTCTCTCTCTCTCCTTGCAAATAAATAAATAAAATATTTTTAAAACTCCATGAAACCCAATATTTTCCATAATTAGCATGAATAATAAGCAAATGCTAACTTGTTTGTGCGTTTTATCACAACACTTTAAACACTGGTAAGTTATGCAATTAGTTATGCAAACTATTCATACTTAAAAGTCTGACCATCCTTTAAAACGTGTTGTTTAAAAATGCTTTTATTTACTTATTAGAAAGAGAGAGAAGGCCGGGTGTTGTGGTGCTCACCTTTATCCCAGCACTTGGGAGGCAGAGGTAGGAGGATCACCGTGAGTAGGAGGATCGCAGTGAGTTTGAGGCCACTATGAGACTACATAGTTCATTCGAGGTCAGCCTGGACCAGAGTGAGATCCTACTTTGAAAAGAAAGACAGAGAAAGAGTATGGGCATGCCTGGGCCTCTTCCCACCGCAAATGAACTCCAGACACATGTGCCATATTGGTCATCTGTCTTTACATGTATAATGAGGAATTGAACCAGGGCTAGCAGACTTTGCAAGCAAGTACCCTTAACTGCCGAGCCATCTCTCCAGCCCTAAAATGTGTTTTCAAAAGATATTTATTTGAACTAGAAAAGTGAATGGTTTGAGATAAAGTAGAAATATGAATGTAAAGATAAACTAATTTGAAGTATTTTAATTTTTAAAAATATTTTTTCATTCATGTGTGTTTATTGTACATGTTACTGGGTTACATAAGGACATTTTCATGCAAATATATCATGTAAGTATGTTAAATCTTGCCATGCTAGGTACTTGGATGCTAATATGGCAGAAGCCTGCTTAATTTGGGATTCAAAAGGAAAAGGAAAATTCATTTCTGTAACATCTTTAACATCTTTTGTTTTGCTTTGTTTGTTTTCCTCCTCTCCACTGTGTATTCTCAGCAACCTGTTCATAAAAATAGTATTATCATACTGTATTATAATCATCTGCTTGCTTCTCTCTCCCCTGGCAGGCTGATTTTTAAGCAACTTGAGGAAAGAAACTTTGTCCAGTCATTTCTGTGCCCAGGTCCTAAGTAACACAGTGAGCAGTTTAATGAGGAGACTTGTTCTCTGCCTTTTGCCTCAGCAAGCCTCACACTGAGTGTTGTACTTCTGTTCCTTACGCTACAACCGTGTTATGTTTTAGGTTTCCCACTAAGGCAGCAAAATGGCTTTGGAGAATCCCAGACCTAATAATTACTACTAATTATTAGTCATGATAATTTGTAATAATTAGTACCTGAGTGACTTTCTACAGACTACTTACCTTTTTTCTTTATTGATGAAACCAAGGGAATAACAGTCCTTACTTTGCTGGGTGACGGTGAGGCGTGCATGGGATAGTATGACATCATCAGTACTTAGAAATAACAATAGCTTTATTTCTTTTTGTTTGTTTGTTTTTATTCACTTACTTACAACAGAGAGATAAAGAGAAAGGAAAGAGACAAAGAGAATGGTTCATCAGGGCCTCCAGCCAATGCAGATGAACTCTAGATGCATGTGCCACATGTGCATCTGGCTCTACATGGGTACTGGGGAATTGGACCCAGGTTATTAAGCTTTGCAGGCAAGTGCCTTAACTGCTGAGCCATCTCTCCAGCCCCCTTTTATTTCTTACAGTGTGGGTCAGTGGTTCATTAAGAAAAAGAAACAGGTTTGGATGACAGATGGTGGAAAGAGTAATAAATTGCCTAGAGAGAATCTTAGATCAGCAACTCCTAGCAGGATACCCAACAAATTCTTGAGGGAAGGTTTAGAGAAAACTGTAACAAGCAATTAATCACTTGCAGGATACAGAAGATCAAGGTAATTCACAAATTTGTGCTACAGAGGCAGGAGGTAAACAAGGAGGGTAAACTGAGGCCACTTATTGAATGACATCAGTTAATGTCTTCTCCCCACTCTGTGATGAGGTGACCCCAAGGCTGATGACAATACCAGAGCCAGTATTCAAGCTTAAATTCTATGTGCTCCCAATCACATAGTTGTACTGAGTCCCAATATACATGGCTCATGGGCTGTGATATGGGTATTATTAAATCCATTTTTTTCTAGGTGTGATGGCACAAGCCTGTAATCCCAGCACTGTGGAGGGTGAGGCAGAAAGATTATGATTTTGAGGCTAGCCTGGGATATATGTAGCAAGACTATCAGGAAGGGGAAAAATAGCCAAACAAACAAACAAACAAAAAAAAAAACACCCTGATATTTTATAGGATTACTATGATAGAGTTTTACTGTTCCTTGCATTTACTTAACCAGATACGTGTGCTACATTCATTTCTGTATTTAAATATTTATTAAGTTCATAAATATTTTTATTAGATAATTTTTCCAGATCTTCACCCTGCTCCTCAAATCTTCTTGGAGTAGCTATGAATAAGGCAGATCTGGACTGCTTGAATGTCTCCTTACTAGTCACAGTAGGTAGCAGCTTGGAAACTGTTCCCTACCTTTCAAATAAGATCCTAAGGAAATTTTCAAAAATGGATCTGTAGCAATGAAGGGAGAAATGTATATTATCAAACATCATCTCCAAACATCGACTCAGTGCAAATACAAGTGGCAGGAGAGCATACTATGAGAGACCTCTGCTAAGTGAAGGTTAAATTTTGTTAACTCACAGGATTAAACTGTTAGTTAAATATTAGTTCTTTTTACTTGTGAAATGTTCTCGCAAAGGTGACTCTCGACTACCTCCTTTTATTGAACTCAGCTGAAGATTCTCATTCATGTAGATATGAGAGTTTCTGTACTGAAGATTGATAGTGAGGCTGCCAGCATACAACTGTATTCCCAGCTATTCAAGAGGATGAGGGAGGAGGGCTTTAGTTCAGGTGTTGGAGGCCAGTCTGAGGAGCATAGCAAGACCCTTATCTCAAAAACATTTAAAAAGCTTGTTATTAGAGCCGGGCGTGGTGGCGCACGCCTTTAATCCCAGCACTTGGGAGACAGAGGTAGGAGGATCGCCGTGAGTTCGAGGCCACCCTGAGACTACATTGTTAATTCCAGGTCAGCCTGGGCCAGAGTGAGACCCTACCTCAAAAAACTAAAAAAAAATAAAAAATAAAATAAATAAAAAGCTTGTTATTATTTCTTCCTTTTAACTATTTACATAGGACTTTTAACAACTAAGATAACAGAAACATAGATCTGTATGTTCTATTATCTGCCATGATTCTTTTCTTATCCAAGAATTTAACACAGGATACAAATTTCAACATGTTCCCTTCCAGTTCTTTACATTATAAACACTGTATAGCTCGTGGTTTTTATTTATCATGTCTTCCTGATGGTCTGGGCATTTTTACTTTATATGTCAACACGATGTGATCACAGTTTCTAGGATTTCTCATGTAGAACTTTTCTTGTTTAGTGTTCCAGCCCTGGTATACTAACTGCTACTTTGGCCTCACCAGAGAGCTGCCAGATTGAAACTGACTGAACTCAATAAAGATAAAACCTCTATAAAAATGCATGTACACTGGGTGTGGTGGTGCACACCTGTAATCTCAGCACTTGGGGAGGCTGAAGTAGGAGGTTACATAGACCCTGTCACAAACAAAACAGAAAAGCCCCCAAATACGCGCGCGCGCGCACACACACACACACACACACACACACACACTCACTTTCTCTCTCTCTTCATTTAATGGTTATTAAGTTGTTTTTATATTCTTCACTAAACATTTAGGAGTAGAAAAATGAACTTAATATAGCCTATTTTAGCATTTCTTTGTGGTTTTTTTGTTTGTTGTTG
This sequence comes from Jaculus jaculus, assembly GCF_020740685.1. NCBI lineage: Eukaryota > Metazoa > Chordata > Mammalia > Rodentia > Dipodidae > Jaculus > Jaculus jaculus. The sequence continues at coordinate 59,894,658 of NC_059109.1, forward strand.
GTTTTTCAAGGTAGGGTCTCACTCTGGTCCAGGCTGACCTGGAATTAACTATGTCGTCTCAGGGTGGCCTCGAGCTCATGGTAATCCTCCTGCCTCTGCCTCCCTATTGCTGGGATTAAAGGTGTGCACCACCACTCCTGGCTTTTTTTGTTTTTTTTTTTATTTACTTATTTGTGGGGTGGGGAGAGATAAAGAGATTGGGCATGCAAGGGCCTCTTGCTTCTGCAAATGAACACCACTGGCTTTACATGGATAATGGGAAATTGAATCGGCCAACAGGCTTTGCAAGCAAGCGCTTTTAACAACTGAGCAATCTCCCTAGCCCCATATTGTAACCTTTCTTTTTTAAAGAAAATATGGAGTACTTTACAAATTTGCATGTCATCCCTGCACATGGGTCATATGTGCTGCCAAAATGAGCAATATTATAATATTTCTTTTTTTATTTTGAGTAATATCTTTTATTTTTATTTTTTTAATTTTTATTAGCATTTTCCATGATTATAAAAAATATTCCATGTTAATTCCCTTCTTCCCCCACACTTTCTTCTTTGAAATTCCATTCTCCATCATATTACCTCCCCATCACAATATTTCTTTTTTCATTGTAATATTTCATAACCTACACCATATATCAGATTTCAGACTGAATTAAAATATAGGATGTAGGTTAAGAATTTTGGGGCGGAGGATTTCAAGGTAGGGTCTCTCTCTAGCCCAGGCTGACCCGGAATTCACTATGAAGTCTCAGGCTGGCCTCAAACTCACAGCAGTCCTCCTACCTCTGCCTTCTGAGTGCTGGGATTAAAGGCATGTGCCACTATGTCTGGCAGGTAAACACTAAAGAATCTACCATTTATTGGTTTTGCTATATTGAAAGAAATAATTTTAAGTAGAAAATGTCACCAACGTTATATTAATAATACTAGCTACCATTGTTAAGACTCGTGACTAGTAGAGACAATAGTCAAACCAGGCATTTAACAAATACTAGCTTCATTCAAACAACAATAACCAAGACAGATAACTACCACACAATTTTAGAGATTAAGAAAGTGAATTTCCAGGAATAGGCAATTATTTAAGTAGCAGATGTGAAATTCAAGCTCTGGTATATGTGTCTCTAAACCCTTTTGTCTTTTCACCACTCTACTCTCTCACCCCTTTAAAAAATTTTTTTGTTCTTTCAAGGTAGGTTCTCACTCTGATTCAGGCTGACCTGGATCTTACTTTGTAGCCCAGGCTGGCCTTAAACTCATGGTGTTCCTTCTACCTCTGCCTCACAAATGCTGGGATTAAAGGTGTGCCTGGTTCCCACTACTTTAAACATGCACATTTTTTATTTTATTTTATTATTTTTGAGGTAGGGTCTCATTATAACCCAAGCTGACCTGAAATTCAACATATATTCTCAGAGTGGCCTCAAACTCACAGCAATCCTCCTACCTCTGCCTCCCAAGTACTGGGAATAAATAAAGGCATGTGCCACCATGCCCACTTATTTTATTTTTTTAAATTTTATTTTTTTATTTTTTTAAATTTGTTTGGAGAGAGAATGAGAATATGGGTTTGCCAAAACCTCTTGTCACTGCAAATGAACTCAAGACACATGTGCCACCATGTGCATCTGGCTTATGTGTGACCTAGAGGATTGACCCTGGGTTCTTAGGCTTTGCAGGCATGCGCCTTACCTGCTAAGCCATCTCTCCGGCCCATAACTTCTATCTAAATGTACAATATTTTTCCAAATAAGGCAACAAGTGAGAAATCTGAACAAGCAAGAACTTGGCTTGATGTGACAGTCCTTTAGTAACCACCTACTCTACTCACATTTCTACGAAATTGCACGTTTACCAATGAGGTAGAAATGGGAGACGTAAAGACTGCGAGCAGTGGTGGGAAAAAATAGACATTGACAAAATACTTGAATTTTAATTTAAAACTATATGCCACCAAAATAGTACAAGATATCTTAATTTAAATGTATTAAAAAATATCACCTTATTGGTCTTTTTTCTTTTTTTTTTTTTTTTTTTTTGGCTTTTTGAGTTAGGGTTTCACTCTAGTTCAAGCTGACCTGGAATTCACTATGTAGTCTCACGGCGAACCTCCTACCTCTGCCTTTGGAGTGCTTAAAGATGTTTAATCCTCCAAGGATTAAATGCATGTGCCACCACACCTGGCACCTTATTAGTCTTATTATTACTTAGAATTAAGGTAGATAGAAGTAATTCTACTTATAAGTAAATATTCTGGTAGAACATAGATGTAGTTGAATTGAATGTGACTCACAGATAGCATAAACTGTTTCCATCAGTTCTAACCCATATTAAAAGTAGATCCTAGAATTTAGGAGGCAGAGGTAGGAGGATAGCTGTGAGTCTGAGGTCACCTTGAGACTACATGGTTAATTCCAGGTAAGCCTGAGTTAGAATGAGAACTTACCTTGAAAAGCCAATAAATAAATAAAAGAAAAACAAAAAAACACAACAACAACAACAACAAAAAGTAGACCTCCTCATTTCCCATCCTGTGTTCTTTCCACTGCAGTGCATAACTTTCTGTGAGAGAAGGTTCTGATGTTAAGATTAGAAGTGGTCAACTCTAGAATATGAGTTCACAAAATTTTTCTTTTTTCTACCTCATAGTCTTTGTTGTATATTTTTCTTTATCCAAATTCTGTTTTTATTGCCTTCATGACATACAAAGTTCATAGAACTGGGCTGGAGAGATAGTTTAGTGGTTGAGGTGCTTTCCTGCGAAGCCTTAGGGCCCATGTTGTACTTTCCAGATCCCACATTAGCCAGATGCACAATGGTGAGGCAAAGGCAAGATTTCACATACCCATTAGGTGGCACAAGTATCTGGTGTTCAATTGCAATGGATGAGGCCCTGGTGCACCAATTCTCTATCTCTCTTCTCTGTTTCTCTCATTCTCTCTGAAAAAAAAAATTTTTAAGTACATAGAACCATATTTACTTTGATTACCTCAATTTCATACTCATTTCCTCCAAAATGATGTGTGTTCTTCCTAACTTTGACTGTTATCACTATCTGTTAGCACTCAGGTACAGTTTGTAGTCTGTCTTAAGCTTGCAGTTGAATTGGAACCAAATGCATATGGTTGGTTTGTTTTAAGGCTTCACTATACAGCTGGAGCTGATTTCAAACCTGTGATCATCCTCTCTTGGCCTACCTAATGCACACACTTACTACCATGCCTGGACTTGTAATTATGTCTTCATTTGCACTGTGAATTATATGAGGGTTTTAATATGTTTTTGGAAAATTATTTTTTTTCTTTTTTTGATGTTCTTATTTTATTTTTATTGACAACTTCCATAATGTAATCAATATCCCATGGCAATTCCCTTCTTCCCCCCACCTTCCCCTTTGAAACTCCATTCTCTGTCATATTCTCCCCCCCTCCCCAATCAGTCTCTTTCATTTTGCTGTCATGATCTTTTCCTCCCATTATGATGGTCTTGTGTCAGGTACTGTGAGGTCATGGATATCCAGGCCATTTTGTTTCTGGAGAGCGTGTTGTAAGGAGTCCTACCCTTCCTTTGGCTCTTACATTCTTTTTGCCACCTCTTCCACAATGGACCCTGAGCCACAGAAGGTGTGATAAAGATATTTCAGTGCTGAGCACTCTTTCACTTCTTCTCAGCACTGTGGTGCCTTCGGAGTAATGCCAAGGTCACTGCCATCTGAAAAGAGAAGGTTCTGTATCCCAAAGTGAGAGTAGCATTAATATATGGGTATGAACATTAAGAGAAGTGCTTACTGGGCAGTTTGGTGAGCATAGTATATACATTTAGTCAAACACCAGCAGATGTTACACCCCTAGGGCTCATTATCCCTGTCATAGGTTTTTAGTATTAGGGATGTATTCCCTCCCATCAACAGGCCTCCAGTCAAATTAGAGAGCAATTGGTTTACCCCATGACAGACATGCCACTATTACACTCATTGGCTCATTTGGTCTAGCTGGCCAAATACAAGGCTTGCAGTGTCCACCATGGAGTATCTTTGCTGGTGATTTCTCTTTCTCCCATTGAACTGTATGCAGTGTAGCTTTTTCCAGCTTTCTGTCAGATGGTCTACATGGAGGAGATTTTCAGCTCAGCTTCAGCAGGATTTCTCAATGGTCTTGCACCCCAAGTATGTGGAGTCTTCAGCAATAGGGTCTTACCATCTATTCCTGGTGGGAAACCAAGGGCCTCGGCAATAGCCTAGAATTTTTTTGGGGGGGTATCAGGGACCTCCCTGGCCAACAACTCACTGGAAGGTATCACATTCCTGGCACTGAAAATTTTCTAATAGCAATCTATAGCTTCTGAATGTTGCATTATTCAAAAAAGTAGATTTCCATGTGACATATTTATATCCTCTTAGATTTTGTTTAGCCTTCCCTCCACCTTTCCTTTACTCAATCTGTTCCCCTGACCTCACTTAGGCCTTTTCACCCCCATTAATATGTTCTTCTACTTACATAGATACAATACCATCCTATTAAATCCCCCTCCCTCCTTTTCTATACCCTTTATATCTCCTTTCTAGCTTACTGGCCTCAAGCAGGGGATTTATTTTAGCAGGAGACCAAAATGAAAGTTAGATTGTAGTGATTATTGCATGAATATATTAAGAAACATTAAACTAAACACTTTAGATGAATCAATTGTTAGATCTTTCTTGTTCTGCCATAATACAATAGAACATACTGGGTATTGTACACTGAAAGACATTTTTTGGTTCATGGCTCTAAAAGCTGGGAAGTCCAAACTGAAGGTATCAGTATTAGGTGTGGCCTTTTGCTGCTGTGAAAGCAAGAGAAGGGGACTAAACTAGTTAGAACAAACTTGCTCCCACAAAAATAATGATAATCCATTAAGAACTCAGTCCCCTCATAGTTTATCACCTTTTATTAGCTCTTTCCCTTCTAATACCATTGCATTTGGGGTTGTTTCTAACACTTCATTTTCTTCAGGACACATTCAGACTATAGCTTTTTTGTTGATTTTTTTTTTTTTTAAACAGGAAAGGCCTAAGCCATCTCTCTAGCCCTGATTTTATTTTATTTTATTTTCACAATTTTTATTAACATTTTCCATGATTATAAAAAATATCCCATGGTAATACCCCCCCCCACTTTCCCCTTTGAAATTCCATTCTCCATTGATATTGATATTGTTATTGTTTTTCGAGGTAGGGTCTCATTCTAGCCCAGGCTGACCTGGAATTCACTTTTTATTCTCGGGGTGGCCTCAACTCATAGCAATCTTCCTACCTTTGCCTCCCAAGTGCTGGGATTAAAGGCATGTGCTGCCATGTCTGGCCTAGCTTTTTTTTTTGTTTTGTTTCCAAGGTAGGGTCTCACTCTGGTCCAGGCTGACCTGGAATTAACTATGTAGTCTCAAGGTGGCCTCAAACTCACGGTGATCCTCCTAACTCTGCCTCCTAAGTGCTGGGATTAAAGGCATGTGCCACCACACCTGGCTTTTTCTGATTTTAGGTAAAGTAGCTAGTATTAGTAATGTGCAAGAACTTAGTCTTCAAGATATCCTGAATGAAACAACCCAGTCTCAAAACCATCTGGTGAAATCATCTGGGCTCCGAAGGGTATGGGAAGCTTTAGCCCTCCAGCTTTTCATTTGTAGTCTCTCTCTTTGGGCAGCACACCTTGAACTTTCCAGATTTCCTTGGCAGACATGCTATGATTCTGGCATCTCCAAATCCTGGGGTATCCTTTGCAACTTATGGTTCATATTCATAGCTTCATGCACTGGCTTCTCAGGTATTCCAATGCCACCACATATTGCCTGGTTTAAGAGACTCCTTGGAACCATGGCACAAGCTCACTAATCTCCTCAGTGTTGTATCTTTCATGTCTCCCAAATGAGCACCATGTGGCTGATGCTGCCAAATTCTGCTGTCAGCTGAAGATACAGCCTTGCCCCTTCAGCCCCAGCAGCTGTTGCCTTTGTCTGCCTTTGTGATTGTTTTTCAAGTAGGGGATCTCCTCACCAGCATTCTCAGTTAAGGCTCTCTCCTTTCAAATGGATTGATGCTCTCAGGATACAAGCATAATGCAGCCAGATCCTTTACCACAATATCACAGAAATAGCCCCTAGCACAGTTCCTGATCAGAGTTCCTGTTTTTCTCTGATACCCCAAAAGAATCAAGTCTGTCTGCATTTCTCTCAGCCTGTGAAGCCTAAGGACCCCGGTTGGAGGCTCCATTCCCCGGGACCCACGTTAGCCAGATGCACAAGGGGGTGCACACGTCTGGAGTTCGTTTGCAGTGGCTGGAGGCCCTGGCGCACTCATTCTCTCTCTCTCTCCTTCTTTCTCTTTCTGTCACTTTCAAATAAATAAATAAATAATCATGAATATATTGAGGACCATTTATTTAAACTACCAGAGCTACTTTGTGCATCTGGCTGACATGGGTACTAGAGAATCAAACCTGGGTCCTTAGGCTTCACAGACAAGGGACATAACTGCTGAGCCATCTCTTCAGCCCAAAAGTCTTAGAAAGATAAGCCAGGAAGCTGCCCCTGATTGCCATGTTGAGTCAGATTTAGGTTCATAGTAGGGTGGTGGGGTTATGAGAGTTTTCATCAAAGTTCCGGAAAAAAAAGATGGTGAGGCCAGGCAATGTAGCAGAGCTTGTGTCCCTGCAGGGAGGGACCTGAGTTACCAAAGCGTGAAGGTGAAGCCTAAGTTGCAGTGGGATCCCAGAATGTTGGAGATGCCAGGACCTTGGTACATCTGCCAAGGAAAGATGCATGGACCTATTAGAGTAGTGAAAGCAAAAGGCCACATGTGCTACGGAAGGCAGGGCAGAAGGCAGCAAGGCTATTCAAGCTAGTTGGAGCCCACATCACGCCACCATTAAAATGGTCAATTCTTCCCAGATCCATGTCTTTCCACCTAAAGAATGGAATGGACAGGACTTCCGGTTAAGATGGCGGCGTAGGTACCACGCCAAAATAGCCTGGGGGGGGGAAGACCAAAAAAAACTCAGCAAAATACACACTTTTACTAAAAAGTGAGGTGTATAGGAAGTTGAGGCGGCAGCGGAGAAGTGGAAGAGTTATAGAGCATCCGGAGCCTGCACAGGCGGGAACAGCGGCCCGGGGCGGCTCAGCTACCCGCCGCAACCGCGGAGCGGCAGAAAACCGCCGGACTCTTGGCTCGAGCCGCAGGACAAGCCAGGTGCGGGAATTTCCCCTCACACCGCGCTCTCCGCAACTCGGGAAACGTGAGGGGAGAGTGGCAGTGAGCAACGGAGGGAGGAGCAGACCGCGAGGTAAAAGCACACGATACAACCAGAACAGCCGCGGCTCCCTCCCCTCCCCTGCCGCCTGAACCCAGCTCCAGCGAACACAGCAGCGGCCCGGGACCCGGCCACGCCAACTTGGGCTGACGGCGGGACCCAAGCAGGAGCAGAATTTGGCAGCAACTTCAGCGGCTCCAGCACCGGTACCATTGGCCCCAGCAGCAGCGGACCCAGGAGAGCAGCGGCTTCGGGGTGAGCAGCAGCGGTGGACACGACAACGGCAGCTTCAGCAGTGGTGGGGGCTCCGGCGGTGACATCTACAACAGCTGCAGAGGCGGCGGCAGCGACTCAGTTTGCCCCGTAGGAAAAGCAAGTGCCCAGCTCCAGAAATCAGAACAGCAACCCGACGACCCAGGCAGCAACTTGACTGAGACCACAATCACCCAAGGTAACTGGGATTGCACCAGGGAAGGGTCTCACCTGGTCACAAGCTGACTTGGATACCTCAACAGACCAGAAATCTAAACCTCTTTGTTGATAGAGGATCTGGTCATTATAATAACTACTCTTGCATACATACTCGGGGCTGTTTTTGATGGAATGGGTACAGTGTTTAGCTAAATTTTAGAATCTACCAGTATATTATTCCACTCAGCCTGCTTGAATACTCCTATAGCAGGGAAACTCAACCCCTAAGAACATCTTTGTAGATACTCTGAGAATCTTAAGAGCCACACCTAATACCTTAAGGTCCTACCCTGAAAATATTTTACACCAAATCAATTGATACAGCTAAGAATACACAGCTAGCTAGAAAATCCAAGCATTAACTTAATCCAAGATGCAAAAATATATACATTATAACACAAGAAACACTAAAAAGCAAGACGATATAAATCTACCTAAAAGTATTAATGCATCAGAAATGTCCTCCAGTGAGAAAGAGTTAGAGGAAATGCCTGAGAAAGAGTTCAAAAGAATAATTATAAATATGTTCAAAGAGGTCAAAGAACACATGAAAACAATCAAAGAAGAAATCAAAGAGGAAATCAAAGAGGAAATCAAAGGAATCAAAGAAGAGGCAGGACACCAATTTAATGAAATAAAGAAGGCAATACAAGACATAAATAGAGAAATAGAAATAATAAAGAAAAACCAGTCAGAATTACTAGCAATGAAGAACACAGTTAATGAAATAAAAAACTCTGTAGAAAATCTCACCAGTAGGATGGATGAGGGAGAGGACAGAATATCTAAGCTAGAAGATCAGGTGGCAGACCTAATGCAGTCCAACAAAGAGAAAAACAAACTTATAGAAAAGTATGAGTGGGAATTTCAAGATATTCGGGACACTATGAAAAGATCCAATATAAGAATTCAGGGCATAGTAGAAGGAGAAGAATTCCACTCCAGAGGCATAGTAGGCATCTTCAACAAAATCATAGAGGAAAATTTTCCCCAAATTGGGAAAGAGGTGCCAATACAGATACAGGAAGCCTTTAGAACCCCAGCCAGACAAAACCCAGAAAGAAACTCTCCTCGCCACATTATACTCAAACTTCCAAACACACAAACCAAAGAAAAAATATTGAAAGCAGTTAGAGAGAAAAATCAAGTTACCTACAAAAGCAAGCCCATCAGGATTACAGCAGATTATTCAACACAAACTTTTAAAGCCAGAAGGGCCTGGAGTGATATATTCCAAGTTCTGAAAGATAACAACTGTCAACCAAGGTTACTTTATCCTGCAAAGTTATCCATCCAAATAGATGGAGAAATAAAGACATTCCATGACAAAAGCAGGTTAAAGGAATATCTGAAGACAAAACCAGCTCTACAGAAAATACTTGATAGAATCCTCCATGCTGAACAAAAGGAAAAGCACACATATAAGGAACCTAGAAAAAACCAGCCATACTCAAATACCAGTTAACAGAAGAGAGCACAGGTAGAACCAGTAACACACACACACACACACAAAAATGGCAAACATAAATACACACATTTCAATAATATCTCTTAATATCAACGGTCTCAATGCCCCAACGAAAAGACATAGATTTGCAGACTGGGTTAAAAAGCAGGATCCTACAATTTGTTGTCTTCAAGAAACTCACCTTTCTACAAAGGATAGACATTATCTTAGGGTGAAAGGTTGGAAGACGGTGTTTCAAGCAAATGGGCCTAGAAAACAAGCAGGGGTTGCTATCCTAATATCAGACAGGGTGGACTTTAGTCCGACGTTAGTCAAAAAAGATAAGGAAGGTCACTTTATATTGATTAAGGGCACACTCCAACAGGAGGACATTACAATCCTAAACATATATGCACCTAACATGGGGGCTCCCAAATTCGTCAAACAAACACTATTAGAACTAAGGTCACAGATAACACCAAACACGGTGGTGGTGGGTGACTTTAACACCCCACTCTCATCAATTGACAGGTCATCCAGGGAAAGAATAAACAGAGAGGCATCTGGTCTAAATGAGGTCATAGAAGATATGGACCTAACAGATATATACAGGACATTTCATCCAAAGGCTGCAGAATATACATTCTTTTCAGCAGCACATGGAACATTCTCTAAAATAGACCATATATTAGGACACAAAGCAAATCTTAACAAATTCAGGAAAATTGAAATAATTCCTTGCATTCTATCTGACCACAATGGAATTAAACTACAAATCAGTAGCAAGAAAGGCTATAGAGCATACACAAAATCATGGAAGCTAAACAATACACTACTAAATGATGAGTGGGTCAATGAAGAAATCAAAAAGGAAATCAAAAAATTTATAGAGTCAAATGATAATGAGAACACAACATACCAAAATCTCTGGGACACAATGAAGGCAGTTCTAAGAGGTAAATTTATAGCCTTAAGTGCCTATATTAAGAAATTAGAAAGGTCGCAAGTAAACGACCTAATGCTTCGTCTTAAAGCCTTGGAAAAAGAAGAACAAGGCAAACCAAAAAGTAGTAGACGGGAAGAAATAATAAAGATTAGGGCAGAAATTAATGAAATAGAAACAAAAAGAACAATCCAAAGAATTAATGAAACAAAGAGTTGGTTCTTTGAAAGGATAAACAAGATTGATAAACCCTTAGCAAATCTGACCAAAAGAAAGAGAGAAGAGACACAAATTAATAAAATCAGAGATGAACAAGGTAACATCACAACAGATTCCAGAGAAATTCAAAAAATTATAGGGACATACTATAAAAGCATATACTCCACAAAGTATGAAAATCTGAAAGAAATGGATGATTTCCTTGATCTATATGACCTACCTAAATTAAATCAAAATGAGATTAATCACTTAAATAGACCTATAACAAACATGGAGATCCGAGCAGTTATCAATAATCTCCCAACTAAAAAAAGCCCAGGCCCGGATGGATTCACTGCTGAATTTTACCAGACTTTTAAGGAAGAGCTAACACCATTGCTTCTTAAGCTTTTCCAGGAAATAGAAAAAGAAGGAATCCTACCAAACTCCTTCTATGAGGCCAGCATCACCCTGATACCAAAACCAGGCAAAGATAGAACAAAAAAAGAAAATTACAGACCAATCTCCCTCATGAACATAGATGCAAAAATTCTCAACAAAATATTGGCAAACAGAATACAAGAGTATATCAAAAAGATCATTCACCCTGACCAAGTAGGCTTTATCCCAGAGATGCAGGGATGGTTCAACATACGCAAATCTATAAATGTAATACATTACATAAATGGGTTGAAGGACAAAAATCACATGATCATCTCATTAGATGCAGAGAAAGCATTTGACAAAATCCAACATCCCTTCATGATAAAAGTCCTACAGAGACTGGGAATAGAAGGAACATATCTCAATATAATAAAGGCTATTTATGACAAGCCTACAGCCAACATATTACTAAATGGGGAAAAACTGGAAGCTTTTCCACTAAAATCAGGAACAAGACAAGGGTGTCCACTGTCTCCACTTCTATTTAATATAGTTTTGGAAGTCTTAGCCATAGCAATAAGGCAAGAGACACACATAAAAGGGATACAAATTGGAAAGGAAGAAATCAAGCTATCATTATTTGCAGATGACATGATTCTATACATAAAGGACCCTAAAGACTCTACTAGCAAGCTGTTAGAGCTAATCAAAACCTACAGCAATGTAGCAGGATACAAAATAAATACACAGAAATCAGTAGCCTTCATATATGCTAACAACAAACACACAGAGGATGAAATCAGAGAATCACTCCCATTCACAATTGCATCAAAAAAAATAAAATACCTTGGAATAAACCTAACTAAGGAAGTAAAGAATCTATACAATGAGAACTTTAAGACACTCAAGCGAGAAATTGCAGAAGACACTAGAAAGTGGAGAAACATCCCTTGTTCCTGGCTTGGAAGAATCAATATAGTGAAAATGGCAATCTTACCTAAAGCAATCTACACATTTAATGCAATCCCTATCAAAATTCCAAAGGCTTTCTTCATGGAAATAGAAAAAACAATCCAAAAATTCATTTGGAATCATAAAAAACCTCGAATATCTAAAATAATACTGAGCAACAAAAAAGAGGCTGGTGGTATCACCATACCTGATTTTAACCTATACTACAGAGCCATAGTAACAAAAACAGCATGGTACTGGCACAAAAACAGACATGTAGATCAGTGGAACAGAATAGAGGACCCAGATGTAAGCCCAAGTAGCTATAGCCACCTGATATTCGATAAAAATGCCAAAAATACTCATTGGAGAAGAGACAGCCTCTTCAGCAAATGGTGTTTTGAAAACTGGATAAATATCTGCAGAAGGATGAAAATAGATTCTTCTCTCTCGCCATGCACAGGAATTAAGTCCAAATGGATTAAAGACCTTAACATCAGACCGGAAACTTTGAAACTGCTAGAGGAAAAAGTTGGGGAAACCCTCCAACATATTGGTCTTGGCAAAGACTTTCTAAATACAACCCCAATTGCTCAGGCAATAAAACCACAGATTAACCACTGGGACCTAATGAAATTACAAAGATTTTGCACCGCAAAGGACACAGTGAAAAAAGCAAAGAGGCAACCTACAGAATGGGAAAAAATCTTCGCCAGCTATATATCTGATAAAGGATTAATATCTAGGATATACAAAGAACTCAAAAAGATATCTAATAAGGAATCAAACAGGCCAATCAAAAAATGGGCTAAGGAGCTAAATAGAGAGTTCTCAAAGGAAGAAATACGAATGGCATATAAGCACCTAAAAAAATGTTCTACGTCACTAGTCATCAGGGAAATGCAGATTAAAACTACATTGAGATTCCATCTCACTCCTGTCAGATTGGCCACCATCATGAAAACAAATGATCATAAATGTTGGCGGGGATGTGGAAAAAAAGGAACCCTTCTGCACTGCTGGTGGGAATGCAATCTGGTCCAGCCATTGTGGAAAACAGTGTGGAGGTTCCTAAAGCAGCTAGAGATTGATCTACCATATGACCCAGCTATAGCACTCCTAGGCATATATCCAAAGGATTCATCTCATTTCCTTAGAAGTACATGCTCAACCATGTTTATTGCTGCTCAATTTATAATAGCTGGGAAATGGAACCAGCCTAGATGTCCCTCAACAGATGAGTGGATAATGAAGATGTGGTACATTTATACAATGGAGTTCTACTCAGCGGTAAAGAAAAATGAAGTTATGAAATTTGCAGAAAAATGGATGGACCTGGAAAGTATTATACTAAGTCAGGTAACCCAGGCCCAGAAAGCCAAGCGCCACATGTTCTCCCTCATATGGGGATCCTAGCTACAGATGACTGGGCTTCTGTGTGAGAATGAAAATACTTAGTAGCAGAGGCCAGTAAGTTGAAAAGGAGACATAAAGGGTGGAGAAAGGAAGGGAGGAGGATACTTAATAGGTTGATATTGTATATATGTAATTACAATGATTGTAATGGGGAGGTAATATGATTGAGAATGGAATTTCAAACGGGAAAGTGTGGGGGTGGGGAGGGAGGGAATTACCATGGGATATATTTTATAATCATGGAAAATGTTAATAAAAATTAAAAAAAAAAAAAAAAAAAGAATGGAATGGACAGACTGAAATGGTGAGCAAATGACTATGTAAGAAAAATGGATTTTAGTGGCCACGTGTTTGCCAACCAGGAGGGCAAAGTTGGTACAGCTGACTCTTGATTGATGGAAATGAGTTGACCAAGAGTATACAGTGAGGGTAGCTACATCTGTAACTTCTTCTTTTTTTTTTTTTTTTTTTTAAGGCATGGTCTCACTTTAGCCCAGGTTGATCTGGAACTCACTTGGAGCATCAGGCTGGCCTTGATTCCATTGAGATCCACCTACTTCAGCCTTCCAAGTGTTAGGATTAAAAGCATGCACCACCATACCTGTCTATAGCTACAATTTATTTTTTAACTTTTTAAAAATATTTTTAATTACTAGAGAGAGAGAGAGAACAAATGAGCAAACATGGGCATGCCAGGGCCTTCTGCCACTGCAGACAAACTCCAGATGCATGTGCCATTTTGTGCAGCTGGCTTTACATGGGTACTGGGGATTTGAACATGGGCCAGCAGACTTTGTAGGCAAGTTCCTTTAACTGCTGATCCATCTCCTCAGCCCCCTTTTAAATCTTTTATTGACAACTTTTTTATACATATAGACAACATATCATGATCATAATCCTCTCCCACCTCCTTCTTCCCCCTCCCAAATCCAAATCCTCTGAATCCCTTCTTCTTTCCAATAACATCTCTTCTATTTTTTTAACTTTTTAAAATATTTTATTTACTTACTTGAGGAGGGGTAGAGAAAGAGACAGAGAATGGGAATGTCATGTCCTCTAGCCACTGCAAACAAACTCCAAATGTATGTGCCACCTTATGCATCTGGCTTACATGGGTACTGGGGAATTGGACCTGGATCCTTAGGCTTTGCAGGCAAGCAGTTTAACTGCTAAGCCATTTCTCCAGCCCTCTCTGTTTTATTTTGATGTCATCATTTTCCTTCCAATTATGTAAGTCTTGTGTAGGTAACATCAGCTCCTGTGAGAGCATGAATATCTAGGCCACTTTGTATCCGAAGACATTATTGCAAAGCAGTCCTTCCCTTCCTTTGGTTCTTACATTCGTTCTATCACCTCTTCTGTGGTGGTCTCTGAGCCATTGAAAGTGTGATAGAGATGTCTCACTTAGTGCTAAACACTCTACTATCTTTTATTCTCAGCACTTTTTAAAAAATATTTTATTTTATTTATTTATTTGATAGAGAAAGAGAGAGAGAGAGAGAATGGACATGCCAGGGCCTCCAGCCACTGCAAACAAACTCCAGGCATGTGTGCCCCCTTGTGCATCTGGCTAACATAGGTTCTGGGGAATCAAACCTGGGTCCTTTGACTTTGCAGGCAAATGCCTTAACTGCTAAGCCATCTCTCCAGCCCTATTCTCAGCACTTTTATGAGTTTTGAGTCTCCTCAGTGATCACCATCATCTGAAAAGAGTTTACCTAACCAAAAATGGGAGTAGCATTATATATGGGCAGAAACATAAGTATTTAGAGGGCTATTTGGTGACCATAATATGTCCATTTAACCAGGCAACAGTAGGACTTTCCCCCCTAAGGCTTATAACCTCCCCAGCTATCGGCGTTTCATTATTAAAACTCATAGGTTTTCAGTGCCAGGCATGAATTCCCTTCCAGGGAGTGAACCTCAAGTCCAGAGAGCCATTGGTTTCCTCCATCACAGACATGGCACCATTGCACTAGCAGGTACATTTGGCCTTGCTGGCCAGCTATAAAGCTTTCAGAGTCCACTGCTGGTTAAGACCATTGATGACTTTTCTCCCCAACAGACTTGATAGGTCCTTCCAACAGCTAGTAAGTGGGGAGATTGATTTCTCAGTGATCTGTAACCCAGGCATATGGCATCTTCAGCAGTAACTTATCATCTAGTTCTGGTAGGTAACCAAGAACCTTAGCAATAGTCTGTAATGTTTTAGGGTCATCAGGTGCCTCCCTGGCCAACAACTCACTGGCAGGTATCCCATCCCAGGTACTGAAATTTTTCTAGTCACAATCTGTGGCTTTTGAGCAAACTCAAACTCTTGACAGGCTTCATAATCCCTGTCCAGCGAGGTCTCATTGAATGTCACTGCATACAGTCTTGACAGGCTTTGGAGACTAGCCAAGGGGAGTTAAGTTGTAGGGGTAAGAACAGCTGGTCTTCCCCCAAAGCAGGCTCAGGAAATCTTCCTTTCAATGACCTGGGTTGAGTCTTTCCCAAAACTAGGACAGGAGGAGCTCTTCTTCCAACCTGGCTCCAAGGCCCTGAATGCAGGGTTTAAATAGGTATAGGGCACTGTGACAGCAGGGAAAGAGAAGAACAAAATGGAAGCCAGGCATAGAATGCACTTTGTGTGCAAGGATTTTATATCTGCCACCAGCTTCCTGTCCCCATAGTGCCACCTGTCAAAAGCAAATGACAAAGCAGTTTGCTACTGGGGGGCTTTGGAAGCCCTGTTTGATGACTTCAGTCACGGTGTGTGTCAGGAGAGCTCTCCTATATCACCATAAGCCCTGGTGCTGCATATAGAGCAACATGGTATGCTTTTCTATGCTGATTTTGTTTTTGCTTTGGTTACATCTTTCCTTGCATTCTTTCTGCACTTCCCTTTTGGAACAGGAATGTTTAGACCATGCCATTGTATATTGGAGGTATGTAACTTTTGATGTTAAAGGGAATCAGCTAAGAGTTTGCCTTGAATTTCAGAAGAGATTTGTGGTTGTTTTTGGTTGGTTTTGTGATTCTGGAGATTGAACTTCATGCCTACAAAGTACGTACACTACCAACTGAGATATATACCCAGCTACTAAGAAAAGAGTTTGGATGTTGGACTTTAGAACAGTATTGAAGCTGTTAAGATTATAGGCACTTTGGGGGGGGCTGGAGAGATGGCTTAGCGGTTAAGCGCTTGCCTATGAAGTCTAAGGACCCCGGTTCGAGGCTCGATTTCCCAGGACCCACGTTAGCCAGATGCACAAGAGGGCGCACGCATCTGGAGTTCGTTTGCAGTGGCTGGAAGCCCTGGCGCGCCCATTCTCTCTCTATCTGCCGCTTTCTCTCTGTCTGTCACTCTCAAATAACTAAATAAAAGTCAAAATAAATTAAAAAAAAAAGATTATAGGCACTTTGGAAGGTAGACTGAATGTATTTTGCATTATGATATGGCCATGAGTCTATGGGGCCAAGGCAGAACATTGTGGTTAGGACATGAAATTTTCTTTATAGGAGCATGTGCTAGAATATTTGGTCCCCAGTGAGTGGTTCTGTTTTGGGAGGTATGGGTGGTTTAAAGAAGAGCATGAGTAGCAGAGGTGGGTTACTGCAGGTCAAGCTTTTGAAGGTTATAGTCCAGCCCCACTTTTGGCACAAGCTGTCACACTTCCTAGACACACACTTCTGCCACCCTGAACTCCATCATACTTTTCCCTGGGCTAAAGCTGAAGCCATGAACCAGTGTAGACCTTTCCTCCCATATGTTGCTTTTGTCATGTAGTTATCGGTCACACAGCACAAGTAGCTAGTAAAACCCCTTCCTGATTTGAGTGTCTGGGTGTGTAGATCATTTTGGTCATGTTTGTTCAAAAGCCTTTGTTTTGTTTTATTTTGTTTTGTTTTTATCCAAATCAACAGTCTTACTATGTAGCCCATACTGGCGTCAAAGTCAGTCTTCCTGCTTTTGCCTCCAGATTAGCTACAATTACTGGCATGTGCCACTGTTGCCAGCTTGTGGTTGAACTAATAACTGTGTGCCTAGTAGTCCTAGCTGTTAAGGAGTCTGAGACAAGTATAGATACAATAACAAAAGTCCCATCTCAAAATAATTGCAGTAGCAACAACTCTTACTGCTATCCTAAGAAAGCTTAGACATGCTGGCCTGGGGAAATAGCTCAGTGGTAAAGCATTTGCCAAGCACATGTGAAGACCTGAGTCAGTCTCCACATAAATGCTGCACAGGCATGATGGTCTGCCCAACCCAGTGCTCTGGAGGTAGAGATTAAATTCCAGGTAAGCTGACTAGCTGGACTAGCCAAGTAGTGAGCTCTGGGTTCAAGTGAAAGACCCTGTCTCAATAAATGAAGCGGAGAGCATTCATGGAAGATAACCAGTGGCAAATTTCTGGCTTCCATACACATGCTCACATACATAAGAACACACATATACATGCACATGCATTCCACACACACATGCATATGCATGCAAACAAACAAAATTGAGAAAGAGGCTAGGACCCAGAATGGTGGCACATGCCTTTAATCCCAGTACTTGGTAGGCAGAGGCAGGAGGATTGTATTGAGTTCAAGGCCACCCTGAGACTACATAGTGATTTCCAGGTCACAGAGAGAGAGAGAGAGAGAGAGAGAGAGAGAGAGAGAGAGAGAGAAGAAGGGGCCTGTGTAGCTTACAGTTGGTAAAGCTACAAGCTTGAGTGAGGATCTGAGTTTGAACTCTAGCACCTGTGTAATGTCAGGCAGGCATGGTGGCCTGTCTGTAATCCCAGGCTCAGAAGGAGAGTTGAAATTCCTTGGGTAAGCTACCTGGCTAGACTAGCTGCATAGACAAGTTCTAGGTTCAAATGAGAGACCCTGTCTTGATAAATAAGTGGGAAGTGGTAGAGAATGGCACCCAATGTCAACCTCTAGCCTCCCTATATGCACACAAATGCTTTTTTGTTTTTGCAAAAAAAAGTTAAAAGGAATGCTGTTAGCACATGGGCAAATTACAAGTCTCTAATAATGAGTGTGTCTGCTAAATGAGTGTACCTACCTATTTCTAATAAATATAGTTTCATGTATTTTTTCATGTTATCTTTATAGTTCCTAAAACACTGCTACTATTTTCAGACTTCTATTTAGAAAATTTCCATGGTTTTTCATCTGTAGTCTTCTCTTTGATGTCTGAAACATTTTCTAATATGACTCAATCCTCTTCAGCAAACTGTTCTAGGCTTATGCCATGCTTATTTCATCTCTAGTTTGAAATTCCATGGGGTCTTTAAGGTGTGATGATTTGCAGTTTTATTTTTTGGTGTTTAATTTTTTACAGTTCTTTGTAAATTCTGAGATATTAGTGAGGGAGTGGTGGGGAGAGTTTGGGGAAAGAGAGGGGGATGAGAATCAGCTATGTGAAAGTGCTAGAATGAGGGCTGAAGAGATGGCTTAGTGGTTAAAGCACTTGCCTGCAAAGCCAAAGGACCCAGGTTTGATTCCCCAGGGCCCATGTAAGCCAGATGCACAAAGTGGCACATGTGTCTGGAGTTTGTTTCCAGTGGCTGGAGGCCCTGGTGCGCCCATTCTTCCCCCACCCACCTCTTTCAAATAAATATATTAAAATAAGGTTTTTTTTTTTGAAGTAGGTTCTCACTCTAGCCCAGGCTGACCTAGAATTCAGTATGTAGTCTCAGGGTGGCCTCAAACTCATGGTGATTCTCCTACCTCTGCCTCCCAAGTGCTGGGATTGAAGACATGAGCCAGCATGCCCAGCAGAATAAAATATTTTTTTTTAATGCTAGAATGAATGACACCTAAGCCTTTTTACACCAACTAAACATCATCATCATCATCATCATCATCATCATCATCATCATCATCATCAAGACTGTGGCTGAGGGCTACTTCTACCATGTTTCCCTTAGCCACATTGATTATACTACTCTGGTCAAATCATTTCAGCTATTGGAACTAGTTTCTTAGGAACATAGTAATTTTTCCCTACAGGGCTACTGTGCAAATTTTATATCATAATAGGAAATTTCCCTTATTTCTATTATTTAGGGACTATATCTTTTTGTTTTTATAGATTATCTTTGTGTTTTATTTAATGCTTTTCTTAAGTTGATTCACAGTTTCATGATTTCCTTTAAAAAGGGAGCTTTGTCACACACAAGTTACATGCCAGCATGTTTGCCAGGAATGGAATATAAATTAAAAATAGATTCAGTATAAGGAATATTAATCTTGTTAGATACTGTTGCCAAGAAGAGACTAAATGGAATAGCAAGTTTTAAAGAGTTTTTTAAAGATAGCTAACACTTAAAAATTACATTTGGTTGGGGAGGTAATATGATGGAGAATAGAATTTCAAAGGAGAAAGTGTGTGGGGGGAGGGGGGGAATTACCATGGGATTTTTTTTATAATCATGGAAAATACTAATAAAAATTAAAAAAAAAAGAAAAATCAAAAAAAAATATATTTGGGGTTGGAGAGATGGCTTAGTGGTTAAGTGCTTGCCTGTCAAGCCTAAGGACCCCAGTTCGAGGCTTGATTCCCCAGGACCCACGTTAGCCAGATGCACAAGGGGGCGCATGCATCTGGAGTTTGTTTGCAGTGGCTGGAGGCCTGGGCATGCCCATTCTCTCCCTCCTTCCCTCCCTCCCTCTCTCTCTCTCTGCCTCTTTCTCTGTCACTCTCAAATAAATAAATAAAAATAAAAAATTATATTAGGTGAAGTGCTACAAATTTTATTTATTGGTTTAATGTCAGGATGGGCTAAGAATGTAGAATCACATCCTGAAATCTAAAATTATAGTTAGAAATCACCAACACGTTCAGTATGAAATGAATTTAACAAGCATTTTAATCGTTTAAATTCATGAATATTTGTGTATCTTTGTGTTTGTATAGAAGTAATCAAAAGTATTGCAAGACCTAGAAGGAACAAAGCAGTGGAAGGTCAGAGGGAGGGGAAGCAGAGCTGTGCACCATTGAGAGACAGGGCTGCACACCAGGGCTAGACACTGTTCAGTCTGGGAGGGAATAAACCAGTAGAAGGTCAGTGTTGAGAAGGGCTATGAACCATTGTGAGACTGGACTTATGGCTAGGGTTGTGGGCCAGGACTAGACAACTGAGGGAACAAGTCAGCTGTGAGTAGCCAACCAACTTTGTCTCTACTTTTCACACTCATCTTGCAAGACCCTCCCAAAAAATTATCTGAAGAAGGGCTGAAATAGAGGGTAACTATACTGGCTCCAGCCCCCAGGAGAAGCTTGAAAGTGATCTCATTCCAAAGAGCCAGACAGCAGATAGGACGGGAAGAACAACATCCAGCTTGGACAGCAGGAAAACCAGGCCTCCAGGGGTCTTACCCAGACTTTCTGGGAAGTTGCAACACACAAAGTAGACCTAGTGGACAGTCTTTAATACTACACCCAATGTGATCAATTCAGAACAGGCCACCCAACACAGGCTATATACAAGAGCTGTTTTTGCTGCATCCTTAGTAAGACAAAGGATCCCAAGATGGGCAGACCCCAGTGCAAAACAAAGAAAACACAACACCAAGCAAAAGGATCCCCACTAAGATTACCTAGTCCCACAATGGAAGCCTCCAATGAAAGTGTAGAGAAAACTTAAGACATAGAAGGCCAAAATGAAATCTCAACAAGCATTTTATTTTATTTTATTTTAATTTTTTGAGGTAGGGTCTCACTCTAGCTCAGACTGACCTGGAATTAGTCTCAGGGTGGTCTCAAATTCACAGCAATCCTCCTACCTCTACCACCCAAATTCTGGAATTAAAGGCATATACTACCACACCTGGCTCAACAAGCATTTTAAACAAACGTAATGAGTCCATGAAGAAACCACTGGTTGTATGGGAAGAAAATGGACAAAGAGTAATCAAACAAGAACTCTCAAGAATGGCTGAAGAAAATGGAAGAAAGCAAAAAGAATTCAAATTACAAATCAAAGGATGGTTCAATGAATTGGAAGAAATGTAACAAAAAGAATTCAAAAGCTGGGTGTGGTAGTATACACCTTTAATTACAGCACTCAGGAAGCAGAGGTAGGAGGACTGCCATGAGTTTAAGGCCAGCCTGAGACTGCACAATGAATTCCAGGCTAGCCTGGGCTAGAGTGAAACCCTACCTCAAAAAAAGGGGGGGATACTGGAGAGTTGGTTTAGTTACTGGCATTTGCTTGCAAAGTCTAAGGACCCATGTTCAACTCTCCAGATCCTTCATAAGCCAGATACACAAAGGTGAGTTAAGTGGAAGATCGCACATGCACACTAGGTGTCAAAAGCATCTGGAGTTTGATTGCAGTGGCTGAGGTCTTGGTGCACCAATTCTCTCTCTTTCTAAAAAAAAAAAAAATCTCAGGAAACAAGATTATCAACAAGAACAACTCTTACAATGGCTGATGGAAACCAAAGAGAATCAGGAAACAGTACTCTGTATATGACTTAATGAAGTCAAAGACAATCAAAAAGATACCAACAGAAGGCTAAAGGAACTTGAGGAGAATCAACAAATAAATGAGCTCATAGGCCAATGGAACAAGCTCAACAAGGACATATCCAAATACAGGAATGAACTTCAAGAGACAATAAAAAGGTCAAGCTCAAGCCAAGAAATAAAAATGGAACTCAAGCAAGAGATGGAAATGCTGAAGAAAAACATAGCATAATAGAAAAGAAATGTAATAACCCCCTTTGAAGGCTCCCAAGAAATCCTCGCCAACAGAATAGACCTCATGGAGGACAGAATTTCAGAACTCAAAGACAAGATAGAAGAAGTAGATTAGAACTCCAAAACCATTGTCAAGTCCAAAAAAAAAAAGTATGAACAGAACATTAAAGAATTCAGAGATACTTTAAAAAAGACTAAATATTCAGATCATAGGCATATAGGAAAGGGGAAGAAATAAAGGCCAAGAGCATAGAGAATATCTTCAACAAAACAATTGAAGAAAATTTCCCCAGACTTACAAAATAGAAACAGATCTAAATACAGAAGGGGCACAGAACACCAATCAAGACCAGAGGAGATACATCTCACAACACATAATAATCAAAACACTGAACAGAGAAAACAATGAGAGAGTACTAAAAGATGTAAGAGAAAAACAGCTCGTTACATACAGAGGTAAGCCTATCAAAATTACCTCATATTTTGAATGGAAATGCTTAAAGCCAGAAGAGCTCGGAACAGAGTATTTCAAAATCTAAAACTTAGACTGTCGCTGCCAACCGAAGCTACTATACCCAGAAAAATTATTCCTCATAATAGAAGTTGAAAGAAAAACCTTTCACAGTATAAACCAGCTTTATGATTACATGAGGAGCACCAGGCCAGATCTACAAAGAAAGACTACAAAGATCTACAAAGAATATCCTGAAGCATTGTCCCCTCAGTACCCCACAGGGACTCACTGAAACCTCCATGACCCCACTGTGAATACCATAACTGCACTGAGGAGGG
Organism: Jaculus jaculus; assembly: GCF_020740685.1. NCBI lineage: Eukaryota > Metazoa > Chordata > Mammalia > Rodentia > Dipodidae > Jaculus > Jaculus jaculus. Next base: position 59,917,227 of record NC_059109.1, read on the forward strand.
CTCCCAGGGAAATGGGAACAGGGGCCAGGGAATAAAAAAGTTTTAAAAGTATTACAATAACACAAGTAAAATAGGTTACTAAGTAGCATTGAAACAAGCATATATTTAATGTTTTAGGAAGTTGTTCTTTGTGTCTTCCTAAGTTCTCTAATACTTTGAATATTCACTTGGTTCAGTAACTATGTGAGCTTAAATTTTCTTCCTATGTGTAGTAGTTTGAATGTGAATGTATGTCTCCCATAGCCTCAGTCGACAGAAGCTGGCTAGAGGAAGTGTCACTGGGGATGGACCTTGTAGTCCAGCACTAAGGTATGTTTAGAGTCAGTAGGAGCTCTTGCTATTGGTGTTCACTAGCTGCTTAGGATCTGTGGAGTCAGCTATCTTATTCTTCTATGATGATACTTCCCTGGATTCTGTAAGCCTGAAACAAACCCTTTCCTCCCGTAAGCTGCTTTCTGTCAAGTGTTTGCCCCAGCAGTGAAAAGTAATTGCAACAGTAAACTTGGTATTAGAGAATTGGGTTCATTGCTGCAATGAATCTGGCCATGTGGGTTTTGATGTTTTGTTTTGTTTTGTTTTGTTTTGTTTTGTTTTGTTTTGTTTTGTTTTGTTTTGTTTTGTTTTGTTTTGTTTGGGAGGTAGGATCTCACCCTAGTCCAGGGTGACCTGGAACTCATTCTGTAGCTCCAGGTTGAACTCTCAGTGATCCTCCTACCTCTGGCTTCTGAGTGCTGGGACTTAAGGTTTGTACCAGCATGTCTAGAATTCTTGGTCTTTTGAAACATGTTTATGGAAGAACTATGGAAGTATTTGGTACTGTGGACTTGAGAAGCCTTAAAGTTTTGTAAGCAGAGCTTGATGTGCTGTTCTGTTGAGTGGTTTAAATTTCTAAATAAAGAGAGACTTGTGGACTGTGAAGGCCTAACTTATGAACTTTTAAAGAGGAAATAGAGAACCTTGTTGGAGCTAGGGTACTAGCAGAAAAGGCTAGCTGTGTTCTTCCACCCATGCCCAGAGAGTTTTATCAAGGTTGCATTTAGAAGTATGGTCTGGTGTCCTTGGCAGAAGGTATAGAACAGAGAGATATGAAATATATATGGTTTTTCGCAGGAAAAATTGAGGCAAGTTTGAAGTTATAGGCACAGAGACTGCTTTTAGGTTACCAAAATTGAAATTGTTAATCAGATTAGCACCATCAAGGGTGGGCCAACTGTTTTAAATTGAAACAGTGGAAATAATAACCTGAGGGTGAGCCATTAAAAAGAGGTGACTTGAAAGAAGACTGATGGAGTATTCTGCTCTTCAAGGTTATGGTTTCCCCATGGGTTTACAAATTTGGCTATGACACTTTCTTAGTATTGGGTTTGGAAGCATGAAAAATGCAGGGAAAAGCAGGTCATGAAGTGCAACATTGTGTTTTAGAAATGGTCCCTGGGCAAAGTGAAGCAGGATTGAAATCCCTGTGTGAAGGTCCTGTAAGGCATTGTAATGAAGATAAACTAAAGCCACTGACGTGCAACATGTGAAATAGGGTTGCTGGAATTCCTGTGTGGAAACCCAGTAAGACCATTGTATAAAGACGAAGCAGTTTCAGTCACTGCTGACTTGTAGCAGCGTGAAACAGGATTGAAATCTCTATGTAGAGACCAAGTAAGGCAATTGTATGGAGCTATGAAGATGAAGCATGGTTTACAGTGTAACCAGAAGATGTTTGGATATACCAGGACTGTAGAATGTCTGCATGGAGAGCTTCTGGTTTGGGATTCTGGACTGCTCTACCTAGCTAGAGGGGCAGAATTGGAATCCAGGGACTATTATCTCTGTTTATGGATATTGGACTTGAACTTGCAGATATTTGGTGTTTACCTTTTGGTTTTTGATTTTGCATTGGGCCAGTCTCTTCCTTGTTATTCCTTTTTGCAATGAAAATGTTTACTCTGTGCCATTTTGTGTTGGAATTAATAAGTGGTGGGGTTTTTGTTTTTTTTTTTTTTGTTTGGGTTTTTTTTTTTTTTTTTTGGTTTTTCAAGGTAGGGTCTCACTCTGGCTCAGGCTGACCTGGAATTCACTATGTAGTCTCAGGGTGGCCTCGAACTCACAGCGATCCTCCTACCTCTGCTTCCCAAGTGCTGGGATTAAAGGCATGCGCCACCACGCCCGGCAATAAGTTGTGTTTTGATCTTATAGTGCTCACAATTATGAGACAGTCTTGAATCTCAGATAAGACTTTGGAATTTTCAACAATGTTAAAGTTGGTGACTATGGGGACCTTTGAAGTTGGTCTGCGTACAGTTTGCATTGAGACAGTCCATGAGTCTGTGAGGTTCAGGGGCAAGATGTGGTGATTTGAATGTGAATGTATGTCCCAGTGGTCTCAGATTTTTGATTAAGGTTAAGCATCTGTAGTGATGAACATTCCCTAGATTCTATATGCCTGAAATAAATCCTTTCTTCCCATAAGCAGCTTCTAGTCAGGTGTTTGTCCTAGGAACAAAAAGCAACTGCAACATTATGTTGTGACACACTTGTTGGATGGAGGGACAGACCATTTTACCTGAGTAAACAATGTTTCTCAACTCCATTGTCATAGGCACAGCATGGTCTTCTGTAGTCACTGTGAAGTTCCACATACTATGTAGCTGTTTTGATGATTTGTAATTTAATTATTTCATAAAAATTTCACTGTGATGTACAAGGTTTTTCTTTTTATAACTGCATATATCTATACTTGTTATAAATCTATTTAATTGGTTTATTGCATCTTAATTTAATTTTGGTAGGTCATATGAATCTAGAAAATCATCTTTTTCTTTCATGATTTCTTTCATGATTTTCTGAATATTTTTGATATCTGTTATAATGGTGCCTTTTTCTTCTCTAATTTTATTAATTTGTGTCTCTTCTTTCTTTTGGTCAGATTTGCTAAGGGTTTATCAAGGTTGGTTATTCTTTCAAAGAACAAACATTTTGTTTCATTGATTCTTTGGAATTTTATTTTTTTTTTGCTTTTTATTTCATTAGTTTCTGCCCTAATCTTTATTATTTCCTCTTGTCTACTGATTTTTGGTTTGCCTTGTTCTTCTTTTTCCAAGGCCTTAAGGTGAAGCATTAAGTTATTTACTTGTAACCTTCCTAGTTTTTTTTTTTTTTTTTTTTTGTATAAGCACCTAACAGTATAAATGTTTCTTTTAGGCCTGCCTTTATTGTGTTCCAAAGGTTTTGGTATGTTTTATTCTCATTATCATTTGATTCTATGAATTTTTAATTTCCTTTTGATTTCTTCAATAACCCATTCATCATTCAGTACTGTACTGTTTAGTATCCATGATTGAATTATTTCAGTTTTCCTTTATTTGTTAAGATTCGCTTTGTGTCCTAATATATGGTCTATTTTAGAGAAAGTTACATGTGTTGCTGAGAAAAATGTGCACTTTGCAGCACTTGGATGGAATGTTCTATAGATATCTGTCATCTCCATTTGTTCTATGACATCATTAATTCAGATGTCTCTTTTTTTCTGAGATGACCTGTCAATTAATGAGAGTTGGGTATTGAAATTACCCACTACAATTGTGTTTGGTGTTATCTGTGACCTTAAGTCTAATAGTATTTGTTTGATGGAATTGGGAGCCCTCATGTTAGGTGCATATATGTTTAGAATTGTAAATGTTTTCCTATTGAATTTTTCCTTTAATCAATATAAAGTAAACTTCTTTATCTTTCCTAACTAATACTGGTTTGAAGTCTGTCCTGTCAGATGTTAGGATAGCAACAGCTGCTTGCTTCCTTGGCCCATTTTCTTGAAATACCATTTTAACTCCTTGTACCGTAAGATAGTGTCTGTCATTTATGGAGAGGTGACTTTCTTGGAGGCAACAAACAGAAAGATCCTGCCTTTTAATCCAGTCTGCAAGCCTGTGTCTTTCAGTTGGGCCATTGAGGCAGTTGATATTAAGAGTTATTATTGAGGGTTGGAGAGATGGCTTAACGGTCAAGCACTTGCCTGTGAAGCCTAAGGACCCTGGTTTGAGGCTTGATTCCCCAAGACCCATGTTAGCCAGATGCACAAGGAGGTGTATGTGTCTGGAGTTCGTTTGCAGTGGCTGGAAGCCCTGGCACACCCATTCTCTCTCTCTCTCCCTGCCTCTTTTTCTCTCTGTCTGTTGCTCTCAAATAAGTAAATAAAAATAAACAAAAAAAAATTTTAAAAAGAGTCATTATTGAAAGGTATTTATTCTCAGCATTCTTCTTATTTTGTTTTCCCTTGACTCTCTTGTATTAACTGTTATTTGAGTATGCTTTATTTTTTCTTGATTCCTCATGTGTGTGCTTTCCTTTCTCTTCAGGTGGAGGATCCATTCCTTCAGGTATTTTCTGCAGAGCTGGGTTAGTGGTCAGATATTCCTTTAGCCTGTTTTTATACTTTATTTTTATTTATAATTGAGAAAGAGGCAGATAGAGAAAGAATGGGTGCACCAGGGCCTTCAGCCGCTTCAAACGAACTCCAAAAGCATGTGATACTGTGTGCATCTGTCTTAAATGGGTCCTGGGGAAATTGAACGTGGGTCCTTTAGCTTTGCAGGCTAGCATCTTAGCCACTAAGCCATCCCTTCATCCCCTTTAGCCTGTCTTTGTTGTGGAATATCCTTATTTCTTTGTCGATTTGGATAGATAGCTTTGCAGATAAAGTAATCTTGATTGACAGTTGTTATCTTTCAGAACTTGGAATACATCATTCCAAGCCCCTCTGGCTTTTACAGTTTGTGTTGAGTAATCTGCTGTTATCCTAATGGGCTTGCCTTTGTATGTGACTTGATTTTTCTCTCTAACTGCGTTCAATATATTTTCTTTGGTTTGTATGTTTGGTAATTTAATTATAATATGGCGAGGAGAGGTTCTTTCCAGGTTTTGTCTGTTTGGTGTTCTAAAGGATTCCTGTATCTGCATTGGCATCTCTTTCCCAATTTGGGGGACGTTTTCTTCTATGACTTTGTTGAAAACTCCTTCTATGCCTTTGAAATTCTTCTCCTTCTACTATACCCTGAATTCTTATGTTTGATCTTTTCATAGCGTCCTGACTATCTTGAAATTCCCATTAGTTTGTCTTTCTTTTTATTGGACTGCATTAGATCTGCCACCTGGTCTTCTACTTTAGATATTCTGTCCTCTCCTTTATGCAGTCTACTGGTGAGATTTTCTACAGTTTTTTATTTCACTTACTATTTTTCATTGCTAGTATTTCTGATTGTTTTTTCTTCAGCATTTCTATTTTCTTACTCATATCTTTTTTTGTTTGTTTCTCAAGGTAGGATCTCACTGTAGCTCAGGCTGACCTGGAATTCACTACGTAGTCTCAGAGTGGCCTTAGATTCACGTGATTCTCCTACCTCTGCCTCCTGAATGTTGGGATTAATGGCATGCGCCACCATACCCAGCCTTACTCATGTTTTGTACTGACCTTATTTCATTAAATTGGTTTCCTGTGTCTTCTTTGATTCCTTTGATTTTCTCTTTGATTTCTTTGAACATAGTTATACTCTTTCTTTTGAACTCTTTCTGCAGCATCTCATCTATATCAAGTCTCATTAAAGGTCATTTTTGCTGGATTTATAAATTTTGGTGGAATTATATTGTGTCAATTTTTTGTGTTTCTTCTATTATAATGTAGAGATTTTTGCATCTTGAATTAATTTGATGCTTGGATTTTCTAATTATCTGCAGTATACTTAGATGTTTAAGTCTGACGGTACATATCTTCAGGGTAGGAGCTTAAGGTGCTAGGTGTAACCTTTAAAAGACTCTCAGAGTAACAGCAAAAGTGACCCTAGGTATTGGGTTTGCTGCTATGTGAGTGTTCTAATAGGCTGTGTGGAGAAAAATACAGGCAGATTCTAAAATTCAACTGAATAATATACATATTCAGTCAAAACCAGCACAGAGTATTTATGCAGGAGTGGGTATTAAAACAAACAGGGGCTGGAGAGGTGCCTTAGTGGGTTAAGCCATTGCCTGCAAAGCTAAAGGACCCCAGTTCAATTCTCCAGGACCCTTGTAAGCCAGATGCACAAGGGGGCACATGCATCTGGAATTCATTTGCAGTGGCTGGAGCCTTTGACATGCCCATTCTCTCTCTCCCCCTCTCTCTGCCTCTTTCTCTCAAATAAGTAAAATATATTGAAAAAAAAAAGATCCTTTAACAAAGTCCGTAAGGTTGTGTGTTGCTCCACATTCTTAATCCTGTCAACTGAGAGGCTGAGATTTCTGGTCTGTAGAGGGTTCCAAGGTCAGCTTGTGACCAAGTGAGGCCCTACCCCCACAAATGATAGAAGAGACAAAAACACCATAAATCGGGAAGCAACAAATGACAACCCCGAAACATAGCTTATTTAAGAATGGCAAGTCTAACCCTTCATCATATTTAACACATAACCTGTCCTGGTATGGAAGGTGCAATGAACACTTCCAATGCATGTTTATACACCACACCTTGTGGCGGGTACTGACCTGATATAAGTAGGTCCTGTTGTCTTTTGGTCTGGTTTTAGTCTCACCTATGCTGCGTGCACACTTGGGTCTCTCTTTTTGTGTTGTCAGCACAGGTAAGCTGTCTGGGTCAGTGGGTCACTGCTGTGATAGCCTGTGCTGGGTGCTGTGTAGGTGAGTTCCCTTCCCCGTGTCTCTGGTGCTTGCTTGTGCTGGTGGTTGGGGAAGGGGAGGCTATGGAGGGTTCCTGAGTTGTATTACTAGCCTCCACAATCCTGTTCATCAGGAGCCACTCAGATGGTCCCTACTGTCTTCTTTAGGTTTCTTGAGTTTGCAAGGAGGCTGATATGAGTGGAAAATCCCTCTTCACTTGGCTTTTCCTGCTGCTCATGCAGAGCTTGGCAGCTGCACAGACCAACACCACTGCTAGAGCCACTTCTGCCTCCTTCTGTGGTCTCTAGAATCTCTGGATCTCTCCTACTTCTCAGCTGTGTTTGATAATTTCTTATATACCTTCACTTTTCAGTAGAAGAGTATATTTTGCTGTTTCTTTTGCTTATTTCCCCCGTAGGCTGCTTTGGCATGGTTCCTACGTCACTATCTTCACCAAAAGTCTCTGAAGCCTTTTGAAGTGTCAGTTTATATTTTTTTTTTTTTGTTTTTCAAGGTAGGTTCTCACTCTGGCCCAGGCTGACCTAGAATTTTCTCTGTAGTCTCAAGCTGGCCTCAAGGTCACATAAGTCCTCTTACCTCTGCCTCCTAAGTGCTGGGATTAAAGGTGTGCACCACTATGCCTGGCTCAGTTTATTAATTTTCTATGATTTAACTACTATAAATCCACAAACAATGAGTTATTTTAACCAGCTTTTAAACAAATAGCAGTCCTGATGACAATGGATAGAAGTCTTATGTTTTAACAGTGTCCCTATTTTACCTGGTTGTTGTGTCCTCCAAACCATGCTTCAGAACACTCAAAAGCTAAAAGAGCCAGGCATGGCGGTGCACGCTTTTAATCCTTGTACTCAGGAGGCTAAGGTAGGAAGAATTATACCTGAGCTGACTGACTTTGCAAGCAAGTGCCTTTAATAGCTGAACAATCTCCCCAGGCCCAAAATTAGGTTTTTAAATTTTTATTTCAGCTTATATTGATTGCCACTTGAGTTTCTTATCAAGAAGAGAAGCTACCCATATATGTGTGTGTGTGTGGCATAATCTAATAAATGTGGATATTATCATACTTTTCTTTGATTTCATCTTTAATTATCCCTAATTCTGAGTCAGACTGGTTTCTTATGAAGATATTAGACTCTGGGGATTGTTGACATGGCTCAGTGGATAAAGGATTTGTCACTAAAGCATAAGGACTAGAGTTGGGAATTCCTACCATCCACATAAATTCCAGGTAGGCATGGCTGCCCACGTATAATAGCATGGGGAGGTGGAGACCAAGAATCTCTGGGGCAAGCTAGCTAATTAGACTAGCTGAACCTGCAAGCCTTGGGCTCAAGTGAGGGAGCCCTGCCTTGTTAAAATAAAGAGGAGAGTGATCTAGGAAGAAGAAGACACCCAGTGTCAACTTCTGGCTTCCATATGCACACATGCATACACACATGCATACATACACCACACACATATATGCAAAGAAATCTGGAAAATTAGAATGTGTTAACACTATTCATTTTGGACATTTAACATCCTGAAATATGTCTAGATAATATAGCCAATAGCATGGTACTCTAATTATCCTAATGCACATGTACTTGGTCATTCCTGAATCTTTAAAGAATTAGGCAGGGATGATGGATGAGTTGGTAAAGCTTTTGCTATGCAAGCATCAGGGTCTGAGTTCAGATCTCTAGCACCCACATAAGTGCTAGGGATGCTTGTGCTTGCCTATAATTCCAGTGTCTATATAGTGTGTTACAGTGACAGAGACAGATGGATCTCTGGGGCAAACTAGTTATCTAGACTAACTGAATCGTCCCTGACTCAATAAATAAGGTGGAGAGCAAATGAGGAAGACCCCTGGCCTTCTCATGTCTTTGTACTTGTGCACACACACACACCCACATCCATACATACACACATATACATGCAGAAAAGGAGAAATAGCCATTTCTTGATGGTGTTATTTAAATGAAATTAATGGATCTATACCCAATTAAAACCAAAAACTTCTACACTGAGTTTTAGCTGCAAGATGTACACTAGCCCACCTTTTTGCTTCAAATTCTAAATTGTGAATGGTAAAGTAATTCTCAAAGCAAGTAAAAAAATATATTGCATTGGCAATCTAAGGAAAATAATAAAACTTCAGAAAAATACTTTAAAAGGTAGTTTTGCAGATGAGTACCATCCATGAAAGATTTTTCTGTCTGTCCTCCAAGGCACATGACAAAGTAAATTAAGTCTTTATTGATTACTATGGTGGTTTGATTCAGGTGTCCCCCATAAACTTAGGTGTTATGAATGCTAGGCCCCAGCTGATGGAGATTTGGGAATTAACATCTCCAGGAGACAGTGTATTGTGGGGATAGGCTTATGGGTGTTACAGCCATTTTCCCCATGCCAGTGTTTGGCACACTCTCCTGTTCCTGTTGTCTACCTTATTTGGGCCAGGGGTTGATGTCCACCCTCTGCCATGCCATCATTTTCCCCTGCCATTGGGGAGCTTCTCCCCACCCTCAAGCCTGTAAGCCCCAATAAACCTCTTTTTACCCACAAACTGCTTTGGGCTGGATGATTTCTACTAGCAATGAGAACCTGACTGCAACAATTACCATTTTCCTAGGATAAATATTTTTTAAATGGCTGTTTATCAAGTGACTACTGCATATTATTACTGTTAAAATATTTTGAGCTCATTTTTTATTGTATCAGCCTAATGTTAAAAGACATACACACATATATTTTATTTCTTTTAAAAAATATTTATTTGAGGGCTGGAGAGATGGCTTAGCAGTTAAGGCATTTGCCTGCAAAGCCAAAGGACCCAGGTTCAATTCGCCAGGACCCACATTAGCCATATGCATAAGGGGTGCATGCATCTGGAGTTCATTTGCAGTGTCTGGAGGCCCTGGCATGCCCATCCTTTCTTTCTCTCTGTCTCCCTCCTTCCTTTCCTCCCCTTTTCTCTGTCAAATAAATAATAAAAATATTAAAAAATAAAAATTTAAAAAATATTTATTTGAAAGAGAGAGAGAATGGGCATGACAGGACCTCTGACCCCTGCAAAAAAAACTCCAGATGCATGTGCGGCCTTGCGCATCTGACTGTACATGAGTACTGGGGAATTGAACCTGGGTCCTTTGGCTTTGCTAGCAAGTACCTTAACTGCTAAGCCATATTTCCAGCCCTTACTTTTATTTTTTCATGAGTTAACATTTTGAATTATAAAATTTTTCAGGTTTTTTAAAATCAGGACTTGGTTTTACTATGACATCGATGTACCTTGGTTTATGAAAGCTATCAAAGGGCATACAGTTCCTATTATAGGAAATTATTTTATTAAAACATCACTTTGGAGCCAGGCACACACCTTTCATCCCGGTTCACAGGAGGCAGTTAGAAGAATCACTATGAGTTCGAGGTTACCCTGAGACTATATAGTGAACAAATTCCAGCTCACAGGAGGCAGATTTAGGAGGATCACTGTGAGTTTGTGGTTGCCTGAGACTACATAGCAAACTCCAGGTAAGCCTAGGCTAGAGTGAGACCCCACCTAGATAAAAATATTACCTTGAGCAATATTTAGGTCAATTACTATTTTTACCCAAATTTGGAAACCTCAGTAATAAGCAGGAAAAAATGCTGAGTGGGAGAGTTCAGGTGCTGAAAAAACCAGCAAGGTTTTGGGACACATTTCAGAGCAATGTTACCAAATGAGCTAAAAAGCTCAGACTGTAAGCCAAGAAGCGCCTATTAGAACCAGTTTATTTACCAGTTGACTTTATACACATGCTAGTTTTGTTCTAGTAATTTCCCATACTTGTTTACTCTTAAATTTGCCTTAGATTTAGCACATATATTTGCAGGTTCTTGGTTCCTATCCTTCAAACTACCAGCGTATCAAGTAAGAATTTCTCAAAAATTCTTTTGTTGTAATAAATGAATAGCATAACATAAGTTGAACTTTCAGGGAACTACACAGACTTGTTGGTACTCATTCAAAGTAGAGGAGGGTTTTTAAAAGAAGAGTCCTGTCCTGACCAAAGATGGCATATTCCTCACATGCATAGCCCAGAAAACAAGAGAGCATATTATATAGTACAGAGAAGTTAGTTCTTTTTGAGAAAAAGAGGCCTAGAGACATGGCTTAGGAGTTAAGGTGCTTGCCTGCAAAGCCAAAGGACCCAAGTTCAATTTCAAAGTACCCACATAAAGCCAGGTGCACAAGGTGACAAATGCATCTGGAGTTCATTTGCAGTGGCTAGAGGCCCTGTTGCACCCATTCTCTCTCTGTCTCTATCTGTCCCCCCAAGTAAATAAATGAATAAATAAGTAAAATAAAAAAGATAAACATGTATTTTTTTCCTTTTTAAAACCATTGTTGGGTACTGAAGAGATGGCTTAGTGGTTAAGGTGCTTGCTGGCAAAGCCTAAGGACCTAAGGACCCAGGTTTGATTGCCCAGTACCCATGTAATCCAGATGCCCAAGTTGGCACATGCATCTAGAGTTCATTTTCAGTGGCTGGAGGCCTTGGCATGCCTATTTTCTATCTGCTCTCTTCTCTCTCTGCCTCCCACTCTCTCTTAAAATAAGTAACATATAAATAAATAAAATACATTTTAAAATTTTATTTATTTATTTGAGAGAGTAAGAGGGAGAGAGATTGGGAGAGAGACTGGGCATGCCAGGGCCTCCAGCCACTGCAAACAAACTCCAGATGCATGCGCCCCCCTTGTGCATCTGGCTTATGTGGGTCCTTAAGAATGCAACCGGGATCCTTGGGCTTTGCAGGCAAATGCCTTAACTGCTAAGCCATCTTTACAGCCCCCATAAAATACTTTAAAAAACACCATTCTTGGGCTGAAGAGATGGCTCAGTGGTTTAGGTGCTTGCCTACAAAGCCTAATAACCAAAGTTCAGTTCCTGACTATTCACATAAAGCCAGATGCACAAAGTAGCACATACATCTGGAATTCATGGTGTACCTATTCTATGTCTCTCTTTCTTTGCTTGCAAATAAAACCATCCTCAGTTTACCTGAATTAACTGCATAGTTTTTGTATTTATGTTTACATAACTTATTCCACGACAGTCCTAAATACCCATTTTAGGATATTATGCTTGTTTTAGAATTAAAAAGATAGAAATACAGGGCACTAAGAAGTGGATGACCACTTGTTCTCAAAGAATTAAGACTGTGTCTCAGACAGGGTATTTTGCTCAGTAGTGGAAACCATGTCTAGCATGTATGAAGAATTAAGACTGTGTCTCAGATCAGTGTATAGCTTAGTGGGACCCATGCTGGTATGCATAAAGAATTAAGACTGTGGCTCAGATTGGGGTATATCTTAGTAAGTACCCGTGCCTGCCATGCATAAAAAATTAAGACTACATCTCAGACCAGGTTATAGTTCAGTGGGACCCATGCATAGCATGCATGAAGAATTGAGACTATGTCTCATATCATATAAAATTAAGGAAAATCCTCTGAAAAATATGTCTTAAAATGGGGCTGGGGAGATGGCTCAGTAGTGGGACCCATGTCTGGCGTGCTTGAAGCCCAAAACTTAATCTGCAGCACCACCCCCAAAAAAGTATCACTAGCATTCCTTTCTTGCAGTACTGTGAATATGACTTTGGCCATTCATTAGCCCAGGGATTAATTTTCTCAACTACAAATATTGAGATGATGTTTTCAGCTTTTTCTAGCCCAGCATGAGATACAGACATTCCCTATGTGATGATAGTTGGAAAACAAAATCTTGGTAAGGGGTGTCAGTATAATTTAGGAAGAAACCCAGTAAAATCTGGGAGCCAAGTGTGGTGGCGCATGCCTTTAATCCAGCACTTGGGAGGCAGAGGTAGGAGGATTACTCTGAGTTCAAAGATAGCCTGGAGTTACACAGTGAGTTCCAGGTTAGTTTGGGCTACAATGAGACCCTACCTCAAAAAAAAAAAAAAAATACTGATGAAGTAAAATCTGGAAATTCACTTGATGATGTGTTTGTGCTAGAATAGAATATTTGGGATATCTTTTTATCATTATTATTTGCAAGCAAAGAGAGAGAAGGAGAGAGAGAATGAACACACCATGCAGAGGAACTCCAGATGCATGTGCCATTTTGTGCATCTAACTTTATATGGGTACTGGGGAATCATGGGTACTGGGGAATTGCATCTGCGTCATTAGGCTTTTCAGGCAAATGCCTTAACTGCTGAGCCATTTCTCCAGCCCCTGGAATGTCTTTTTTCAAAATAAGATTAAGGAATAAAATTTTCTGAAAAATATATCTTAAAATGGAGCTGGAAAGATGCCTCATCAGCTAAGGGGCTTGCCTGTAAGACCTAACAACCTGAGTTCAATTCCCCAGTACCCACATAAAGCCAGATACACAAAGTGGAGCATGTGTCTGAGGTTCATTTGCAGTGGCTAGAAGCCCTGGTACATCTATTCTCTCTGTGTGTCTCTCTGCTTGCAAATAAATACACACACACACACCCACACACACACACCCACACACACACACCTACCTTTAAATGTTCATACAATATTTAAAACTTTAGTTGTTCTCTCTCTGTGTCAGGCATGATGGGGCACACCTTTAATCTCAATGCTCTAGAGGCACAGGTGGGAAGATTGCTATGAGTTCAAGGCCAGCCTGAGACTGCAGAGTGAGTTCCAGGTCAGCCTGGGTGATAGTGAGACCCTAGCTCAAAAAACAAACAAACGGGGCTGGAGAGATGGCTTAGCGGTTAGGCGCTTGCCTGTGAAGCCTAAGGACCCCAGTTCGACGCTCGATTCCCCAGGACCTATGTAAGCCAGATGCACAAGGTGGCACATGCATCTCCAGTTCACTTGCAAAGGCTGGAGGCCCTGGCACGCCCATTCTCTCTCATTCTCTCTCTCTCTCTCTCTCTCTCTCTCTGCCTCTTTCTCTCTGTCTGTCACTCTCAAATAAATAAATAAAAACCAAACGCCAGGCCTGGTGGTGCATGCCTTTAATCCCAGCCCTAGGGAGGCAGAGGGAGGAGGATTGCCATGAGTTGAGGCCATCTTGAGACTACATAGTGATTTCTAGGACAGCCTGGGCTAGAGCAAGACCCCACCTTGAAAAACAAAACAAACAAAAAGGATTAAAACTTTAGTTGCAGAAACAAGCATCTGCTTACTTTCTTACTGAGCGTATATAAGGAATACACTAGTGCACATCAGATTCCAGAAGTTGTTGAGAATACTTAAGCTTTCTATCAGCATGTATAATTTATTGTTTTGCTGAATTACATCCCCACCCCTAGGGTGCTTACTTTATTTTATATTCTTATTTATTTATAAGCACAGAGAAGGAAGAGAGAGAAAGAGTAAGAGAGATTGAATATGTACACACCAGCCTCTTGCTGCTGCAAATGAACTCCAGGTGCATGTGCCACTTTGTGCATTTGGCTATACGGGGAAAGTGGGGAATTGAACTCAGGCTGGCAAGCTTTACAAGCAAATGCCTTTAACTGAGCCATCTCCCCAGCCCTGGCATGCTTAATTTTTTTTTCCTCAACTTTTTTTTTCTCAATTTTTATTAACATTTTCCATGATTATAAAAAAATATCCCATGGTAAAACCCCTCACATGTTTCCCTTTGAAATTCCATTCTCCATCATATCCCCTCCCCATCTCAATCATTCTCTCTTTTATTTTGATGTCATGATCTTTTCCTCCTATTATGATGGTCTTGTGTAGATAATGTCAGGCACTGTGAGGTCATGGATATCCAGGCCATTTTGTGTCTGGAGGAGCCCATTGTAAGGAGTCCTACCCTTCCTTTGGCTCTTACATTCTTTCTGCCACCTCTTCCGCATTAGACCCTGAGCCTTGGATGGTGTGATCAAGATGTTACTTAGTACTCCAGTCACTTCTTTCCAGCACTATGATACCTTTTGAGTCATGGGATGCTTATTTTTTAAGGGGTACACTTAATTAAATCATATGTAAAATATGTGTGGACTACACAAGATATCATTTGAAATTTTTTTTTTAAATATCAGTAACATGATAGAAAGATATCTGATACTTGTCATTGACAAAAATCACAGGTATGCTGGGCATGGTGGCACACACCATTAATCCCAGCACTCAGGAAGCAGAGGTGGTAGGAGGATTGCTATGACTTTGAGGCTACCCTGATTCTACATAGTGAATTCCAAGTCAGCCTGGGCTAGAGTGAAACCTTACCTCCATAAAACAAACAAACAAAATCATAGGTACTCTTATATAGTTAGTTGTGTTGGTGAAAATAGAGATGCAATTTCTTCCATTGTTCACAGACTGATTTAAATTTTTTTTTTTTATTTATTTGAGAGCAACAGACACAGAGAGAAAGACAGATAGAGGGAGAGAGAGAGAATGGGCGCGCCAGGGCTTCCAGCCTCTGCAAACGAACTCCAGACGCGTGCGCCCCCTTGTGCATCTGGCTAACGTGGGACCTGGGGAACCGAGCCTCGAACCGGGGTCCTTAGGCTTCACAGGCAAGCGCTTAACCGCTAAGCCATCTCTCCAGCCCTAAATTTATTTTTATTCTCTCAGATATATTCAAAGAAGCCAAATGTAATCTTCAGCACCTCTGTAGTTTTAGTCTCTTTTGTTTGTTTGTTTTTGTTTTTCAATGTAGGGTCTCACTCTAGTCCAGGCTGGACTTCACTCTGTATTCTCTGGGTGGCTTTGAACTCACTCATGGTGATCCTCCTACCTCTGCCTACTGAATGCTGGGATTAAAGGTGTGTGCCACCATGCCCAGCTTTTAAAATAGAATTTTATAAAAGCCATCTTAGTCATTTTATCTTAACTTACTAGTAGTAATAAATGCTTTATTCATGTTTTGACTTTTTTTTGAGTTATTAAAGTTTATTCCTTTGCCATCAAAGAAAAATATGACTAGTGACATGGTCCCTGAGGCATACTTCCTTTATGGAACCCCATTTGCATGGTCAGATTTGTGTGATGCTTTTGCTTACCTTTTTTTTTTTTTTTTTTTTTAAGGTAGGGTCTCACTCTAGCTCAGGCTGACCTGGAATTCACTGTATCATCTCAGGGTGGCCTCGAACTCACAGTGCTCCTCCTACCTCTGCCTCCCAAGAGCTGGGATTAAAGGCGTGCACCACCACACCTGGCTTGCTTACTTTTTTACTCTGATAAAATATATCTAGCACAAAATTTGCCATTTTCACCACTTTCGCTGTAAAGATCCATAATATTTGTTATATTCACAATGCTTTATGGCTGTTACTCCCAAATTTTCTCAATTTCTCATCACTCCAAACAGCACCTCTACTCATTTAGCAATAATACCTCATACTGCACTACACTAGTCCCATTAACTACTGTCTGTGTTCTGTCTCCATAAATTTGCTTGTTATCAATACTTTTTATAAATGTAATCATATTACTTGTCCTTTTATGCCTGACTTTTTTCCTATAGCATGTTTTCTAATTCCATCTATTATAGTTGTGTCAGCATTCTATTCTTTTTAACAACTGAAAAATACCCATCCAATGTGTGTACCACACATTTGCTTATTCATTTATCCAATGGAAGACAACTTGAATTATTTCTACCTTTGGCTTTTGTGAATAATGTAACTATATATTGCCAACTAAGTATCTGAGTACCAGTTGTCAGGGTCTTGGGGATGTGTACTTAGATGAAATTGTTGGGTCCTGTAGTAATTCAGTGTTTAACTTTGTGAAGAATGTGGTCATTTTTACAAACTTCATTCGTTTTTTGTTCCCCTTTCATTATGTTTTTTAAAATTTTTTGCTTGTTACCTTGGTTAACTTTTGTTGCTGACTTTAAAAAATTTATTTGTTTTGATCATTCATTTTTCTATCCTTTTCAATTGTTTGTTTTTCAGACCCGAATCAGAACTCCATCACAGGGGAACACAGCCAGCTGTTAGGTATAGTATCTCTATGAGAAGTGACCCTAAAGTCACTTTACCTATTTGTACTAACAGACATTCCTTATTCCCCTATCTATTTCTATTTTTGATCCTCTATTTTTCTAATTTTTACTCCTCAACTTCTGCCCCCCCCCATTTTTGTTTCCAACCTGGTCAACTTTAGGAAGCTACTTCTACAGTTACTGAAAGTCAATTTAGTTATATATTGTTTTCTGATTTTCTTTTTTCTTTCTTTTTTTTTTTTTATTTTCAAGGTAGGGTCTTGCTCTAGCTAGAGCTGACCTGGAATTGACTATATAGTCTCAGGGTGGACTTGAACTCACAGCAATCCTCCTACCAATGCCTCCCAAGTGCCGGGATTAAAGGCATGAGCCACTATGCCTGGATTTTTTTCTATTTTTAAAAAAATATTATTTGTTTGTTTGAGAGAGAGAGGCATATAGTGAGAGAGAGAGGGAGAGGGAGAAGGAATTGGAGCTCCAAGGCCTCTAGCCACTTCAAATGAAAGCCACATGCGCCACCCTGTGTATCTGGCTTCTGTGGGTACTGAGGAATAGAACCTCGATCCTTAAGGCCTGTGAAGCCTAAATGCTAAGCCATCTCTCCAATCCAATTTAGTTATATATATTTTTTAAAGCCAGGCGTGGTGGCATACATCTTTAATTTCAGCATTTGAGAGGCAGAGGTAGGAGGATGCTTTGAGTTTGAGGCCAGCCTGGGAATACAGACTAAGTTCCAGGATTAGCCTGGGCTAGTGTGAAATTGTACCATAAAAACCCAAAGAAATAAAAAAAGTAATTTGATATAGTCTATGGTTTAAAATGCTCTATATCTGCCGGGCGTGGTGGTGCATGCCTTTAATCTCAGCACTCAGGAGGCAGAGATAGGAGGATTGCTGTGAGTTTGAGGCCATCCGTAGTGAATTCCAGGTCAGCCTGGGCTAGAATGAGACCCTACCTCTAAAAAAAACCTCAAAAAAATGGTCTATATCTTTCTCAAAGTTAGTATTCAAAAGAAGGCATTATAATATCATGTAGCATCTTGGCCTTTGTAGCTACTTTTTATTATTTCTCTTGGTATTTAATCTTGCTTTTAAAAAATATTTTATTTATATATTTATTTTGAGAGACAGAAGTTGGTAGAGAGAATGAGCATGCCAGTGCCTCTAGCCACTGCATACATAATCCACACACATGTCCCTCTTTGTACATATGGCTTATGTGGGTACTGGGCAATTGAATCTGGGTCCTCAGGCTTTGCAGGCAAGTGCCTTAGCTGCTAAGCTATCTCTCCAGCTCTAGCTAGCCTTGTTTTTTTTTTTTTTTTTTGGTTTTTGGTTTTTCAAGGTAGTGTCTCACTCTGGCCAGGCTGACCTGGAATTCATTATGGAGTCCCAGGATGGCCTCGAACTCATAGCAATCCTCCTACCTCTGCCTCCTGAGTGCTGGGATTAAAGGCATGCACCACCATGTCCAGCTAACCTTGTTTTTAATTATTAAAAGCACTTTATAAATAGTTTGGTCTTAAGTAATCCATAAAATTGATATTCCAGTTTCTTATCTTTGAAATGAGTTATGGAGGTGATTTATTTCCTCCATTTATTACTTATTTAAATTGTGGTAAGCTTGTAATTTAACAAGAATTTGACAAGCTCTGAAAACGTAAATTTTCAGAATATACAGATAAGACTTAGATTCCTTACTCTAAATACTGCACTGAGGAATCCAAAAACTACGAATGTAAATGTAAATAAAATCTTAAGAATCTCTTCTTGGGCTGGAGAGATGGCTTAGCAGTTAAGCGCTTGCCTATGAAGCCTAAGGACCCTGGTTCAAGGCTCAATTCCCCAGGACCCACATTAGCCAGATGCACAAGGGGCCGCATGCGTCTGGAGTTTGTTTGCAGTGGCTAGAGGCCCTGGCACGCCCATTCTTTCTCTCCCTATCTGCCTCTTTCTCTGCTGTCACTCTCAAGTAAATAAATAAAAATAACAACAAAAAATTTTTTTTAAAAAAAGAATCTCTTCTTGGGTGGGGGAAATGGCTTAGCAGTTAAGGTAATTGCCTGCAAAGCCTAAGCCATGTTCCATCTCCAGATCTCACATAAGCCAGATATACAAAGGTAAGGTAAGCACAAGGTCATCATACATGTGCACTAGGTGGCACAAGTGTCTGGAGTTCAATTGCTGAGGCCTTGGCATGCCAATTCTCTCTCTCCCCCTCTCCTTCCTCTTTCTCTTTTTCTAAAATTAAAACAAGGAGAATGTCTTTCCACCACTCCATGTTCACTCCCCCAAAATACTGGCTGCTGACAATTTCTTGGGAATTCTAGAAAAATTTCATTATAAAGGCAGGTGTGATGGCACACACTTTTAATCCCAGCACTTGGGAGGCAGAGGTAGGAGGATCAACATAAATTAGAGGCCGCCCTGAGATTACATAGTGAATTCCAGGTCAGCCTGGGCTAGAGCGAGACCGTACCTCAAAAAATAAAAAAAGAAGAAAATTTTAATTATAATTTTTATATTATATGTGACTATCTTTTCCCCTTTACATCAGTGTGATTATATTATACAGACTATCTTTTGTTACTTAACATTTTGTCTTGAACATCTCTCAAATAAGTACGTAATGATCCTGCCTCATACTGTTATTTAGGGCTGAAGAGTATTCCATTGTTTACTACAGTTTTTACTTGGGCAGTTCTTCTTCATGGGCATTTAAGTCATTTCTAAGATGCCGTTAACATTTATGTTGCATTGAGCATCTTGTATCCCTGTAGTTTAATTGTCATTATACGCATAGGTAGTGGAATTCTTTACCCAAAGACTATGTGCATTAACATAAAGATAACCCTCCCCCATAAAGCTTTGACCAATCAGGGATATATTTATTTATTTGCAAGCAGAAACAGACAGAGAGAATGAGCGTCCCAGGACTCTAGCCACAGGTTCATGTGCCACTTTGTGCATCTGGCTTTAACGTGGGTACTGGGGAACTCAAACTCTGAAGGTTAGGTTGTGCAGGCAAGCACCTTAACCACTGAGGCATCTCTCCAGCACAGTCTTGTTTTTGTTTTTCCTGCCACTCAGACTGCATCCTTCCCCTCCAGCTCACCTCCGAAGGATAGCAGGAACAATCATCAATGGCAAGTGGCAGTTGCAGCAAAGCAACACCAAGTGCCAGCTTCACACTCAGAGAACTCTGTGCCCCCTCTTCGTAGTTTCCAGTACTCTACACAGGCAGAGAAACTTTTAGTAAACTATAAAAATGATCCCTGAAAGTAAGTCTTCCAGTCTTTCATCTTTTCAAGGCAGGTTCTCACTCTAGTCCAAGCTGACTTAGAACTCACTCTGTAGCCCCAAGCTGACCTCAAACTCATAGTAATTCTCCTACCTCAGCCTCCCAAATGCTAGGACTAAAGGTGTGTACCACCATGCCTGGCTTAGTCTTAAATTTTTGTTTTTTTGTTTTTTTGTTTTTTTTTTTTCAAGGTATGGTGTCACTCTAGCCCAGGCTGACCTGGAATTCACTATGGAGTCTCAGGGTGGCCTCAAACTCACAGTGATCCTCCTACCTCTGCCTCCCGAGGGCTGGGATTAAAGGCATGTGCCGCCATGCCTGGCTTAAATTTTTATTTTAATTACAAAGTGAAAGGCAGCCAGATGTGGTGCCACACACCCTTAATCCCAGCCCTTGGGAGGCAGAGTAGGAAGATTTCCGTGAGTTCAAGGCCACCCTGAGTGAGACTCCATAGTGAATTCCAGGTCAGCCTGCCCTAGAATGAAACCTTACCTCAAAAAACCAACATAAAATATAAAATAAAATAAAAAAGTGAAGACACTTCTATATTTTAAAATATTTTTGCTTTATTGTTTGTTTATTTGTGTGGGAAAGAGTACAAGTATGCCAGGGCCTCCTGCAAACGAACTTGAGACATATATGCCACTTTGTGAGTCTGGCTTTACTTGGTACTGGGGAGTAAACCCAAGCCATCTGGCTTTGCAAATAAGCACCTTTAACCAATCAGCCATCTCCCTAGCTCCATTTCTAGTTTTTGTTTATACTTCTTTAATTATAAATGAGAGTAAGTAATTTTAAATATACTAGCAGTCATGTTGTACTATTGTTATGTAAGTCTCTGGATTTGTACATTGTTGAGCTTTTAGGTATTTAAAGGTATCCAAGTTGCTGTGGAAAATGTTAGCAGAAAGTCAGAATGATGCACACCTTTAGTCTCAGCACTTGGAAGGCTGAGATAGGGGGATTACTTTTTGTGGCCAGCCTGAGAAACAGTGAATTCCAGGTCAGCCTAGGCTAGAGTGAGACCCTATGGGGGACGGGGAGGTGGAGAAAAAAGGAAGGAAAGAAATAAGGAAGGACAGACAAAAGTAGAAAAAGTACTTGATAGTGCTCTCTCTCTCACTCTCTCTCTGACTTAGAAGAGTGTTTAAGTAGTGAGAATAGTGAGATGTCAACTCTCAATCCTTTCAGTATATATATGTGGTAGAACTGTATCTGACATCCTCAGCACCCAGTCGATATTTCTATGTAAATACTTTGACATAAACATGGAAATCTGATCACTAGGGCCCTTAGCCTTGTGATGTGGGCCTGCCACTGTTCTCTTTTTCATTTTGCTGGGGATCAGGCAGGAATTTACACATGCTAGACAGGAATTTGTACATGCTAAGAAGCACTCTTATCAATGAGCCAAATCACCAGCTCTTTCATATTTTTGTTTGTTTGACTTTTGTTGCAGTCAACTTCTCATTGCTGGCAGAAAACACCTGAACAGCTTGTTGGAAGAAAGGGTTTATTTTGGTTTACAGACTCACGGGGAAGCTCCATGATGGCAGGGAAAATGAATGGCATGAGCAGAGGGTGGACATCACCTCCTGGTCAACATCAGATGGACAATAGCAGCGGGAGAGTGTGCCAAACACTGGCAAAGGGGAGTTGGCAATAATACTCATAAGCCCATTCCCAGTAATACACTTCCTCCAGGAGGCTCCAATTCCTAAATTGCCACTAGCTGAGGACCTGGTATTCAGAGTACATAAGTTTATGGGGGACACCTGAATTAAACCACCACCGACTGGTTTATTTTATTTTATTTTTTAATTAATTAATTTGTTTTTTAGAGGTAGTTTCTCACTCTAGTCCTGGCTGACCTGGAATTCACTGTGTAGTCTCAGGGTGGCCTTGTAATCATGGCGATCTTTCAACCTCTGCTTCCTAAATGCTGGGATTAAAGGAGTGTGCCACCATGCCCAGCTGCTGCTTTCATTTTTAGGAGTATTGAGATTCTGTTTGAAGCTCCTTTGTTTCCTGTGTGCTTTTCTGTATAATGTATGTGGTGGGAAAAATGCCTTAACACTATACAACTGGAATTTTCACATATTGCAGATCTAATGTTAAGATAAGAATTATAAAATCTACTGTTGTATCTCAATTCTGTGTTGTGTATAATATTTCTGAAAAAAAAAACATGAAATCATTTGAAAAGCAATACTTTGGTATCTTCTTTTACCACAAATTAGTTGACTAAATGCATAGTACAATGTTGTTAAATGTACACTTTGCCCAATTCATCATCTCCAGTGTGTACCTACACAATAATACATAGCTTTGGAACTTACCTAAATTTTTTGTTACAATAAAACGCTGCTTAATGCAGGGGAAAAATAATTTGTTTTAGTTGATTCTCATCATCCCTCCTTCTCTGAAGCCTCCTCTTTCCTCATTTTCCCTTCCCTCCTAGTATCCTCCCCTCTCCTGTTCACATGTCATATCCCTCTTCCTTCCTTTTAATGTTTGCTCTTGCTTATCATTCCACCTTTATATGGTTTACCCACATCTATCTCTATCTGTATACTTAAAGATATTACAAACTTGGATCCATATGTTGGAGAGAGCATGCAGTTTTGGTCTTTCTGAGCGAGGGTCACCTCACTTAATATTTCTTTCCAGGTCCATCCATTCTCCTGCAAATTTCATTTTTCCTTGCTGCTGACTTCCATTGTGTATGTATCGTATTTTTATTATTCATTCATCTGTCACTGGGCATCTAGGCTGATCCCAATTCTTTTTAACAAAAATTTTTAGTGACAACTTCCATAATTATAGACAATAAACCATGGTAGTTCCTTTGCCTCCACCCCACTTTTCCCTTTGCAGCTCTACTCTTCATCATATCCCCTCCCCCTCTCAATCAATCTGTTTTGTTTTTGTTTTTGTTTTTGTTTTTCAAGGTAGGGTTTCACTTTAGCTCAGGCTGACCTGGAATTCACTGTGTAGTCTCAGGGTGGCCTCAAACTCACGGTGATCCTCCTGCCTCTGCCTCCCGAGTGCTGGGGTTAAAGGCGTGCACCACCACACCTGGCTCTCTGTTTTATTTTGATGTCATCATCTTTTCCTTCTATTATGAGGGTCTTGGGTAGATAGTGTCAGGCACTACGAGGTCATGGATATCCAGGCCATTTTGTGTCTGAAAAAGCACATTGTAAGGAGTCCTGCCCTTCCTTTGGCTCTTACATTCTTTCTTTCTTTCTTTTTTTAAAATATTTTTATTTATGGGGCTGGAGGGATTGCTTAGCAGTTAAGATGTTTGCCTGCAAAGCCAAAGGACCCAGGTTCGATTCCCCAGGACCCACGTTAGCCAGATGCACAAGGGGCCACACACATATGGAGTTTGCCTACAATGGCTGAAGGTCCTGGCACACCCATTCTCTCTCTCTCTCTTTCTTTTTCTCCCTCCCTCCTACCCTTTTTCTCTGTCAAATAAATAAAAGTAAAATATTTTAAATATTTTTATTTATTTATTTGAAAGGAGAGAGACAGAAAGAATGGATATGCCAAGGCCTCCAGCCACTGCAAATGAATTCCACATACATGCATCACCTTGTGCATCTGTCTTTATGTGGGTATTAGAGAATCGAACCTGGATCCTTGGGCTTTGCAGGCAAGTGTCTCAACCACTGAGCCATCTCTCCAGCCCCTTGGGTCTTCTTTCTGCCACCTCTTCCGCAATGGACCCTGAGCCTGGAATGATTCCAATTCTTAACTTTTGTAAATAGAATATAAATAAGCATGGATGTGTAAGTATCTCTACTGAATGTGGAATCCGTGAGGAATATGCTCAAGAGTGGTATAACAGCTACTTCTGATAAAGATGACACAGTAGTTATTTTGAGCCGAGCATGGTAACACACACCTTTAATCCCAGCAATTAGGTGGCAGAGGTAGAAGGATCGCCATGAGTTTGAGGCCACTCTGAGTCTACATAGTGAATTCCAGGTCAGCCTGAGCTAGAGTAAGACCCTACCTCGGGGAAAAAAAAAAAAAAAAAAAGATGACAATAGTTAGCCAGGCATGGTGGTACAGGCCACCCTGAGACTACATAGTGAATTCCAGGTCAGCCTGGGCTAGAGTGAGACCCTACCTCAAAAAAACAAAAACAAAACAAAACAAAAAAAAAAGATGGCTGTGTCTTGCTATGGTCTCAAAATGACAGTGATCCTCCTGCTCAACCTCCCAAGTGTTGGAATCATAATCATGTACCACCATGCCCAACTCTCCTTCATACTTCAAAATTGGGTAGTTTATACGTCTCAGAGATATTCTTCTCTCTGTAATAATTTCACATTTAGATCAAGAGTGGTCAAGGTGTCAATAAAAGAGTTTGATAGGCCATGAAAAGTACATTTTAACCAGTGTGGTGATACATAAGTGTAATCTCAGCACTTGGGAAGTGAGAGAAGGATCGGGAGTTCAACATCAGCCTGGAATACATGAAATCTTATCTAAAAAAAAAAACCAATTTTATCCTCTGCCATAGGCAGCTTCACACTGCTGGGATGAACCTCCAAATCAGATGCAGTTTATAGGAGGAACAAAATTTATTTCGGGCTTACAGATCCAGGGGAAGTTCCATAATGGCAAAAAAGAGAAAACACATCACCAAAAGCAAGAGCAAAAACTGGCAGCCAAACCACAGGGAACCCAGGCAGAACTCCAACTGTTCTCTGCATTCCTTTACTGGAATATAGATCCACCCCCAGTAACACCTTAGGGCTAAATCCCAGGATCCAACCACAGTGACACCTCCTTCCGCCAGGTGGCTGGAGATACAAGTTACAAGCTTTAACTGCTGAATCTGTTGGAGGACATCATTCAAACTACCACATCCCCTTGCTTTGGAGATTGCTTCTATCCCTAATACATTTACAATAGGCAGAGCATAGTTTATTATCTGCAGAGGAGGAAAGCAAAAGTCTTTGCTAATGAAATGGACAGTCTAGAGTTAATGCAATTCACCAGGCATGGTGGCATGTGCCTTTAATCCCAGCACTTGGGAGGAAGAGGTAGGATGCCAATGTGAGTTCCAGGCCACCCTAAGACTACATAGTGAATTCTAGGTTAGCCTGGGCTAGAGTGAGACCCTACCTCAAAAAAAGGAGGGGCTGGGCTGGAGAGATGGCTTAGCGGTTAAGCGCTTGCCTGTGAAGCCTAAGGACCCCGGTTCGAGGCTCGGTTCCCCAGGTCCCATGTTAGCCAGATGCACAAGGGAGCGCACGCATCTGGAGTTTGTTTGCAGAGGCTGGAGGCCTTGGCGCACCCATTCTCTCTCTCTCCCTCTATCTGCCTTTCTCTCTGTGTCTGTTGCTCTCAAATAAATAAATAAATAATTTTTTTTAAAAAAGGAGGGGTTGGAGAGATGGTTTAGTGGTTAAGGTGCTTGCCTATGAAGCCTAAGGTCCCAGGCTCGATTCCTCAGTACCCACAGAAGCCACATGCGCAAGGTGGCACATGGGTCTGGAGTTCATTTGTAGTGGTTGGAGGCCCTGACACACCCATTCTTTCTATCTGCCTCTTTTCTCTCTCCAATAAATAAATTAACTAATAAAATGTAAAAAAGTTAATGCAGCTCAAATATTTGCAGACTGATTTGAAATAATGAGTAATTATGTGTTAAAATATTTTAAAGCATTTTGGGAGCTTAAATTTTTTTTTTTTACTGAACCACTTACATAATTATAGACAATAAACCATAATTCCCTCCCCTCCCCCACGTTTCCCTTCACAAATCCACTCTCCATGATATCCCCTCTGCCTCTTAATTGGTCTCTCTTTTGTTTTGATGTCATCATCTTTTCCTTCTGTTATTATGAGAGTCTTGTGTAGGTAGTACTAGGCACTGCAGGGTCATGGATATCCAGGCCAAATTGTGTCTGGAAAATTACGTTATAAGCACTCCTACACTTCCTTTGGCTCTTGCATTCTTTCTGCTACCTCTTCCACAATTGACCCTGAGCCTTGGAGGCTATGATATAAATGATTCAGTGCTGAACACTCTTCTGTCACTTTGTAGCACTATGGTGCCTTTCGAGTCATCCCAGTGGTCACTGCCATCTGAAAAGAGAAGCTTCTCTAACCAAAAGTGAGAGTAGCATTACTATATGGGTATGAATGTTAAGAAAAGTGCTTACAGGGCAGTTTGGTGAGCATAACATATGCATTTAGCCAGACACCAGGCATTACACCCCTAAGGTCATGACTTCCCCTGCCATAGGCTTTTGACTAGGTTGCCAGTACCAGGCATCCTGTTGAGTGGGCCTCCAGTCCAATTAGAGAGCGATGGGTTTTCCCTAAAACAGACATGCCACTATTGCACCCACAGGGTCATTTGGCCTGATTGGCCAATCTTAAGGCTTGCAGTGTCCACTGTTGTTTATCACTGCTGACGACTTCTTTCTTCCTTAGGGCTGCATGTAGTACAGCTTTTTCCAGCTTCCTGTCAACTGTTCACAGGGACGAGGTTTTCAGCTCAGCTCCAGCTTGAGTTCTCAGTGACCTTGTAGTCCAGGCATGTGGGAGTCTCCAGCAAATTTTACCATCTTTTTCTGATGGTAAACCAAGAGCCTTGGCAGTGGCCTATATTTTGGGGGCATCACAGACTTCCCTTCCCTGGCCAACAACTCCCTAGAAGGTATCTGGGTATTTTTGTTTGTTTCGTTGGTTGGTTGATTGGTTTTTGGTTTTGGCTCTCACTCTAACCCAGGCTGACCTGGAATTTACTAGTCTTGAACTCATGGTGATCCTCCTCTTTCAGCCGCTCAAGCCCTGTGATTAAAGGTGTGTGCCACCACACCCAGCTTGGCTATTTTTGTAACTTTTTTATTGAAAACCTCCATATATATATAAGCAATGTTTCTTGATTATAATCCCCTCTCACCACCCTCCTTTGTCCTTCCTCCCATACCCACCCCCTTTCCTTTAACCCGCTTTCCCTTTTGAACTAGTCCCTCTTTTTGTTTGGTTTTTCGAGGTAGGGTCTCACTCTGGTCCAGACTGACCTGGGATTCACTATGTAGTCTCAGAGTGGCCTCAAACTCATGGTGATCCTCCTACCTCTGCCTCCCAAGTGCTGGGATTAAAGGTGTGCACCACCACGCCCGGCCCCTCTTCTATATTTTTTTTTAATTTTTTTTTAAATTTTTTTTCCCTTTTTATTTATTTATTTATTTTTATTTATTTTTAATTTTTATTAACATTTTCCATGATTATAAAATATATCCCATGGTAATTCCCTCCCTCCCCACCCCCACACTTTCCCATTTGAAATTCCATTCTCCATCATATTACCTCCCCATTACAATCATTGTAATTACATATATACAATATCAACGTATTAAGTATCCTCCTCCCTTCCTTTCTCCACCCTTTATGTCTCCTTTTCAACTTACTGGCCTCTGCTACTAAGTATTTTCATTCTCACACAGAAGCCCAGTCATCTGTAGCTAGGATCCACATATGAGAGAGAATATGTGGCGCTTGGCTTTCTGGGCCTGGGTTACCTGACTTAGTATAATACTTTCCAGGTCCATCCATTTTTCTGCAAATTTCATAACTTCATTTTTCTTTACCGCTGAGTAGAACTCCATTGTATAAATGTGCCACATCTTCATTATCCACTCATCTGTTGAGGGACATCTAGGCTGGTTCCATTTCCCAGCTATTATAAATTGAGCAGCAATAAACATGGTTGAGCATGTACTTCTAAGGAAATGAGATGAGTCCTTTGAATATATGCCTAGGAATGCTATAGCTGGGTCATATGGTAGATCAATCTCTAGCTGTTTTAGGAACCTCCACACTGTTTTCCACAATGGCTGGACCAGATTACATTCTCACCAGCAGTGCAGAAGGATTCCTTTTTTTCCACATCCCCGCCAACATTTATGATCATTTGTTTTCATGATGGTGGCCAATCTGACAGGAGTGAGATGGAATCTCAATGTAGTTTTAATCTGCATTTCCCTGATGACTAGTGACGTAGAACATTTTTTTAGATGCTTATATGCCATTTGTATTTCTTCCTTTGAGAACTCTCTATTTAGCTCCATAGCCCATTTTTTGATTGGCTTGTTTGATTCCTTATTATTTAACTTTTTGAGTTCTTTGTATATCCTAGATATTAATCCTCTATCAGATATATAGCTGGCGAAGATTTTTTCCCATTCTGTAGGTTGCCTCTTTGCTTTTTTCACTGTGTCCTTTGCGGTGCAAAATCTTTGTAATTTCATTAGGTCCCAGTGGTTAATCTGTGGTTTTATTGCCTGAGCAATTGGGGTTGTATTCAGAAAGTCTTTGCCAAGACCAATATGTTGAAGGGTTTCCCCTACTTTTTCCTCTAGCAGTTTCAGAGTTTCCGGTCTGATGTTAAGGTCTTTAATCCATTTGGACTTAATTCTTGTGCATGGTGAGAGAGAAGAATCTATTTTCATCCTTCTGCAGATATTTATCCAGTTTTCAAAACACCATTTGCTGAAGAGGCTGGCTCTTCTCCAATGTGTATTTTTGGCATTTTTATCGAATATCAGGTGGCTATAGCTACTTGGGCTTACATCTGGATCCTCTATTCTGTTCCACTGATCTACATGTCTGTTTTTGTGCCAGTACCATGCTGTTTTTGTTATTATGGCTCTGTAGTATAGGTTAAAATCAGGTATGGTGATACCACCAGCCTCTTTTTTGTTACTCAGTATTATTTTAGATATTCGAGGTTTTTGTGATTCCAAATGAATTTTTGGATTGTTTTTTCTATTTACATGAAGAAAGCCTTTGGAATTTTGATAGGATTGCATTAAGTGTGTAGATTGCTATAGGTAAGATTGCCATTTTCATGATATTGATTCTTCCAATCCAGGAACAAGGGATGTTTCTCCACTTTCTAGTGTCTTCTGCAATTTCTCGCTTGAGTGTTTTAAAGTTCTCATTGTAGAGATTCTTTACTTCCTTGGTTAGGTTTATTCCAAGGTATTTTATTTTTTTTGATGCAATTGTGAATGGGAGTGATTCTCTGATTTCATCCTCTGTGTGTTTGTTGTTAGCATATATGAAGGCTACTGATGTCTGTGTATTTATTTTGTATCCTGCTACATTGCAGTAGGTTTTGATCAGCTCTAACAGCTTGCTAGTAGAGTCTTTAGGGTCCTTTATGTATAGAATCATGTCATCTGCAAATAATGATAACTTGATTTCTTCCTTTCCAATTTGTATCCCTTTTATGTGTGTCTCTTGCCTTATTGCTATGGCTAAGACTTCCAAAACTATATTAAATAGAAGTGGGTACAGTGGACACCCTTGTCTTGTTCCTGATTTTAGTGGAAAAGCTTCCAGTTTTTCCCCATTTAGTAATATGTTGGCTGTAGGCTTGTCATAAATAGCCTTTATTATATTGAGATATGTTCCTTCTATTCCCTGTCTCTGTAGGACTTTTATCATGAAGGGATGTTGGATTTTGTCAAATGCTTTCTCTGCATCTAATGAGATGATCATGTGATTTTTGTCCTTCAACCCGTTTATGTAATGTATTACATTTATAGATTTGCGTATGTTGAACCATCCCTGCATCTCTGGGATAAAGCCTACTTGGTCAGGGTGAATGATCTTTTTGATATACTCTTGTATTCTGTTTGCCAATATTTTGTTGAGAATTTTTGCATCTATGTTCATCAGGGAGATTGGTCTGTAATTTTCTTTTTTTGTTCTATCTTTGCCTGGTTTTGGTATCAGGGTGATGCTGGCCTCATAGAAGGAGTTTGGTAGAATTCCTTCTTTTTCTATTTCCTGGAAAAGCTTAAGAAGCAATGGTGTTAGCTCTTCCTTAAAAGTCTGGTAAAATTCAGCAGTGAATCCATCCGGGCCTGGGCTTTTTTTAGTTGGGAGATTATTGATAACTGATCGGATCTCCATGTTTGTTATAGGTCTATTTAAGTGATTAATCTCATTTTGATTTAATTTAGGTAGGTCATATAGATCAAGGAAATCATCCATTTCTTTCAGATTTTCATACTTTGTGGAGTATATGCTTTTATAATATGTCCCTATGATTTTTTGAATTTCTCTGGAATCTGTTGTGATGTTACCTTGTTCATCTCTGATTTTATTAATTTGTGTCTCTTCTCTCTTTCTTTTGGTCAGATTTGCTAAGGGTTTATCAATCTTGTTTATCCTTTCAAAGAACCAACTCTTTGTTTCATTAATTCTTTGCATTGTTCTTTTTGTTTCTATTTCATTAATTTCTGCCCTAATCTTTATTATTTCTTCCCGTCTACTGATTTTTGGTTTGCCTTGTTCTTCTTTTTCCAAGGCTTTAAGTCGAAGCATTAGGTCGTTTACTTGTAACCTTTCTAATTTCTTAATATAGGCACTTAAAGCTATAAATTTACCTCTTAGAACTGCCTTCATTGTGTCTCAGAGATTTTGGTATGTCGTTCTCATTATCATTTGACTCTATATATTTTTTGATTTCCTTTTTGATTTCTTCATTGACCCACTCATCATTTAGTAGTGTATTGTTTAGTTTCCATGATTTTGTGTATGCTCTATAGCCTTTCTTGCTACTGATTTGTAGTTTAATTCCATTGTGGTCAGAGAGAATGCAAGGAATTATTTCAATTTTCCTGAATTTGTTAAGATTTGCTTTGTGTCCTAATATATGGTCTGTTTTAGAGAGTGTTCCATGTGCTGCTGAAAAGAATGTATATTCTGCAGCCTTTGGATGAAATGTCCTGTATATATCTGTTAGGTCCATTCCTTCTATGACCTCATTTAGTCCAG
Organism: Jaculus jaculus; assembly: GCF_020740685.1. Classification (NCBI taxonomy): domain Eukaryota; kingdom Metazoa; phylum Chordata; class Mammalia; order Rodentia; family Dipodidae; genus Jaculus; species Jaculus jaculus. Next base: position 59,947,953 of record NC_059109.1, read on the forward strand.
ATGCCTCTCTGTTTATTCTTTCCCTGGATGACCTGTCAATTGATGAGAATGGGGTGTTAAAGTCACCCACCACCACTGTGTTTGGTGTTATCTGTGACCTTAGTTCTAATAGTGTTTGTTTGACGAATTTGGGAGCCCCCATGTTAGGTGCATATATGTTTAGGATTGTAATGTCCTCCTGTTGGAGTGTGCCCTTAATCAATATAAAGTGACCTTCCTTATCTTTCTTGATTAACGTTGGACTAAAGTCTACCCTGTCTGATATTAGGATAGCAACCCCTGCTTGTTTTCTAGGCCCATTTGCTTGAAACACCGTCTTCCCACCTTTCACCCTAAGATAATGTCTATCCTTTGTAGAAAGGTGAGTTTCCTGGAGACAACAAATTATAGGATCCTGCTTTTTAACCCAGTCTGCAAATCTATGTCTTTTCGTTGGGGCATTGAGACCGTTGATATTAAGAGATATTATTGAAAGGTGTGTATTTATGTTTGCCATTTTTTTGTGTGTGTGTTTTTCTGGTTCTACCTGTGCTCTCTTCTGTTAACTGGTATTTGAATATAGCTTGTTTTTTCTATGTTCCTTATATGTGTGCTTTTCCTTTTGTTCAGCATGGAGGATTCTATCAAGTATTTTCTGTAGAGCTGGTTTTGTCTTCAAATACTCCTTTAACCTGCTTTTGTCATGGAATGTCTTTATTTCGCCATCTATTTGAATGGATAACTTTGCAGGATAATGTAACTTTGGTTGACAGTTGTTATCTTTCAGAACTTGGAATATATCACTCCAAGCCCTTCTGGCTTTAAAAGTTTGTGTTGAATAATCTGCTGTAATCCTGATGGGCTTGCTTTTGTAGGTAAGTTGATTTTTCTCTCTAACTGCTTTCAGTATTTTTTCTTTGGTGTGTGTGTTTGGAAGTTTGATTATAATATGGCGAGGAGAGGGTCTTTCCAGGTTTTGTCTGGCTGGGGTTCTAAAGGCTTCCTGTATCTGCATTGGCACCTCTTTCCCAATTTGGGGGAAATTTTCCTCTATGATTTTGTTGAAGATGCCTACTATGCCTCTGGAGTGGAGTTCTTCTCCTTCTACTATGCCATGAATATTTGATCTTTTCATAGTGTCCCGAATATCTTGAAATTCCCACTCATATTTTTCTATAAGTTTGTCTTTTTCTTTGTTGGACTGCATTAGGTCTGCCACCTGGTCTTCTAGCTTAGATATTCTGTCCTCTCCCTCATCCATCCTACTGGTGAGATTTTCTACAGAGTTTTTTATTTCATTAACTGTGTTTTTCATTGCTAGTAATTCTGACTGGTTTTTCTTTATTATTTCTATTTCCCTATTTATGTCTTGTATTGCCTTCTTTATTTCATTAAATTGGTGTCCTGCCTCTTCTTTGATTCCTTTGATTTCCTCTTTGATTTCCTCTTTGATTTCTTCTTTGATTGTTTTCATGTGTTCTTTGACCTCTTTATTTATAATTATTTTTTTGAACTCTTTCTCAGGCATTTCCTCTAACTCTTTCTCACTGGAGGACATTTCTGATGCATTAATACTTTTAGGTGGATTTCTATCGTCTTGCTTTTTAGTGTTTCTTGTGTTATAATGTATATATTTTTGCATCTTGGATTAAGTTAATGGTTGGATTTTCTAGCTAGCTGTGTATTCTTAGCTGTATCAATTGATTTGATGTAATATATTTTCAGGGTAGGACCTTAAGGTATTAGGTGTGGCTCTTAAGACTCTCAGAGTATCTACAAAGATGTTCTTAGGGGTTGAGTTTCCCTGCTATAGGAGTATTCAAGCAGGCTGAGTGGAATAAAATACAGGTAGACTCTAAAATTTAACTAAACACTGTACACATTCAATCAAAAACAGCCCCGAGTATGTATGCAAGAGTAGTTATTATAATGACCAGATCCTCTATCAACAAAGAGGTTTAGATTTCTGGTCTGTTGAGGGATCCAAGTCAGCTTGTGACCAAGTGAGACCCTTCTCTGGTGCAATCCCAGTTACCTTGGGTGATTTTGGTCTCAGTCAAGTTGCTGCCTGGGTCGTCAGGCTGCTGTTCAGATTTCTGGAGCTGGGCACTTGCTTTTCCTACGGGGCAAACCGAGCTGCTGCTGTTGCCTCTGCTGCTGCTGTAGCTGCCACTGCTGGAGCCACCACTGCTGCTGAAGCTGCTGCTGCTGTGTCCACTGCCGCTGCTCCCCCTGAAGCTGCTTCTGCGGGATCTGCCACTGCTGCCGCTCCTGGGTCTGCTGCTGCTGCGGCCGCTGGTACCGGTGCTGGAGCCACTGATGTTGCTCCCGAACTCTGCTCCTGCTTGGGTCCCGTTGTCAGCCCAAGTTGGTGTGGCCGGGTCCCGGGCCGCTGCTCTGTTTGCTGGAGCTGGGCTCAGGCGGTGGGGGAGGGGAGGGAGCCGTGGCTGCTCTGTTTGTCTTGCTGCTCCACGTGTTCTTCTACCTCGCGGTCTGCTCCTCCGTTGCTCGTTGCCGCTCTCCCTCACATTTCCCAAGTTGCGGAGAGCGCGGTGTGAGGGGAAAATCCCGCACCTGGCTTTTCCTGCGGCTCGAGCTGAGTCTGGCGGCTTTCTGCTGCCTCGCGGTTGCGGCGGTTGGCCGAGCTGCCGGAGCTGCTTTTCCCACCTGTGCGGGCTCTGGATGCTCTATAACTCTTCTACTTCTCTGCTGCCGCTTCCATTTCCTATACACCTCACTTTTTAGTAAAAGTGTGTATTTTGCTGAGTTTTTTGGGTCTTTTTCCCCCCTAGGCTGCTTTGGCGTGGTACCTACGCCGCCATCTTAACCGGAAGTCCCCTTAAAATTTATTTATTTGAGAGCGACAGACACAGAGAGAAAGACAGATAGAGGAGACAGAGAGAATGGGCGCGCCAGGGCTTCCAGCCTCTGCAAACGAACTCCAGACACGTGCGCCCCTTGTGCATCTGGCTAAATTGGGACCTGGGGAACCGAGCCTCGAACCGGGGTCCTTAGGCTTCACAGGCAAGCGCTTAACCAGTAAGCCATCTCTCCAGCCCCCTCTTCTATTTTAATGTCATAATTTTTTTCCCTCACATTATGTAGGTGTTGTGTATTTAGCATCAGCCACTTGGAGGTCTTGAATGCAGGGGCCACTTTGTGTCTAGAACACATCATTGTAAGAACCAAAGTTCTTACATCCTTTCTACCACCTCTTCTGCTGTAGTTCCTAAACCTTGGTGTGTCTCACTTAGCACTGGACACTGCACTGTCACTTCTTCTTAGCACTTTCATGAGTTTTGAGTCATCCCAGTGGTCATGGCCATCTGAAAAGAGAAGCTTCTCTAACTGAAAGTGAGAGTAGCATTAACAGATGGGTATTAACATAAGCATTTAACATAAGCATTTAGAGGACAATTTGGTGGTCATAATAGATCCATGTAGCCAAATAGTGGTATTAACTTTCTCCCTAGGATTTATGACCTCCGCAGCCATAGACTTTTGAGTAGGTTCTTAGCCCCTTGCATGAATTCCCTTCTGTGAAGCTGGCCTTAAATCCAATCAGAGAGCATTTAGTTTCCCCCATAACAGATATGCCACTGTCACACCAGTGGACACTTTTTGCCTAGCTGGCAAGCCATGTAGCATTCAGAACCCTACTACTTTTCTCTGGTGGGCTACAAAGCACTTTCCAGCACTGATAGTCAACAGGGAGGAAGCTTCTAGCTCAGCTCCAATTTGATTGCTCAGTGGCGTATATTTAACACTAGTACCTGTAATTAAAATCTCCCCACCTCTCAGGGTTGTAGATATAACTCAGTGGCACAGTATTTACCTGGAATGCACTAGGTCCTGGTCTTAATCCTCAGAGAATAATGTGGCATGGTAGTGCATGCCTTTAATCCCAGCACATAGGAGGGAGAGGTAGGAGGATCACTGTGAGTTCAAGGCCACCCTGAGACTACAGAGTGAATCCCAGGTCAGCCTGGGCTAGAGTAAGACCCTACCTTGAGAAAAAACAAAAAAGAAAGAAAGGAGGAGAGAAAAATCTTTCCAGTCCTTTTTATAAACTTCCTTTAGAATATTTGCCTAACAGGTGAAAAGTTGTTTCAATTTTCTTGCCTGTTGAGTTGAATTATAACATCTTCCAGGCTTTTCCTGCTGAACTGGGTTCCTAATACCATCTTCCAGATCTGCTGAGTTCTTCTGATAAAGAGTGCAGTAGTTTGAATGTATTTACTGTTGCCAGTCACACATCAGTGTTGCAATACTCAGGATCAGGCTGAGGAGAAGTATGGGAGGATGAAACTGCTATTATGATAATAAGTTCTGCATTTATGGTTTGTGAATCTTTACCTATATGTATTTGTATAATTTTTTTAGTTTAAAAAATTTAGAAAATAGACAGGTGTCATGGCACATGTTTAATCCCAGCACTTGGAAGGCAGAGGTAGGAGGACTGCAGTGAGTTTGAGGCCACCCTGAGACTACATAGTGAATTCTAGGTCAGTCTGGGCTAGAGTGGAACCCTACCTCAGGGAGAAAAGGTGGTGGGGAGAGAGAAAGAGACAGCGAGCACGAGAGCGAGCAAGCAAACAAACATCAATGACTCCTGGACTTATTACAAGAGTCTTACCAAATATTCAAGGAAATAGAAATGTAGGAGATATACTTGTGCTTTTCTTACCCACAATACCTGATGAGACCTTTGTTCCTTTCCTGAGTTATGATTGACCAGGACTTTCCATTCTATAACACCACTACAACCAAATCTTGAAGGCATCTTTAGTTTCATAACATGCAAAGTCTCCAGGGAAATTATTTTATCTTCAAAAAAAAATTAAATAGGCAAACAGTTGGAACACAAATGACCAGGACCAGAATGCCTGAAGATAAACTGATTGCAACTGAAACTTCAGACGGGAGAGCTCCAAACAGGTAGCAATCAGTATTGGTTTCTGCAATGGGCAGGCTTTAATTAATTCATAGACTCATAACTTGTTAAAATGCTGAGAATAAATGACTGTTGAGTGCTTAGCCCTAAACGGGACATCTATATTACTTCCTTCAAGGCTCAGGGAACATCACCAAAGAAGGTAGAAAGAATGTAAGAACTAGTAGCTGGGGAAGAGTGCTTTGAAACCCTATCTTTTTTTTTTTTTTTTTTTTGCTATTTTTAAAATTTGATTTATGTATTTATATATATCTTTTTATTAATTAGTTTTGTATTCAGCAAATACAGTATCTTCTTGACATGAGATGGCTATTGCACTCATGAACTCACAGCAGCTACAAGATCTGGCCCATCAACATTCCATCATGGATGAGAAAAGGGTTCGTGAGGCCCCCATCTCTTCTTTTTCTTTTTCTTTTTCTTTTGGTTTTTCAAGGTAGGGTCTCCCTCTGGTCCAGGCCAACCTGGAATTCACTATGTAGACTTAGGGTGGCCTCGAACTCACAGCAATCCTCCTACTTCTGCCTCCCAAATGCCGGCATTAAAGACATGTGCCACCATACCCAGCTTTTTTTTTTTTTTTTTTTTTTTTTTTTTGAGGTAGGGTCTCGTTCTAGCCCAGCCCAGGATGCCCTGGAATTCACTATAGTCTCAGGCTCACCTCAAACTCACAGTGATCCTCCTACCTCAGCTTCCCAAGTACTGGGATTAAAGACATGCATCACCACACTCGGCCTTTCTTCCTTCCTTCCTTCCTTCCTTTCTTTTTTAACATCAGCATCTTTTTATTTCATTTAATTTATTTGAGAGAGAAAGAGTTAGAGAATGGGCATGTCAGGGCCTCTAGCCACTGTTAATGAACTCCAGACATCTGTGTCACTTTGTGCATCTGGTTTACATGAGTTCTGGGGAATTTAACCTGAATCCTTAGGCTTTGCAGGCAAGCACCTTAACCACTAAGTCATCTCTCCAGCCTTCTTCAGTTTTTAAAAAATATTTATTTGACAGAAAATGAGAATGGGCATGCATGGCCTCTTGCCTCTGCAAACAAACTCCAGATGCATGTGCCAGTTTCTGCATCTGGCTTTACAAGAGTACTGAGGAATCAAACCTGGGCCTGCAGGCTTTGCAAGCAGGCACTTTTAACCACTTAGCCATCTCCCCAGTCCTAAATTGTGTGTGTGTATGTATGTGTTTGTGTTTTGAAACAAGGTCTCACTCTATCCCAGACTGACCCAGAGCTCACTCTGTAGCCCATGCTGGCCTTGAATTTACACTGCTGAGACTAAAGATTGTGCCAATACGCCTGGTCCCCATCACTGCTTGAGGAGCTATTAGCTCCTTAATGGTTTGCTGGATGTGTCAGTTAACATCTCCTTACTGAGACATCATACCTGACAACAATCAGTTTAAGGGAAGAACACTCTTTTCAGCTTACAGTTCCAGGTACAGTTCATCATGGTGGGGAAGGCATGGCAGCAAGAGCTTGAGGCAGCTTCTCACATTCAGCCCACAGCAAGTAAGCAAAGAGCAGTACATACTGCTGCTCTCTTTTTTTTTTTTTAGGTGAGATCCAGGCTGACCTGGGACTTAAACTGTGTAGTCTCAGGGTGGCTTCAAACTCTCAGAGATTCTCCCACCTCTCCCTCCGGAATGCTGGAATTAAAGGTGTGTGCACCTCACTGGGCAGCTCTCCTTTTTACATAGTTCAGGACCCCAGGAAATAGTGCCCCCCCCCAGGTAAAGTGAAGCTTTCTGCCTTATTAACCTAATCAAAAATTATCCCTCAGACATGTACATAGGTTAATATAATCTGCATAATCCCTCACAAGTGATTCTAGGTCCTCTCAATTTGACAGTCAATGTAAGCCATCACACTGAGGGAGAGGGAGTCATTTTGTTCAGTGGTATAGCCACTGGTAAGTTGCCCATATTCCTGTAAATAACCTGTGCTAATGTAATGCTAATGCAAACAACCCTAATTAAATTGAATGGGTCACAGAAGCAATGAACATAGCAGGGGACTTAGGAAGAAGGGAGTCAGCAGGAATGAGGAGGATAAGAGGCAGTAATGTGGGATGAATATGATCAAAGTACATTGTGTATGTGTATGATATTTGTGAAATTGTCAAAAATAAACATAATATTTAAATGACAACCAAATAAATTGTGAGATAATAGGTGTTTGTTTAAGTCAATATATCTAAGGTTAATTAGTTAACAAAAATGAGTAACTAAACAACAGTATGTATGTGTTTAAAATTGAAATTCTTGGTGAATAAGCCCTTTATATGGCTACCTTAAACCTCTGGTTTAATCTTTCTCTTAAAAACAAATGTATCTAATAATATAATTATAGTAGCAACTTTTTTTGCCTGATACGTCTCAACTTTTCCTTGTCCTTTATCTCTCTTATAAACAGACTATGTCTAGATTGTCATTACTTAGTGTGATCTGTAAATCTGCCTCTTTTTGGTTTTTTGAGGTAGGGTCTCACCCTAGCCCAGGCTGACCTGAAATTCATTCTGTATTCTCAGGGTGGCCTAGAACTCACAACAATCCGCCTACCTCTGCCTCCCAAGTGCTGGGATTAAAGATGTGCACTACCATACCTGGCATTTTTTGTTTTTTTCTTTTTTTTTTTAAGAGAGGGAGAGAGAAAGAAGTAGATAGAGAGAATGGGTACATCAGGGCCTCCAGCTGTTGCAAACAGACTTCACATACATGTGCCACTTTGTGCATCTGGCTTACATGGGTCCTAGGGAGTTTAACTGGTAAACCATCTCTCCAGCCCTTATTTTTGTTTTATTTTTTGAGTGCTGGGATTAAACACATGCACCACCATGCCCAGATAGTCTTTGTTCTTCTTTTTTTTTTTCATGAGAGAGATCATTGGTACACCAGGGCCTCCAGCCACTGCATCTGGCTTGCATGGATCTGGAGAGTCGAACATGAGTCCTTAGGCTTCCTAGGCAAGTGCCTTAACTGCTAAGCCATCTCTCCAGCCCCAGACATACTAGTGAATTTAGTCTACTGATGGTATTGAAATTGTTGGTATTATTATTATAGTTGAACTTGCCTGCTAGCTTAAATCATTAGCTTGTTCCATTTTTCCTGTTTATTTATTAATTTTTGGTTTTTTTTTCAAGGCAGGTCTCACTTAAACCAAGGCTGACTTGGAACTCACTCTGTAGCTCCAGGCTGTCCTTAAGCTTATGATGATTCTCCTATGTCAGCCTCTTGAGTGCTGGGATTAAAGGTGTGTGCCACCATGCCCAACTTTCCTGTTTAATTATAATTTTTAAATATATATATATATATTTATTTACATGAGGGGTGGAGGAGAAAGAATGGACACAGTGTCTCTTGCCATTGCAGACAAACTCCAGATGCATGCGCCGCCCTGTGCTTTACATAGGTACTAGGGAATTGAACCCAAGTTTTCAGGCTTAGCAAGCAAGCACCTTAACCACTTAGCCATCTCCCCAATCTCCCACCCTGTTTTTGGAGACAAAGTACAAGTAGCTGAGTTTTGCCTTGAACTATTTTGTAACCTAGACTGGCCTTGAACTTGCTCTAATCCATCTGCCTCAGTCTCCCAAGTACTGGGATTGCAAGTATTCACTACCATGCACAGCAATAATCTTTTCTTACTTAAAAAAAAATTCTTATTATTATCCCTGAGTCCCCCCCCCAAAATGAAATGAACATTAGCCCACCCTCATACCACTTTCTCACTCACTGCTACTCCTATCATGTTATTATTTAGAATCGATCAGAAAAGAGGGACAAAAGAGAGACACCAGGCTCAGTATGCTAGTAGGCGCAGCTACTCAAGGGCTAAGGCAGAAGGATCACTTCAGCCCAGAAATTCAGGACCAATCTGGGCAGCATATGGAGGCTCAATTTTGGGGCATTGTGGAAAGGGTTTTAGAAAAGGTTTATGCTAATAAATGAATTTGAAAAATTTCCACTTACAAAATACATGATGTGGATCCTATTTTTCTCCTTCCGTCCGTCCGTCCATCCGTCCGTCCGTCCATCCTTTCTTCCTTCCTTCCGTCCTTCTGTCCTTCCGTCCTTCCTTCCATCCTTCCAGAATGGGCGTTCATGGGCCTCCAGCTAACAAACGAATTCTAGATGCATGTATCCCCTTGTGCATCTGGCTTACTTGGGTCCTGGGGAATTGAACTGGGGTCCCAAGCCATCTCTCCAGCCCTGGATCCTGTTTTTCTAACTTTTTTTTTTTCCTTCTCATTTTCAACCATATTATCTGTTTGTTGTTGTTGTTTTGTTTTTTTGAGGTAGGGTCTCACTCTAGCGCAGGCTGACCTGGAATTCACTGCGTAGTCTCAGGGTGGTCTCGAACTCATGGCAATACTCCTACCTCTGCCTCCCAAGTGCTAGGATTAAAGGCATGTGCCACCACGCCTAGCTTTTACCTGTTATTTCTTATGAATCCACTAAATTGTTTCTGCTTTAAGGTCTTCTTTAAATTACTATTCTCTCTACCTGAGAGAATATCCTCTTGGTGGAATGTACCACAACCAGCTTGTTAGCTCATGGGAAGTACTTGTGTGTGTTTCCTCTCAAAACCATGCTCCTTGTCTTCATCTGAGTAGTTCAAAATTGATCTCATGTGAGTATTTATACCATACAGGTTGAAATATAAGTCTGGAGTGAGTTTTAATTTTATAGAGCCTATATATGAAGACTAAGTACCTTCCTCTGTCACAATAATCTCATTACCTGTTGCATTTTTCTTTACTGTGCTCATTGCTTCTTGGAATGACCCTTTTTTTTTTAACCTGCTTGCTTTTTGTCTTCTGGAACTTCACAGGGTCCTTAACTGCCTTATCCACTGCTGTGGACCTAGAATAATACCTAAAACAGTGTAAGAATTTAGTAAATATAAATAAAGGAATTACTCAGAAGTAGTGATAACTTTAGGCAGTCTCTGGAATTTTCTGGAGCCACTACAAAGAAGAAAAGAATTATATTTTAATGTTTTTATAATTTTTGTTCTTAAAAAATCAAAAAGTGTAAAAAATCTAATGAACCCCTGTGAGCCCATCATTTAGCTTTCACAGTGTTGCAAATCGACATTCAAGAACCCACCATATTTTTTCCTAGAATATTTTAAAGAAACTGCTACATATGATGATTTTGCCTATTTATTTATTTATTTATGTATTTATTTATTTATTTATTTATTTGAGAGAGAGCGAAAGAGACAAAGAGATAGAGATAATGGGAGCACTAGGGCCTCCTGCCACTGCAAATAGACTGTAGATGCATGCACCACTTTGTGAATGTGGCTTTACATGGGTGCTTGGGAATCAAACCTGAGATGGCAGGCTTTTGCAACCAAGCACCTTTAGCCACTGAGCCATCTCTCCAGCTCTTGCTTATCTCTTTTAAAAATAATTAACATATATTTCAATTTCTCCCTTTCAAAAATGTCTCTTTACATTTGTCTGAGTCTGTCTTCTACACTTAGAATTGATTGATATGTCTCTTAAATCTCTTACTCTGTGAAAGTTCACCTTTTTTAAAAAAAACTTAGGTGAGTTATTTGCTGAAGAAATGATGTTAATTGTAGAATTTCTACATTCTGATTTTGGTGGTGATGCCTTTGTTGTTTATCATGTTTAACATGTTGGTCCTTTGTATGAGTTGGTAGTTAGATGGAGACTTACCAAATAGAATGAATTTCCATTCATTTTCCAATCACAGGTTGTAAAGTTTTCCACGGAACCTCAGTGATAGCGTCAAGGGGCTCTGGCTCACCTTACTGTATCTTTATACTTTTATAATGAATCATTATAAAGTTCTTCCTCAGTCCTTGCCCAATATTGTACACAATCATTGATGATCATTCCTTAGATCCATTATTATTGTTACTTTTTGTTTTATTTATTTATTTTAGTTTTTTGAGGTAGGGTTTCACTGTAGCACAGGCTGACCTGGAATTCACTGTGTAATGTTAGGGTGGCCTTGAACTCACAGTGATCCTCCTACTTCTGTCTTCCGAATGCTGGGATTAGAGGTGTGCACCACCACAACCAGACCAGATCCATTTTGGTTTTTTTTTGTTTGTTTGTTTTTCGAGGTAGGGTCTCACTGGTCCAGGCTGACCTGGAGTTAACTCTGTAGTCTCAGGGTGGCCTTGAACTCACGGCGATCCTCCTACCTCTGCCTCTTCTGCGTGCGCCACCACGCCCGGCCAGATCCATTATTTTTATTAGGGGTTACAAACTGGTGAGGTTTCTTTTCCTATGTATCATTCTATCTATGATAAATTAGCTACAATTTGTCTATAATGAAGAACATTTCTTTTTAAATTATTTTTTGTTTATTTTTATTTATTTATTTGAGAGCAACAGACAGAGAAAGAGGCAGATATATATAGAGAGAGAATGGGTGCACCAGGGCCTCCAGCCACTGCAAAGGAACTCCAGATGCCTGTGCCCTCTTGTGCATCTGGCTAACGTGGATCCTGGGGAACCAAGCCTCCAACCGGAGTTCTTAGGCTTCACAGGCAAGCGCTTAACCACTAAGCCATCTCTCCAGCCCTGAAGAACATTTCTTTTTTTTTTGGTTTTTTTTTTTGAGGTAGGGTCTCACTCTGGTCCAGGCTGACCTGGAATTAACTCTGTAGTCTCAGGGTGGCCTTGAACTCACGGCGATCCTCCTACCTCTGCCTCCCGAGTGCTGGGATTAAAGGCGTGCGCCACCACGCCCGGCTGAAGAACATTTCTTTAGCTATGTAGTTATCCTAAAATACAGCTGTCACAAGAGACGATAATTACTTGATTCTTCATTACTTTTCAGAGTTATGTGTTGTTTTCTTAAAACCCTGAAAAATTAATTTTTTTAAAAAAGTTTTATTTATTTATTTGAGGGCGACAGACACAAAGAGAAAGACAGATAGAGGGAGAGGGAGAGAGAATGGGCGCACCAGGGCCTCCAGCCTCTGCAAACAAACTCCAGACGCGTGCGCCCCCTTGTGCATCTGGCTAACGTGGGACCTGGGGAACCGAGCCTCGAACCGGGGTCCTTAGGCTTCACAGGCAAGCGCTTAACCGCTGAGCCATCTCTCCAGCCCTATTTTTAAAAAAATATTATTTTGGATGCCTTATGTATCTATTTTAATGTAGCACATAATTTATTTTGTATGTATAGAATGTGGTATGGTGTGTTTGTGGTATATGCATGTGTATTTGCAGATGTACTTGTAGGCACACAGAGTCCAGAGGAGGGCATCATGTGTCACTTCCTCTTTTGCTCATCCATGTATTCCTTTTTTTGTTTATTTTTATTTATTTATTTGAGAGCAACAGAGAGAGAAAGAGAGAGAGAATGGATGTGCCAGGGCCTCCAGCCACTGCAAACGAACTCCAGATACGTGCATCCCTTGTGCATGTGGCTAACATGGGTCCTGGGGAATCGAATCTCGAACCGGGGTACTTAGGCTTCACAGGCAACTGCTTAACCATTAAGCCATCTCTCCAGCCCTCATCCATGTATTTCTTTGAGATGAAGGTTTTGCAAGCCTCAGTGATTCTCTGGTCTCTACTTCCCACAGGACTGAGGTTGCATATATACATATATATGGCCATACCCAGATGTTTACATGGGTCCTAGGGAATCTAACTCAGACAGTCTCAGATTCTGTCAGGCCTTCATGTTCACTGTTACCACTGAGTTAATCACCCCAGCCCACATTTTTTATTTTTAGTACTCATCGTACCTTATTCATGATCAGTGGGAGCTCTTTTAAATTGGTCTTGTATCCTTTGAGATGGCCCAGTTATTTCAGTGCCTTTTTGACTTTTCTCCAGGCTTATGTTATCTACATATGGCTATAATGTTTTGTTGTTGTTGTTTTCTTTTTTTGATTTTTCAAGGAAGGGTCTCACTCTTGCCCAGGCTGACCTGAAACTCACTCTGTTGTCTGAGGTTGGCCTTGAACTCACTGCAATTCTCCTGCCTCTGCCTCCCAAGTGCTGGGATTAAAGGGATGTGTCACTGTGCCTGGCTATAATCTTTTTAATTTCCTTTACTTTGTTATACGAGTATTTGTTCAATATTGGAAAACTTAGCTTTAAATACCATTTACATATTTTTCTATTTTTCACTCTCCTGACAGAATGTACAGTGCAATTATTATTAGGTTTTTCAAGGCAGGATCTCACTCTAGTCCAGGCTGACCTAGAATTCACTATATATGTAGTCTCAGGGTGGCCTCAAACTCATAGCCATCTCCTACCTCTGCTTCCCATGTGCTAGAAGTAAAGGTGTGAGCCACCATGCCTGGCCCTTTATATAACTTTTGTACGATTAAAAAGCCAAAGTTAAGCAGCTTTCTAAATAACACAAATTTTGATATTTCCAAGACTTAGTCTCCTCTTTTTGTTTACATCTGGTTCTCAAGATTCCTATCAGGATGCCTTTTTGTTGTTGTTGTTGTTGTTTTTTGAGGTAAGGTTTCACTGTAGTCCAGGCTGACCCAGAATTCACTCTGTAGTCTAGCTTAAGGATGCCTCTTTTAACATAAAAATAATGTGGAAGCCGGGCATGGTGGCGCATGCCTTGAATCCCAGCACTCAGGAGGCAGAAGTAAGAGGATCACTGTGAGTTCAAGGCCACTCTGAAACTACAGGTAAATTCCAGGTCAGTGTGAGCTATAGTGAAACCCTATCTCAGGAAACCAAAATAATAATAATAATAATAACAACAACAACAATGTGGAAAGGTTTATACAAAAATAATTCTTGAAAAACATAATTCTTAGAGGCTGGTTGTAATGGCACAGGTTTATAATGCAGCACTTGGGTGGCTGAGGCAGGAAGATTATGAATTCAAGATCAATCTGGGAAATAGTAAGACCCTGTTTCAAAAATTAAATAATGGGCTGGAGAGATGGCTTAGCAGTTATTGCACTTGCTGGCAAAGCCAAAGTACCCAGGTTCGATTCCCCAGTACCCACATATGACAGATGCACAAGGTGGCACATGCGTCTGGAGTTCATTTGCAATGGCTAGAAGCCCTGACATGCCCATATTCATTCTCCTTCTTCTCTCTCTCACTCTCTCTGCCTCTTTCTCTCAAGATATTTTTTTAGAAATTGAGTAAGTTAAATGGCCTAATATAATTGGTTAAGAAAAGAAAGGTCTTGGGGCTGGAAAGATGGCTTAGCAGTTAGGCACTGGCCTGTGAAGCCTAAAGACCTCAGTTTGAGGCTTGATTCCCCAGGACCCACATAAGCCAGATGCACAAGGTGGCGTATGCATCTGGAGTTCATTTGCAGTCACTGGAGGCCCTGGCATGCCCATTCTCTATCTGCCTCCTTCTCTCTCTGTCTGTTGCTCTCAAATAACTAAAAATAAACAACAACAACAACAACAAAAAGGTCTTGCAGCCCTGGAAGCAGTGAGCTTTGTTCCTCCTATTATCAACAACAATAGTGTAAAATAGCCTGTGTCTAGTAAAGTATACTGAGGTAGGTATGTAATAAATACTATATATATTCCATATTACATGTGGGTAACTTTAAAAGCAGGGCCAAAATCTTAGAAAACTATCATCAGAGGTCTTTGTGTCTAGAAAAGAAATGATTCATGTTTATTTCTCTTTGTTCTCATTCCTTTTGGAAGGGGAGTCATATTATCTTAGTGATGCTCATTACATTCTGCTACTCTTAGATTCAGCTTGACTATGAAAATGAGTCTTAATGGAGTCAACTTACAGTCTCTAGGTGCTCACGCATCTTCAGTATCAACGAGAAGCTAACTCAGCTTGCTCTTCCTTTCAGATGATGGCCATAAGAAAGCTCGAAATGCTTATCTCAGCAATTCCAATTATGAAGAAGGAGATGAGTATTTTGATAAAAACCTGGCACTTTTTGAGGTAATTTTTGGAAGCAAACTATAGACAGAAATTTCAGGAAAATATTTTAAGATAGCCCTCTCCTACCCCCAATTTATTTTAAAATAGTACAAACTGACCTAATAATCAATGTTAAATATAATTATTATGCTTATCATTGCAATTTTGTGTATATAATCTTGTTATAGTGAATACTCATCAACAAAAGTAAGGAAAAGGAATATTGACTTCTCTGCTATATGGAGAACCTTGCATTCTTATTTAGCTATGATTTAAATTTTACTTTGAAATACTCTAAGTAATAATATTTTTCAGTACTGTGTTTGGGAAGGCTATCATTTACCTTAGAGCTAATTAAACAGAAATTACTGGAGAAAACAGGATGCCAGATTAAGAGGACCTACATGTCTTCAAGTGACAAATAATAATTATATAAACATTAGGATGTAAAATGTGTCTTGATTTATGTATACATTGTATAACAGTAAAATTAAGCTAATTAATATATCATTTCATATACTTCTATGCTTAGAAATATTAGAATGTTGGTGATTTTGAAATATACATTTTCATTAACTATAGTCACTATTGTGAGTACAGATCTGAACAATTTACTTTTTTGTTTAACTGAAAATTTGTAGCGCATGTATAATGTCTTCTCACTCCCTCTTCACTTTCAGCTTCTGGTAACCAATGTTTTGCTTTTTCCTTCCATGATATCAATATTTTCAGTTTCTGTCAAATTTCCACATATAAGTAAAGTCATATAATATTCATTTTTCTGTGCCTTGTTTATGTTACTTTGCATAATGAAGAAGATCTATATGTCTTATCTATCACAACGTATATACTCTGATGGAGTGAGTTTGCCTAGAATGTTGAAAAAAAGCTTGTGAATTTGAGAATTACATGTATATGGCTTTGGACAATTATACAAACGCCACATTTTTTGATGTACTGTTTAAAGTAATGATACTTTCTCTCAGCTTCTTTCAAGCAAGAATCTGAAATGAGTATTTGGTTCAGTCACAGTTTTCTGTGAGTCTGTCCATGCTTGGTGCTATAAATAATAGTCATGAATATCAGCTACTGTACTCCACAAAGGGGGCAAATTGTCTCATTGACATATTTTTCTTATTTTCATTGTTCACAACTCATTTCTTCCACATATGTGGCTTTATAGGAAGAAATGGACACTAGACCAAAGGTGTCTTCTCTACTTAACCGCATGGCCAATTACACTAACCTGACACAAGGAGCAAAAGAACATGAGGAGGCAGAAAATATCACTGAAGGAAAAAAGAAGCCCACTAAGGTGAGGCCTCAGAACAACTGAGATAAGTAAATAGTCCCATATACGAAAAAGAAATAGACATTCATGGCATCTGTCTGTGTTGAATGACTGTTGATTGAATGTTTCATGCAATGCTGGCACTGTTCTGGGCATTGGTACACATAGAATGTACAGTGTTATAGCTGTCATGTGGGGAAACAGTCCTTAAGATGTCATAACACTGTTGATGTATTATCATATTGAGTGTCAATCAATATTTGAACAAAACTTTAAGGGTTAGGGGAATGAGACTTGAGAGAACTGGTTGGAAGGGGTTGCCATTTAGATAGGTCAAGCAGAGGAAGCCTTAGACATGTTAATATTTGAGCAGTGACCTAACTAAAGTGAGAAAGCTAGCCATGTGAGAAGACAGCATTACAGAGAGAGGGAGTAGCATGCCAACAGAAAAGTATCTGCACTCATCTCCTGATGCCATCTGATTATTGGGAAGTTTGGGTGGGTTTTTGTTTGGATTTTGAGGCAACATCTTGAGACATGGTACAGGCTACCCTCAAACTTGAAATCCTGCAGAATTACAGTCATTTACCATCATACTCAGAAAGTATTCTTTTTAAATACTACCTCTCATGAAAATGTAAGACAATACATATGTATAATTTAACATTATAGTTCAGATCTTTGAAAAGGAGCCACCTGACCCTCAGATTGGTTTATTTTTCCCATCTACTTCATTAACCAACTACTTCTGAAGAATTTATACCAAACTCTGAAGGATTTCCCTAAGTCATTATCTTGTTCTTAAATGAAAGAGAAATTTAAGAGCTTTGAGGAATATAATTTTTTTAATTTGTTTGTTTTTTGAGGTAGGGTCTCACTCTAACCCAGGCTGACCTGAAATTCACTATGTCATCTCAAGGTGGCCTCAAACTCACAGCGATCCTCCTACCTCTGCCTCCCAAGTCCTGGGATTAAAGGCGTGTGCTACTACACCAGGCTTTAGATTTTTTTTTTTTTTAACTTTGGAGCTACAGTCATTCTTATTGTGGCCCAATATCTAAATAAAACAAAAATATATAGGAACTTATGCAGAGTACAAATATATGGATCTAAGAATAATGAAAACATGGTGATGAGTTGCTAAGAGAGTTGTGACTTTGTATTTATTTTATTTAATTTATTTTTATTTATTTATTTATTTTGATTTTTCAAGGTAGGGTCTCATTCTAGCCCAGGCTGGCCTGGAATTCACTATGGAGTCTCAGGGTGGCCTTGAACTCATGGCAATCCTGCCTCTGCCTCCCAAGTGCTGGGATTATAAAGGTGTGTGCCACTATGCCTGGCTATATATGACTTTTAAAGATAGTGCTTAAATTTTGCTACCTTTACTATGAGAGTTATATGGTAGATAAAGAATCTTCTATGGGCTGGGCATAGTGGTGCATGCCTTTAATCTCAGCACTTGGGAGGCAGAGGTAGGAGGATCACCATGAGTTCAAGGCCATCCTGAGACTCCATAGTGAATTCCAGGTCAGCCTGAACTAGAGTGAAACCCTACCTTGGGCGGGGGGGGGGGGGGGGTCAGGGAGAATCTTCTATGGATAACTATAATTTTTCTTCTGTCTACATTTTTATTTCCAGAGCCCCCAAATGGGTACCTTTATGGGTGTCTACCTACCATGTCTACAGAATATTTTTGGAGTGATCCTCTTTCTACGCCTTACATGGGTGGTGGGCACAGCCGGAGTTCTTCAGGCTTTTGCAATTGTCCTTATCTGCTGCTGCTGTGTAAGTCCTGCATTGGCTCCTAGAGGCCACCTGCAGCGTTGCAGGTGCTTAAGAGTTTGTGCTTTTCATCTCTTGGGAATTATAACATACTTAAGACTCACGATTCCAACAGGCAGGATCATTCTGATGTTAAACTCTAAAGGATTCTTTTAAAAAATATTTTTATTTACTCATTTCCAGCAGAGAAACATAAGAAAGTAGAGTGGGTGCACCAGGGCCTCTAGCTACTTTAAACAAACACTTTGTTCATCTGGTTGTAATGGGAATCAAACCCTGGTCATTAGGTTTTTCAGGCAGGTGTTTTAACTGCTGGGCCATCCTTCCAGCCCAAGATTGTTACTTGGTGCCTATCACTGTTTCCTATCAACTATGTAATGTTGTAGAGTTCTGGAAGATACCTACCTCCAAAGAATTTAGAATCCAAATCATTTGTGCTGGATTACACCAAAGTTATGAAAATGTCACATATTACTAAATTGTATAGAGAAGCAAGCTGATAGTGTTTTGGGGGTGAGATAAATCTAGCTTTCATATGGCTTTGCTTTCAAGTTTCCTTCTTTTTTTCCTAGAATTTCAATTTTTTTTCTCCCCTCTCCCCACACTGAGAACTTTCTGATATTCCTTTCATCTCAACTGCTCATTTTTATGTATCCTAGCCACATCTGTCACCTTTACTGGTTGCTGCTGTTCTCTTGTGCATTAGTCACCATTGTGCCCTACCTATATGTTCATATTTCTGCTCAGCTGCATACTGTGCAACACAGATTATCAGTAGACATAATCCATGTCATTATACTAGCTTAGTAGCACTACCTTTTCTTTGTTTCTTTTTTTCTAGTTGCTCAAATTTAAAACTTCAAGGCAGTATCTAGCTTCTTGGTTATAGTTCACAAGAAGTCAGCTACCAAGGCCAGTCTATTCTCTCTTTACCACTGCTGTGGTTTTAACTTCTACTGAGCTGCCATAGTTGCCTCCTAGCCAGTCACTGTCCTTCATGACTAGATAATGCTCTTAAAATACAGGTCTTGTGTGCTCAGTGGTTCTCTTTCTTATTGTGTGTTGTTCTTAGTATTGTAGGTTATTCTGCAATTGGGTTCTAACCTATTTTCTAAGTTATTTCCTTAGCTACTCCTTTGGAGTATATATACCACAATTCCCTCTGTAAAATGTGCAAGTAGGCAGAATAAAATATTTAGTAAATTCTCTGAAGTCCATAAGTAGGAATGTAGTATTATCAACTCTTCCCAGTGATAATATTCTTATTTCTCTTGCTCTACAGACAATGTTGACTGCTATCTCCATGAGTGCCATTGCCACTAATGGAGTGGTGCCAGGTCAGTAGGCCAAGCTTGGGTTTTTAGCGATTGTCAATGATTAATCATTGCATTTTTATGCTGTAAACACAGAGATACAAACTTCCAAGGAAAATAATACTATTTAGTCTGTTGTTGTGTACTATACAGAGTCATTTTACAAGCCATAGAGAGTAATACTATTTAGCTTTAGGATGCTTTCTTTAAAATCTCTCTAATTTCAGCTACATCCTTTGCTTATTATGATATATTTTATTGGGATATCTCATGCCTATAGGAAACATCCTAACTTTTCCCCTAATGGTAGCAAAATATATTGCATCATGTAAAGTATTACTTGTGTATTATACAACAGATGTTTCTTCTGCTGGGTGTAGTGGCACACGTCTTTAATCCCAATACTTGGGAGGCAGAGGTAGGAGGATCACTGTGGGTTCAAGGCCACCCTGAAGAACCTGAACTAGAGTGACACTGTACCTCAAAAAAACAAAAAAAAAAAGTTTCTTCTTTTACTTCACACTTAACAAACCTAACAAACCTAATTTTTGTCACATTTGTTTTTTTGTTTGTTTGTTTGTTTGTTTTTCAAGGTAGGGTCTCACACTCTAGCCCAGGCTGACCTGGAATTCACTCAATATTCTTAGGGTGACCTCAAACTCATGGCAATCCTACCTTTGGCTCCCGAGGGCTGGGATTAAAGGCGTGTACCACCACTCCTGGCTACATTTGGGGTTTTTTAAAACCTAAAACATTTATCCTTCATACATATGCTTGCTATTCTTATTTATGACTTATTTACATTCCTCTTGCTAATATACTCTCTGTATCCTATTCACCCTATTGTTTTGTAGCTGGGGGCTCATACTTCATGATTTCTCGGGCCCTGGGCCCAGAGTTTGGCGGGGCTGTTGGCCTCTGCTTTTATCTTGGTACCACATTTGCAGCAGCCATGTATATTCTTGGTGCCATTGAAATTTTTCTGGTAAGTATTGACTTAATTGTGGTCTACAGTATAGAAGAGATTTGAGTTTGTTTTGTTCTTTGATATCAAAGCTTCTGAGAAATCAGGTATGGGACTCACTCAGGTGATCAAGTGTGGTTACTACACTCTCACCGGATATCAGAGGCAAAAAGGTTGTGTGTTCTGTGCAGACCTACCCTTTCCCTTCCACTCCAGTCACCCCCACCGTACTCTACCACCTCAACAAAGAAGTTAACATCTGAGGAGGAGAGGCTTGTGCCGATAAAGTAAAATAAAGCCTATTCTTTTTCTTTGTTTTGGTGTTTTGAGGGGGGGTTTCATTCTAACCCAGGCTGATCTGGAATTCACTATGTAGTCTCAGGCTGGCCTTGAACACTCAGAAATCTTCCTCCCTCTGCCTTGCACCACCATGCCCGACAAGTCTATTCTTTTTGATGTATTTATTCTAATGAGAGCAAGTCTTTTTCATTTCTCTCCTTACTGGGATATAGATCTGTACATATATCTATCACCCATCTATTATCTACCTGTGTATATAACTGTTTAATGATAGAAAAGCAGAGCTCACTGGGCATGGTGGCACACACCTTTAATCCCAGCACTTGGGAAGCAGAGGTAAGAGGATCACCATGAGTTTGAGGCCACCCTGAAACTACATCGTGAATTCCAGCTCAGCCTGAACTACAGCAAGACCCTATCTTGAAAACAAAAACAAACAAGAGTAGAATTCAAAATAATTATAATTCTTAAATATGCATATATGTATATGTACATATCTATATTTAAATAAAATAATTATTTCTTTTTTCTTATTTTGAAACATATTTATTCAAAATAGCAAATAGAAAAAAAAATTCATGACATTACATTTTTGTAGGCATTCTAGATCCAAATAAAAATTAGTTTAATTCTCTAGTCATTTGCTGTTTCATCTTTGCTTTCCATTAAGAAAGCAAATATAAACTATTACAGCTCTTTGCCTTGGTTATTTTGAAATGAACTCATTTTATACTTTTTGCCTAACAGGTGTATATTGTCCCCCGAGCTGCCATCTTTCGCAGTGATGATGCACTCAAGGAATCAGCAGCCATGCTAAATAACATGCGTGTTTATGGCACAGCCTTCTTGGTCCTCATGGTCTTGGTGGTATTCATTGGCGTACGCTATGTGAATAAATTTGCCTCACTTTTCCTGGCCTGTGTTATTGTGTCCATCTTGGCCATCTACGCTGGTGCCATCAAGTCTTCTTTTGCCCCACCACACTTCCCGTACGTGGCTGTCTTTTAGTCTACTCCTCCTTGGGTACTCAATGAAAATTATCTGGTAGTGTAATAATTTCTGTCAGAAATTGATGGTATCTTTGTATTATTTCCCTGTTGGCCCAGTTAACTGACAGGAAGCCTCCCAGCAAACTGTTCTTTTGATCCTCTTCCTCTCTATCTCAAGCATACAATGAGCAGCTGTAATCAGTCTTTCAGGTATGAGATGGTTTTCCCCATTCTGACGTTGCTTATGTCAACCACCTATGAAGAACTTTACAGCACAGTCATTACTAGCAATTTTAAAAAGAAATTATCTGCAAGCAGACAGAGAGGGAGAGAGAGAGAGAGAGAATGAGAATAAATGGCCATGCCAGGGCTCTTGCCACTGCAAACAAATTCCAAATATATCCACAACTTTGTGCATTTGGCTTGACGTGGGGGTACTGGGGAATTGAACCTAGGTCATCAGGCTTTGCAAGTTAGTACCACTGAGCCACCTCTCGCCAGCAACTTTATATGTTCTTTAATTGTATTGTTTTTATATGTGAAAAGTCAACCAAATCAAAAGAATTCTAAACTTTCACCAAAATTATTTAATTAGTTAAAAATTTCTGTTTCAGTACCATAGGTGCTAAGACTATTTAGTCATTAAATAAGGAGAAATTAATGTGTCATTTTCATGTATCTATATGCCATTAGCAGTGCAGAAGTTAAATAATGGATTTGTGCACATCCTTCCCTCATAGGCTTGCCCGTTTCCCCTTTGTGACACAAAGATTAGCTAGCACTGAATTATTTGTAATTGTATTTCAAAGATTGTCTTTGAAATGTTACCTGGGTCATCTGGGTTTCAAACTCATCAGTACTATGTTAGTTTAACCAAAACCAGAAAACAGAAAATTGACTTTTCTTTCCATGATGTACAGGTCCAGTGAGGTTTAATGACTTGCCCTGAATTAATTAATGGCAGAGCAAGCACATGAACTTTGTAATTTCCTCACTCCTATCCATGCTATATATTGTTAGTAATAAATGCCATCATAAGATCTCAGTTTGCTTATCTAGAGCTTGTAAAATAGCAAAAAATTCTTCTGACAGTCAAAGTTTTAAAAGCACCATTTGGGCTGTATCTCAACTTGGGAAATTCCATTTTGTTTCAGGTTCTCCTTTGGGGCTTTTGTTTGGGAAAAATCATAATATAAAATAAGGCAGAAATATTGAGAGATACATGACACGGAATTGGGATTTGTTCAGAGTTGTTGAAGCTAAGTAATAGGTGCATGATCCACTATGTATATATGAAATAATTTTACAGATTTTAAAACATGCTTTGTTCTGCCTTAGAAGTATTTTAGCTAAAAGTGTATTACTCTCTTGTTCCTACTTATGTCTCTTGATAGATGGAAAAACAATTCTGCAGCTAATATTTCTGCTGTCCTTAGCTACCCTCATTGCCACTGGGTTTAGGCTTAAGTTCAAAATCAGTTTTCTCTTGGGCAGTAGAAGGATGGACTTTCTAATTCTTGTGAAGCTATCTTCCTTACAATAGTAGCCTTAGGGTTTAGCATAACATTTCTAAGGGGGTGTTATGAATATAAAGCTCTCCATCCCTCCTTTTTCTCACTCTCTTTTTTCTCCCTCCCTTTCTTTTTTTATAACCTTTTAAAAAAAATTTTATTTACTTGAAGGGGGAGAGAGGGGAAAGAGAGAGATGGAAAGAGAATGGGCATTCCAGGTCCTCTAGCCACTGCAAATGAACTCCAGTCACATGTGCCACCATGTGCATATGGTCACTGGAGAACCAAACTTGGGTCCATAGGCTTGGCAGGCAAGCGCTTTAAACACTAAGCAATCTCTCCAGCCCCCCCTTTCTTTTTTGGTCTAGAGATGAAAAAATAGGGGTATTAGAGCATTTTTTTAAATAGAAGAATGAAAGGACTCAATGATTCTTTTATTTTAATTTATTTTTATTAGTTATGGACATACTTAGTACGTAAACAACACATGTTTGTACCATCCTTTCCCTCATTCCTGCCTCTTCCCAAAGGGGCCCTCCTTGTTGGGGATGCAGGTCATCCCCATAGGGATTGTGGGTCTTATATTGTGGGTGCAGCATTCCATCCATGATGGGGTAGAGGCAATGCCTCTGTACATAATGTCCCAAGTTGTGATACTGACAACCTTTCCACCCCCTTTTCCACAAAATGCCCTGAGCCACGTTGGGTGCATTTTAAGTCTGGCTAGGTGATGGGCTCTTAGGAGCTTCTGGTCTCTGGTTTGGTAGGTGTTGGGTGTCCTCAGTGTCTATCGGCTTCACTCAAGGATTCTCTCTGAACTAAAAATTGATGGGTAACCTAGTACTTTTTGGAAAAAGAGCATAGTTTGTTCCAGTAGTTCTTGTGTTTGAATTCTGTCATTTACATCTACCATATGTAAGATACTGGGCAGAATAATGAACCTCCCTCTATCTACAGGATATACATTTAATACATTGTGAGATTATTGCAAGGATTACATTGGCAGAAAAAAGAACTCACAATTCACGGTGCTGGTCAATAATTAATTTCCTTCCTACTTGTGGCAGTAGAAGCTCTTTAAAATGAGGACTTTTTTTCTCTTTACTACCTTTGTTTTCTTTGCTTGATCTTTCTCTTTGTTCCCTGTTTGTTTTCACTTAGGGTCTGCATGCTAGGTAACCGTACCCTTTCATCAAGACACATTGACATTTGCTCTAAGACCAAGGAAATTAACAACATGACAGTACCATCAAAGTTATGGGGCTTCTTCTGTAACTCAAGTCAGTTTTCTAATGCCACCTGTGATGAATACTTTGTTCAAAATAATGTCACTTCTATCCAAGGCATCCCTGGATTGGCTAGTGGTATCATAACAGGTAAGTTAGGAGGTTAATAGTCTTTTATTATTCTCTGAGGAAAATGGGTGTTCTCATTTTTGATTCTTTTTTGTAGTAGTGTTATGGATTGAACCTAGGACCTTGTGTCTGTAAGATATATGCTCTACTAATAAGCTATAGACCAGCCCCAGTGCCTGGGATTGTTGTGTCATCCATGACATGGAATCTTTTCCTTTGCTCAGCTTTTAATTCCATATTTCTATGTCCTTTTTTTTTTTTTTTAACCCAGGTCTCCAATTGTTTCCCAAGGCTGATCTCAAACTCACCATGAATCGCAGGCTGACTTCAGACTTCAGTCCTTACCTCAGCCTCTTGAATGTTTTGATTATAGGCATTCATTGCCATGCCCACATACTTCTGCTTTTCTGTCCTTGTTTTAGGGCTCCTTTGAAGATTGAAATATATCTACTTTTGAGAAAAGAGCTGAGAAAATAGCTATAAGAAGATATAAGTGTGTGTATGTGTCTCTGACTGACTGTCTTCCTTGAGGCAAAGTCTTCTAATGTTGTTCAGGCTTGCCTCAGACTCCTGGGTTCAAGCAGTCTTTCTGTTCTGGCCTAGAACTATAGGCATTTGCTACCATACCTTGCTCTCTGTATTCATGAGTATTCTTATTACAATGATAGCTAAAATAGTATTTTTTAAAATATTTTTTATTTTTTTGAGAGGGAGAAAGAGGAAGATGATGATGAGAGAGAGAGAGAGAGAGAGAGAGAGAGAGAGAATGGGTGTGTCTGAGCCTCTAGTTACTTCAGATGAACTCCAGATGCATGTCTGGCTTACATGGGTACTGGGGAATCCAACCTGGGTCCTTAGGCTTTGCAGGCAAGTGCTCTAATCACTAAGCCATCTCTCCAGCCCCTAAGATAGTATTTTAACATCACTGCAAACACACATGTATTTTCCTAGCTCAATTAAATTTCTAAAACTCTTTCCTTAAGTAACATCTAGCTTACATGTTTAATCCTCAGATTTCTTTGCACATTAAAAAAGTTTACACTAAGGTGTTAGAAACAGTATTGGTAATGAATAACAGACTTTAAGGGAACATTTGGTTTTAGTCTGCTTAACGCTTATTAATTTGTATTAGAAAAGTTAACCATATTTTTTTATACCAAAGCACTTTGTCAAATTACATCTCAGCCAGTGAGAAATGGCATTTTGTTTTTGTGTTTTATTGTTCTATACATTAATGTGTATATATGGCCATATTAAAGAAACAAATAGCATTTTAAACCTTGTTATAAGGGGCTGGGAAGGGTTAATGCAATGGTACAGCACTTGCCTAACATGTTCAAGGCTCTAGATTCAATCCATAGCAAAAAACAAATAAATATAAAAACTAAGCCAGGCTTAGTGGTGCACATTTATAATCAAAAAATTAATATAAAATAAAAACTGGGTTGGAGAGATGGTTTAGTGGCTAAGGTGCTTGCCTGCAAACCATAAGGACCTGAGTTCAGTGCCCTAGTACCAGTGTAAAGCCAGACACACAAAGTGATAACGTGCATATGGAATTCCTTTGCAGTGGCTAGAGGCCCTGGCACACCTATTCTCTTCCTCCCCCAAAACCCCACCCCTTTCTCTTTGCTTACAAATAAGATTTTTTTAAACTTTAAACACTAAATAAAAATAAAAACTAATTCAGGTGCCGTGGTGCACACCTATAATCCTAGTACTTGGGAGGCTAAGGTAGGAGGATTGTTGTGAGTTCAAGGCCAGCCTTGGTTACATAGTGAGTTCAAAGTCAGTCTGGGCTAATATGAGACATTGCCTCAAAACAATAATAACTATAGGAAACCAGGCATGGTGGTGCACACCTTTAATCTCAGCACTGAGGAGGCATAGATAGGAGGATTGCCATGAGTTCAAGGCCACTCTGAGACTACATAGTGGATTCCAGGTCAGCCTGGACTTGAGCAAGACCATACCTCGAAAACAAACAATAACAAAACTATAGGAACCTCTGAATGGGTAGGTAGGTAGTCATGTAATTAATTGCTTTCATATTGCTGCTTTTTATATTTCCTTCCCTTCACTTCCACCTTGTAGAAAACCTTTGGAGTAATTATTTACCAAAGGGAGAGATTATTGAAAAGCCCTCAGCCAAATCATCTGATGTCTTGGGCAGCTTAAACCATGAATATGTGCTTGTTGACATCACCACCTCTTTCACTCTCCTGGTGGGCATCTTCTTTCCATCTGTCACAGGTAAGGAGATGGGCTATGTCTATGTTAGAAGCATCAAACACAGTGAGTGATTTTGCTCAAGCAATAGAATTTTTTCTCAGCCTTCCAGCTTTGCCTCTTGCTTTCAATATCAATATAAAATAAGCATTAATGTGTTAGAACTCAAGACATTAACTTGGTTTTCCTTTCAACCCTTCAAAGGTATCATGGCTGGATCAAACCGATCTGGAGATCTGAAAGATGCTCAGAAGTCGATTCCGATTGGAACCATCCTTGCTATCTTGACGACATCCTTTGTCTGTATCCTTTTCATGGATCCAGCTTGAATCTTAGTCATGGGAGCATCCAGTAGACCGTAAATGAACAGTATTTTTAAAGTTTATTCATGTGTATGTGTGTGGTTTATACACATGTGCGTGCAGATGTGGACACCCCTTGTGCAGAGACCAGGGAGGACCTCAGGTATTCTCTATAGTTCTTCCACTTTATTTCCCTGACACAGTCTCAGAACCTGGAGCTTGCTGTTTTTAGGTTAAGCAGACTGACCAGCCAAACCCCAGTGATCCTCCTGCCTCTGTCTCCACCTCCCTCACTACTGGGGTTACAGGCATGCACAACTATGCCCAGCTTTTTACTTTTTTTTTTTTTTTTGCTTTTGTTTTTTGAGGTAGGGCCTCACTCTAGCCCAGGCTGACCTGGAATTCACTATGGAGTCTCAGGGTGGCCTCAAACTCATGGCGATCCTCTTACCTCTGCCTCCCATTTGCTGGGATTAAATGCATGTGCCACCATGCCCAGCTCAGCTTTTTACTTTTTTATTACAGGGTTCTGGGGATCAAACTGAGATCCTCATGCTTAGACAGCAAGTACTCCAATCCACCATCACCCCAACTCCATGATCAGTATTTTTATCTAAATAATAATAATATCCTTTCTTACCAAACTTCTTACCAAATAATTTGCCTACCTTATATACATAATTCAAGAAATAATTAGATAAGATTAGTGAATTTCACAATTCATTTTACTGAAACTAGAATTATCCTGAGTGTGTACTTTCAACTTAATGTCAGGCAGTCATGACAGTTTCCTTGACTCAGTGTGATAGATTTAAGCAGTGTTGTCCTTTTTGGTGCATGTATTGAAGGAGTTGTTCTCAGAGACAAGTAAGTAGTTAATTATTTTATAATAGTTATGAGTCTTTCTTCCATGACATCTGATTACATAGCATAGCTCCAAGACAGTTATCATAAAAAAAGCCATATCAACCATGACTAATAAAATAGACAACATGTTCTGGGCTGATGGTGTAGCTCAATGGTAGAGTGCTTGTATAGCACATGCAGGGCCCTAAGGTTAATCCTAGCAGTGGACAAAAGCAAAGTAAAAGAGATTAAAATACAAGTGTGCAATTTCAAACAAGTTAGTAAATAATAAGGGCTAATATGCTGTTATAAATTTAGGAGATGCTTTTTGTATAGCTCTTCAAAAAAAAAAACAGTAAATTTGTCTGAATATGTACATATAAAACCAAAAATAAAGAGAGGCAAAAAAATAAAAACTTAGAAGACTTTCTAGTATTCCCTCTGAGAGAAAAATTATTTAATTCTGGTTGGCATTTGAAATTTTTTTAAAGCCCCAAGCTTTCTTTATTTCTTTCCTGAAGGTTACCAAGAGCTCACTTATCCTTTTTTCTCAAAGATTTTTTTAAATTATGTTTATTTATTTACTTGAGAGCAACAGACAGAGAAAGAGGCAGAGAGAGAGAGAGGGCCTCCAGCCACTGCAAATGAACTCCAGGTGTGTACACCCCATTGTGCATCTGGCTAACATGGGTCTTGGGGAATCGAGCCTTGAACTGGGGTCCTTAGGCTTCACAGGCAAGTGCTTAACCACTAAGCCATCTCTCCAGCCCTTCTCTCAAAAATTTTTAACAAGATATTTGTGGACTTATCTTTCCTGAAATCCTGCTAATTCTCTACACTTTACCCATCTGGGTTATTAGCCTTACCTTTACCACCTCTCAAGATAGAAATCTTGGTGTCAGGCTGGAGAGATGACTTAGTGGTTAAAGGCATTTGCTTGCAAAGCCTAATGACCAGGGTCCAATTCCCCAGCATCCATGTAAAGCCAGATGCACAAAGTAGCACATTCATCTTACAGTACCAAGAGACCCTGGTGTTCCATTCTCATTCATTCTGTCTTTCTGCTTGCAAATAAATACACACACACACACACACACACACACACACACATATATTTAAATCCTGGTGTCAGCCAGGCATGGTGGCACATGCCTTTGATTCCAGCATTCGGGAGGCAGAGGTAGGAGGGTTGCTGTGAGTTTGAGGCCAGACTGGAACTAAAGAATGAGTTCCAGGTCACCTGGGCTACAGTGAGATCCTACCTCGAAAACAAACAAACAAAATCCTGGTATCAGGGCTGGAGAAATGGTTCAGCAGTTAAGGCATTTGCATGCAAAGCCTAACAGCCCAGATTCAATTGCCCACTACCCACCCATATAAAGCCAGATACACAAATTTGCATATGCATCTAGAGTTTGTTTGCAATTACTAGAGGCCCTGGTGCACCCATACTCTTTACTTACAAATAAATAATTTTTTTAATCCTTGTGTCATCCTAGACATTCTCCCATACAGCAATAAAAATAGGTGAAACATACATATGTATAAATTTTGCAATGATGAGTAAAAGAAATCAACACAAAAATGCATATACTGTTTATATTGTGCTTAATAGAATATTAACATCACCCATAATCTCTCTTATACCTACTCCCAAACTCTGGCACTATTTGGATTTTTCATACTATACAGTTTTTAAATTTATTAATTAATTAATTTATTTATTGGTTGTTTTGTGGCCTTTTTTTTTCAAGGCAGGGTCTCACTCTATCCCAAACTGATAGACCTTTTTAAAACATATTTTATTTTTATTTATTTATTTGACAGAGAGAGCGGGAGGAAAAGAGAGAGAGAGAAATTGGGTGCTCTAGGGCCTCCAGCCACTGCAAACAAACTCTAGAGGCATGCACCCCCTTGTGCATCCCTGCTTACGTGGGTCCTAGGGAATCAAACCTGGGTCTTTTGGCTTTGCAGGCAAATGCCTTAACTGCTAAACCAGCCCTCCAGCCCCTGATAGACTTTTTGACCTCAAATTCACTGTAGTTCTACCTCAGCTTCCTGAGTGTTGGGACTAAAGGTGTGTACCATCATGCCTGACACTTTTATTTGTTTAAAAACTTTATGTAAATAATACACATTAGTGATTTTTATTTTTATTTATTTTTGTTTTGTTTTTCGAGGGTAGGGTCTTGCTCTAGCCCAGGCTGACCTGGAACTCACTCTGTAGTCCCAGACTGGCCTCAAACTCACAGCTGTTTTCCTACCTCTCTTTACTGAGTGCTGGGATTACAGGTGTGTACCACCATTCCTGGCCATTAGTGATTTTTAATTGTTTTACCATAGTGATTTCTTTTTTATGCAATTGTTCCCTCTTAGAAATCTGCCGTAAGAGGAAAATAAAATCTGATGTGTCAATATGGTATACACAAAAATACTAATTACAATATTTTGTATACTAGAATATCAGTAGTAGAATAATGGATGATTTTTATTGCGAACTTTATTATATGAACCTATTGCATTTTTCTTCTATTCCCATTGGGTTATGCTCTTATGATCCCTATTCCTCCACTCCCATTCCACTGAGGGCCCCTCTGCAGTGGAGCTATTGGTATTCACTGTGGAGGTCATGAATACACCAGACAGAGATAATGGATAATTTTTAAAACATAGTAAATATCTGAAAATATGCAAAATATTAAGGTCATGTATTTTCTTCCTGCTTTTTTTTTTAATCTCTCTGTACTTTTCAAAATTTACCCCAAAAGCAAATATTTTGTCAGTCTGAAGGGGAAAGCTGTAAGTGAAGCTTAGCTTGTTTTATAGCCCTGTTGGTTCCTTATAAAAAATTTTAAGTGTGTGTGTGTGTGTGTGTGTGTGTGTGTGTATGAGCGTATATATGTGTATTGGAATGCCAAAGGCTTTTACCACTTTAAAATTTTTTTTTTATTAACAGCTTCCATGATTATAAAAAATACCCCATGGTGATACCCTCCCTCCCCCCACTTAATCCTTTGAAACTCCACTGTCCATCATAACCCCTCCCCATCTCAATCAGTCTCTTTTACTTTTGCTGTCATGATCTTTTCCTCCTATTATGATGGTCTTGTGTAGGTAGTGTCAGGCACTATGAGGTCATGGATTTCCAGACCATTTTCTTTCTGGAGGGAGCACGTTGTAAGGAGTCCTACCCTTCCTTTGGCTCTTGCATTCTTTCCTCCACCTCTTCCACATTAGACCCTGAGCCTTGGAAGGTGTGATCGAGATGTTACTCAGTACTCCAGTCACTTCTTTCCAGCACTGTGATACCTTCTGAGTCATCCCAAGGTCACTGCCATCTGAAAAGAGAAGATTCTCTACCCAAAGTGAGAGTAGCGTTAATATAAGGGTATGAATATTAAGAGAAGTGCTTACTGGGCAGTTTGATAAGCATAGTATATACATTTTTCCAGACATCAGCAGATGTTACACCCCGAGGGCTGATGACTACCCCTGTTTTAAGTTTTCAGTATCAGGGATGTATTTCCCCTCATGGAGTGGGCCTCCAGTCCATTTGGAGGATAGTTGGTTTCCACCATAACAGATGTGCCACTATTGCATCAGTTGGCTCATTTGGGCTGGCTGGCCAATTACAAGGCTTGCAGTGTCCACTGTTGAGTATCTTCACTGGTGGTATCTCTCTCTCCCATTGATCTACACATAGAATGGCTTCTTCCAGCTTTCTGTCAGCTGGTCTACATGGAGGAGGTTATCAGCTCAGTTCCAGCAGGATTTCTCAGTGGCCTTGCAGCCCAAGTATGTGGAATCTTCAGCAATAGGGTCTTACCATTGATTCCTGGTGGGAAACCAAGGGCCTTGGCAATGACCTGTAATGTTTTGGGGCCATCAGGGACCTCCCTGGCTAACAACTCACTGTAGGTATCCCATCCCTAGCACTGAAAATTCTCTAACAACGATCTATGGCTCCTGAGTGTTCCATTGTCTGGAACCGGAGGATTCCATATGATTTATTTGCATACTCTTAGATTTTGATTAGGGGAGTAGCCCTCCCTCCACCTTTCATTTACTCAGTCTCTTCCCCTGACCTCACTTTGGGCCTTTTCACCCCCGTTAATCTATTCTTCTACTTACATATGTACAATACCAACCTATTAATTACTCTCCTCCCTTTGTTTCTCTTTCCTTTGTATCTCCTTTTTAACTTACTGTCCTCTGCTATTGAGTTTTTTCCTTCTCACACAGAAGCCCAATTATCTGACTTATACCACTTTTCATATCTGGCTTGACATGGTTGCTGGACATTGGACCCTGGGCCAGAAGGCTTTGCAAACAAGCACCTTTAACCACTGAGCAATCTACCCCAGCCCTATTTTTTCTTAAAAAATTTTTAGAGCCAGGCATGGTGGTACATGCTTTAATCCCAGCACTTGAGAGGCAGAGATAGGAAGATCACCATGAGTTCCAGGCCATGTCCTGAGACTACATAGTGAAGTCCAGATCAGCCTGGGTTAGGGTGAGACCCTACCTTGAAAAATCAAAAAAAAAAAAAATTATTTATTTATTTAAGAGAGGAAGAGAGAGAGAGAGGCAGGTAGAATGGGCATGTCAGAGCCTCCAGATGCATATGCCACTTTGATGTGGGTACTGGGGAATCAAACCTGAGTCCTTAGACTTTGCAGGCAAGCCCTTAACTGCTAAGGCATCTCTCCAGTCCATTTTTTTCTTTTTAAAAAATATTTTGTTGGGGCTGGAGAGATGGCTTAGCAGTTAAGCGCTTGCATGTGAAGCCTAAGGACTCCGGTTCGAGGCTCAATTCCCCAGGACCCACGTTAGTCAGATGCACAAGGGGGCACACACGTCTGGAGTTCATTTGCAGTGGCTGGAAGCCCTGGCATGCCCATTCTCTCTCTTTCTCACTCTCTTTCTCTCTCACCTCTCTGTCTGTCACTCTCAAATAAATAAAAATAAATAAATAAATAAACCAAAAAAAGTAAAAAATATTTTATTGGACCTCACAGTGCCTGATACTACCTATACAAGACCATCATAATAGGAGGTAAAAGATCATGACATCAAAATAAAAAGAGACTGATTGAAAGGGGGAGGGGATATGATGGAGAATGGAGTTTCAAAGGGGAAAGTAGGGGGAGCATTACCATGGGATATTGTTTACAATCATTGAAGTTGCTAATAAAAACTAAATTAATTATAAAAATGTTTTATTTGGGGTTGGAGAGATGGGTTAGTGGTTAAGTACTTGCCTGCAAAGCCAAAAGACCTTGGTTGGTTCCCCAGTACCCACATAAGCCAGATGTACAAGGTGGCACATGCATCTGGAGTTCTTTTGCAGTGACTGGAAGCCCTGGCGAACCCATTCTCTCTCTCCCTCTCTCTCTCTCCTTCTCTCTTTTCCTCTCTCAAATAAATAAATAATTTTTTATTTATGTAAGATTGAAAGAGAATGGGCATACCAGGGCCTCTAGCCACTGAAAATGAACTCCAGAAGCATGTGCCACCTTGTACATTTGGTTTTACATGGGTACCAGGGAATCTAACCTGGGTCCTTAGGCTGTGGAGACAAGTGCCTTAACCACTGAGCAATCTCTCCAATGCTATTTTTTTCCTCAATTTTATTAACATTCTATTTTTTTTTCTTAATAAAGGTTATTAGTGTCTTTTTTTTCTTCTATTGTTGCTGGGAGTTGAACCCAAGCCCCATACATGTTAGGCAAATACTGCGCTCTAGATAATTGAGCCACATCCCAGACCTCAATGCGGTTTTGGATTTTTTTTTTATAAAAGATTTGTTTTGACGCGTTTTTGATACAGGACCTTTATAACCAAGGTTGGATTTGACTTCACAAAGCTCTGGTTAGCGCCAGACTCATCATCATCCTATCTCAGTCTTCTTAGGACTGGGATTACATGTGCTATAATACCCAGCTAATAAACGTCCTGTGGTCAAAACCATCTAACTTTCCTTTTTTATTTTTATCTTTTGATGTTCATGTCTACCTCAGTTTGATCCTATAAAAATTATAAACAGGGGCTGGAGAGATGGCTCAGCAATTAAGACAATTGCCTGCAAATCCTAATGACCTGGGTTTGATTACTCAGTACCCATGTAAAGCCAGATGCAGAAAGTGGTGCATGCATCTGGAGATCATTTGTGGTAGCTAGAAACCCTGCCATGCCCATTCTCCACCCCTCCTTGTGTATGTGCATGTGTTCCTGCTGCTTGCAGATAAATAAAAGTATTTTTAAGTATGTAAACAGAAAAAACTTAGTGAATGTCTGTCTGTTTTTTCTGTCTAAAGTTATTTTCAGGGCTGGAGAGATGACTCAGTGATTAAAGGTGCTTGCCTGCAAAGCCTATTGGCCCAGGTTCAGTTCCACACATACAAACAGGCATTCATTTGCAGTGGCAAAAGACCCTCCCCCCACCCACACACACATGTGCAAATAAGTAAATAAAAATTTGTAAAAATAAAGTTACTTGCACATTAAATTTCCCCACTGTTTATTTATTTTCCAGATTTGGGGATGCTGTGAAAGGTAACTTGGTGGTGGGCACCTTATCTTGGCCATCTCCATGGGTAATTGTTATTGGCTCCTTCTTTTCAACATGTGGGGCTGGACTTCAGAGCCTTACAGGTGCACCAAGACTGCTCCAGGCTATTGCCAAGGATAACATCATACCATTCCTGAGGGTGAGTGACTGTTCTTGTTCCTATGCTTTTCTTTCTGCCCTAGATTTATGAGAAACGTGGACATATTTGTGGGCTTGAGAATTACAAGGTCATAAATACAGAGATGTGGAGTTTCAGTTTATACATGATTGCTCAAAAAAAAAAAATCCATCTGTTCAGCTGGGCATGGTGGCACACACCTTTAATCCCAGTACTCAAGAGGTAGAAGTAGGAAGATTGCTTGGAGTTCGAGGACAGCCTGAAACTGTATACTGAATTCTAGGTCAGCCTAAGTCATATATATGATAGCTGTGAAGGCATTTTTGCTTATTTTTTTTTGAGGTAGGTTCTCACTCTAGCCCAAGCTGACCTGGAATTCACTATGTAATCTCAGGGTGGCCTCAAACTCATTGCGGTCCTACCTCTGCCTCCTGATTGCTGGGATTAAAGGCGTAGGCCACCACACCCAGCAGCTTTTTTTTTTTTTTTTTTTTTTTTAACTCAGTCACCCTCCTAAAAAAAGACATCAAAGAATAAGTCAACTTAACCAGGTGTGGTGGTGCATGCCTTTAATCCCAGCACTTGGAAGGCCAAGAAGTTTAAGGCACCTGCAAGAGAGACCTGCATGGAATGTCGGAAGACAGTCTATTCCATGGAATGGCTCTTGGCCAACCAGCAGGTGTTTCACATCAGCTGTTTTTGGTGCTCCTATTGCAACATTTAAAAACATAAACATCTTTACATGGAAGAATTTATTGCAAACCTCAATCAGCTCTCTTAAGTCTAAAGGCAACTATGATGAAGGCTTTGGACACAGACCACATAAGGAGCTATGGATGAACAAAACTGACAGTGAAGAGACTTTGGAGAGATCAGCACAGATTCCAAATGCAGGGGAAACCCCTCCGAACCAGGCATAGAAGATGCCCCCATTGCCAAGGTAGATGTGCTGACTGCAAGCATGGAAGGAAGCCAAGGCCTCCCCTCAGCAGGAGAAGGAAGACAAGCCCGCTGAGACCAAGAAGCTCAAGATTGCCTGACCACCTCTGAGTTCAGGAAGTGCCATAGAGGAAGGGATCAAAGTGTCCAAGCCCAAATGGCCTTCTGAGGATGGAAGCAGGAAGCCAAAGCTCCCAAGGCCATCGATCTGGATCTGAAGAAGGTGAGACAGTCATCTTCGCTGAAGGAGAGAAGCCGCCCATTCACTGTAGCAGCTTCGTTTCGAACCGCTTCTGTCAAGAGCCCCAAAGCTTTGTCCTCCCTCCCCCGCCCCAATCAGGAAAGGCTGGAACATGTCAGAGCAGAGTGAGAAGCTTGCAGGAGGGATAATAACAGAAAGGAAACAAATGGAAGCCACCAAGGTCTCTGGGAAGCATGAGAGTGTGGGCAAAACAGGCTGGCATAACAAGGAATCTAAAAGAGAGGAGGCAGGCAGGAGAAGTAGGGAAATGCATAATTTTGAATTGGAAAGTGAGAATCTCGTGGAAAATGGGACAAGCATAAATGAAGACGATAGCAACCTCTTCCAACAGCAGTTCCCCACTTGAACCCAAGTCTCCAAATTGGTCCAGCTTTGTGAATAACACATCCACTAAAGAATTCACTATGCAGAATCCAAGATCCCAGGATGTCGGGTTCTGGGATGAAGAAGTGGTCCAAGAGCTGTCTGTGGAAGAGCAGATAAAGCGAAACCAGTACTATGATGAGGATGAGGATGAAGAGTGACCAGTTGCAGACTTCCAGTTAAGATTGCAGCGTAGGTACCACGCCAAAGCAGCCTGGGGAGAAAAAGACCAAAAAAACTCAGCAAAATACACACTTTTACTAAAAAGTGAAGTGTATAGGAAATTGAAGCAGCAGCGGAGAAGTAGAAGAGATCCAGAGCATGCAGAGCCCGCACAGGCCGGCAAAAGTGGCCCCGGCAGCACCGGCAACCACGGTGGCAGTGGCACAGAGCCGCCAGACTCGGCTCCAGCCACAGGGAAAGCCAGGTGCAGGAAGCTTCCACTCACACCGCACTCTCCACAACTCAAGAAATGTGAAGAGAGAGCAGCAGTGAGCAACAGAGGAGCAGATCACAAGGTAGAAGAACACGTGGAACAGAGAGAGAACTAGAGCAGCTGTGGCTCCCTCCCCTCCCCCACCACCTGAGCCCAGCTCCAGCAAACAGAGCAACAGTCCAGGACCTGGCCATGCCAACTTGAGCCGACAGTGGGACCCAAGCAGGAGCAGAGTCCGACAGCAACATCAGCAACTCCGGCACCAGTAACAGCGGCCCCAGCAGCAGCAGACCCAGAAGTGGCAGCAACAGCAGACCCAGCAGCAGCAGCTTCAGTGGCAGCAGTGGCAGTGGACCCAGCAGCAGCTGCTTCAGCAGCAGCGTCTACAGACCCAGCAGAGGCAGCTTTAGCAGCAGCAGTTCCAGCAGCGGGTATGCTGATCTACAGGGCCACAGTTGCCAGGCTCGGTTTGCCCCGCAGGAAAACACAGTGCCCAGCTCCAGAAATCTGAACAGCAGCCTGACGACCCAGGCAGCAACTTGACTGAGACCAAAATCATCCAAGGTAACTGGGATTGCACCAGGGAAGAGTCTCACTTGGTCACAAGCTGACTTGGATCCCTCAACAGACCACAAATCTCAACCTCTTTGTTGATAGAGGATCTGGTTGTTATAATAACTACTCTTGCATACATACTTGGGGCTGTTTTTGATTGAATGTGTATAGTGTTTAGTTAATTTTTAGAATCTACCTGTATTTTATTCCACTCAGCCTGCTTGAATACTCCTATAGCAGGGAAACTCAACCCCTAAGAACATCTTTGTAGATACTCTGAGAGTCTTAAGAGCCACACCTAACACCTTAAGCTCCTACCCTGAAAATATATAACATCAAATCAATTGCTACAGCTAAGAACACCCAGCTAGCTAGAAAATCCAAGCACTCACTTAATCCAAGATGCAAAAATATATACATTATAACACAAGAAACACTAAAAAGCAAGACAATATAAATCCACCTAAAAGTATTAGTGCATCAGAAATGACCTCCAGTGACAACAAGTTAGAGGAAAAGCCTGAGAAAGATATCAAAAGAATGATTGTAACTATGTTCAAAGAAGTGAGAGAACAAATCAAAGGAGTCAAAGAAGAAATCAAAGAAGACGCAGGACACCAATTTAATGAAATAAAGAAGGCAATATAAGACATAAATAAGGAAATAGAAATAATAAAGAAAAACCAGTCAGAATTACTAGCAATGAAGAACACAGTTAATGAAATGAAAAACTCTGTAGAAAATCTCACCAGTAGAATGGATGAAGGAGAGATCAGAATATCTAAGCTAGAAGACCAGGTGGCAGATCTAATACAGTCCAACAAAGACATAAACAAACTTATAGAAAAGTATGAATGGGAATTTGAAGATATTCGGGACACTATGAAAAGATCAAATATAAGAATTCAGGGCATAGTAGAAGGAGAAGAATTCCACTCCAAAGGAATAGTAGGCATCTTCAACAAAATCATAGAAGAAAATTTCCCCCAAATTGGGAAAGAGGTGCCAATGCAGATACAGGAAGCCTTTACAACCCCAGCCAGACAAAACCTGGAAAGAACCTCTTCTCGCCATATTATAATCAAAATTGCAAACACACAAACCATAGAAAAAATACAGAAAGCAGTTAGAGAGAAAAATCAGGTTACCTACAACAGCAAGCCCATCAGGATTACAGCAGATTATTCAACACAAATTTTAAAAGCCAGAAGGGCTTGGAGTGATATATTCCAAGTTCTGAAAGATAACAACTGTCAACCAAGGTTACTTTATCCTGTAAAGCTATCCATTCAAATAGATGGAGAAATAAGAACATTCCATGACAAAAGCAGGTTAAAGAAGTATTTGAAGACAAAACCAGCTCTACAGAAAATATTTGATAGAATCCTCCATGCTGAAGAAAAGAAAAAGCACACATATAAGGAACCTAAAATAAACAAGCAATACTCAAATACTAGTTAACACAAGAGAGCACAGGTAGAACAGGAACCACAAAAAAAAAAAAAGAAATGGCAAACATAAATACACACCTTTCAATAATATCTCTTAATATCAACGGTCTCAATGCCCCAACGAAAAGCCATAGGTTTGCAGACTGGGTTGAAAACCAGGATCCTACAATTTGATGTCTCGAAGAAACTCACCTTTCTACAAAGGATAGACATTATCTTAGGGTGAAAGATTGGAAGACGGTGTTTCAAGCAAAAGGGCCTAGAAAACAAGCAGGGATTGCTATCCTAATATCTGACAAGGTACACTTCAGTCCAACGTTAGTCAAGAAAGATAAGGAAGGTCACTTTATATTGGTTAAGGGCACACTGCAACAGGAGGACATTACAATCCTAAACATATATGCACCTAACATGGGGGCTCCCAAATTCATCAAATAAACACTATTAGAACTAAGGTCACAGATAACACCAAACACAGTGTTGGTAGGTGACTTTAACATCCCAC
The DNA here is from genome assembly GCF_020740685.1 of Jaculus jaculus. Lineage (NCBI taxonomy): Eukaryota > Metazoa > Chordata > Mammalia > Rodentia > Dipodidae > Jaculus > Jaculus jaculus. Next base: position 59,986,862 of record NC_059109.1, read on the forward strand.
TCTCATCACTTGACAGGTCATCCCAGGAAAAAATAAACAGAGAGGCATCTGGACTAAATGAGGTCATAGAAAGAATGGACCTAACAGATATATACAGGACATTTCATCCAAATGCTGCAGAATATATATTCTTTTCAGCAGCACATGGAACATTCTCTAAAATAGACCGTATATTAGGACACAAAGCAAATCTTAACAAATTCAGGAAAATTGAAATAATTCCTTGCCTTCTATCTGACCACAATGGAATTAAACTACAAATCACTAGCAAGAAAGGCTATAAAGCATAAACAAAATCATGGAAACTGAACAATACACTACTAAGTGATGAATGGGTCAATGAACAAATCAAGAAGGAAATCAAAAAATTTATAGAGTCAAATGATAATGAAAACACAACATATCAAAATCTCTGTGACACAATGAAGGCAGTTCTAAGAGGTAAATGTATAGTCTTAAGTGCCTATATTAAGAAATTAGAAAGGTTGCAAGTAAACGACCGAATGCTTCACCTTAAAGCCTTGGAAAATGAAGAACAAGGCAAACCAAAAATCAGTAGACGGGTAGAAATAATAAAGATTAGGGCAGAAATTAATGAAATAGAAACAAAAAAAAAAACAATCCAAAGAATTAATGAAACAAAGAGTTGGTTCTTTGAAAGGATAAACAAGATTGATAAACCCTTAGCAAATCTGACCAAAAGAAAGAGAGAAGAGACACAAATTAATAAAATCAGAGATGACCAAGGTAACATCACAACAGATTCCAGAGAAATTCAAAAAATCATAGGGACATACTATAAAAGCATATACTCCACAAAGTATGAAAATCTGAAAGAAATGGATGATTTCCTTGATCTATATGACCTACCTAAATTAAATCAAAATGAGATTAATCACTTAGATAGACCTATATCAAACATGGAGATCCGAACAGTTATCAATAATCTCCCAACTAAAAAACGCCCAGGCCCAGATGGATTCGCTGGGGAATTTTACGAGACCTTTAAGGAAGAGCTAACACCATTGCTTCTTAAGCTTGTCCAGGAAATAGAAAAACAAGGAATTCTACCAAACTCCTTCTATGAGGCCAGCATCACCCTATAACAAAACCAGGCAAAGATAGAACAACAAAAGAAAATTACAGACCAATCTCTCTCATGAACATAGATGCAAAAATTCTCAACAAAATATTGGCAAACAGAATACAAGAGTACATCAAAAAGATCATTCACCCTGACCAAGTAGGCTTTATCCCAGAGATGCAGGGATGGTTCAATATACGCAAATCTATAAATATAATATATTATATAAATGGGTTGAAGGACAAAAATCACATGGTCATCTCATTGGACGCAGCGAAAGCATTTGACAAAATCCAACATCCCTTCATGATAAAAGTCCTACAGAGACTGGGAATAGGAGGAACATATCTCAGTATAATAAAAGCTATTTATGACAAGCCTACAGCCAACATATTACTAAATGGGGAAAAACTTGAAGCTTTTCCACTAAAATCAGGAACAAGACAAGGGTGTTCACTGTCCCCACTTTTATTTAATATAGTTTTGGAAATCTTAGCCATAGCAATAAGGCAAGACACATACATAAAAGGGATACAAATTGGAAAGGAAGAAATCAAGTTACCATTATTTGCAGATGACATGATTCTATACATAAAGGACCCTAAAGACTCTAGCAAACTGTTAGAGCTGATCAAAACCTACAGCATGTAGCAGGATACAAAATAAATACACAGAAATCAGTAGCCTTCATATATGCTAACAACAAACACACAGAGGATGACCTCAGAGAACCACTCCCATTCACAATTGCATCAAAAAAATAAAGTACCTTGGAATAAACCTAACCAAGGAAGTAAAGAATCTCTACAATGAGAACTTTAAAACACTCAAGCGAGAAATTGCAGAAGACACTAGAAAGTGGAGAAACATCCCTTGTTCCTGGATTGGAAGAATCAATATTGTGAAAATGGCAATCTTACCTAAAGCAATCTACAATTTAATGCAATCCCTATCAAAATTCTAAAGACATTCTTCATGGAAATAGAAAAAATAATCCAAAAATTCATTTGGAATCACAACAAACCTCGAATATCTAAAATAATACTGAGCAACAAAAATAAGGCTGGTGGTATCACCATACCTGATTTTAACCTATACTACAGAGCCATAGTAACAAAAACAGCGTGGTACTATCACAAAAACAGACATGCAGATCAGTAGAACAGAATAGAGGACCCAGATGTAAGCCCAAGTAGCTATAGCCACCTGATATTTGATAAAAATGCCAAAAATACTCATTAGAGAAACGACAGCCTCTTCAGCAAAAGGTGTTGGGAAAACTGGATATATATCTGCAGAAGGATGAAAATGGATTCTTCTCTCTCTCCATGCACAAGAATTAAGTCCAAATGGATTAAAGACCTTAACATCAGACCTGAAATTCTGAAACTGCTAGAGGAAAAAGTAAGGGAAACCCTTCAACATATTGGTCTAGGCAAAGACTTTATGAATACAACCACAATTGCTCAGGCAATAAAACCACAGATTAACCACTGGGACCTCATGAAATTACAAAGATTTTGCACTACAAAGGACACAGTGAAAAAAGCAAAGAGCCAACTTACAGAATGGGAAAAAATCTTCACCAGCTATATATCGGATAGAGGATTAATATCTAGGATATACAAAGAACTCAAAAAGTTAAATAATAAAGAATCAAACAAGCCAATCAGAAAATGGGCTATGGAGCTAAATAGAGCATTCTCAAAGGAAGAAATATGAATGACATATAAGCACCTGAAAAAATGTTCTACATCACTAGTCATCAGGGAAATGCAGATTAAAACTACATTGAGATTCCATCTCACTCCTGTCAGATTGGCTACCATCATGAAAACATGATCATAAATGTCTGCGGGGATGTGGAAAAACAGGAACCCTTCTACACTGCTGGTGGGAATGCAATCTAGTCCAGCCATTGTGGAAATCAGTGTGGAGGTTCCTAGAACAGCTAAAGTTTGATCTACCTTGTGACCCAGCTATAGAACTCCTAGGCATATATCCTAAGGACTCATCTCATTTCCTTAGAAGGACCTGCTCAACCATGTTTATTGTCACTCTATCTACAACAGCTGGGAAATGGAACCAGCCTAGATGTCCCTCAACTGATGAGTGGATAATGAAGATGTGGCACATTTATACAATGGAGTTCTACTCAGCGGTATAGAAAAATGAAGTTATTTAAAAAGAGTGACCAGTTGCAAATAGTGTTTGGGCCTTACATTCATCTTAGTGCTCTCAGCCACTACCCTTTATCAAAATGGTACACAGACACAGGTATTTGATCATGAACTGTCATTCATGTGGAAGCAACTGTGAAAATGAATTCCTGCTTCCAAAGCAAGACAAAAAACAAAAAAACAAAAAACAAAAACAAAACATCTGCAGTTAAAGGGAACCAGTTCTTTTTTTTTTTTTTTTTTTTTCTTATAATGCTAGAGATAGAATCCAGGGTTGTGTATATGCTAAACAAGTGCTGTACTGCTGAGCTAATCTCTTTAAGTGAACTAGTTCCAAATGCTGAAGATAACACTATTTAACTCTGCTTTTATCAGTGAGGTAAATCCTAAGGGTTAATCAGGGGAATATTCCACTCATACCGTGCTGATTCCACTATATTTTCAAAATTGTGGAATTAGGGAACACACAAGCCGGCTTTGGTGGCACACACCTTTAATCCCAGCACTTGGGAGACAGAGGTAGGAGGATCACCGAGAGTTCAAGGCCACCCTGAGACTACATAGAGAATTCCAGGTCAGCCTGTGCTACAGTGAGACCCTACCTCAAAAAAACAAAAGAGAGAGAGAAAGAGAGAACATACAAAAGGAATTTAAGGGCCTAACTTATTATGACTGAATGCACTTTAGTATAAAGTGCAGTTTTACATTTTTAAATGAGTACTAGTTTGACTTTGTTTTTTTAGTATTCATCTGTTGAGGTCAAATATTTAGCCTTTACATTTTATTCAGTTACTTTTTTCCCTCTGACATATGGAAAATTATTGCTTTGTATCCTGCTCTCTGCACTGTAAATTATTGAGCCACTTTTCACCATACTTTGTGAGACAAAGCACCAACCTACATGCACCAGTGCTTAGTGAGATACATTGTAACACAAATAAACTATGGCACTTGCCAATGAACATGATTATTCCCCAAGTGAGTGCCTTCTCTTCTCTTCTCTTCTCTTCTCTTCTCTTCTCTTCTCTTCTCTTCTCTTCTCTTCTCTTCTTTTCCTTTCTCTTTTCTTCTCTTTTGTCTTTCAATTTTTCAAGGTAGGGTCTCACTCTGGCTCAGGCTGACCTGGAATTCACTATGTAGTCTCAGGGTGGCCTCGAACTCATGGCAATCCTTCTATCTAGAGGCCTCCGGAGTACTGGGATTAAAGGTTTGTGCCACCATGCCCAGCAGAGTGCTTTCTTTTCTAGGGGTATCTGTGCTCCTGACAATTGATGAAAGCTGCAGTGTTTTCGTAAGACCTTTTGGATCACTGTTTTCCATGTGCCATATTAGAACAAAGACTTCACTGGGAGAACAGCGAAAGGAATGCCTTAACCCACTTGAGCTCAGACCTCCAACCTCCAAACCTCTATTTCCACTTATGACATCCCCGCCCCCTTCCTGACACTAATTTTTTTAAATACTTACTAATTCCAAAATGCATTGATTTTTGTTGTTTTTTAAAAATATTTTATTTATTTATTTGAGAGAGAGGAAGAGGCAGAGAGAAAGAGAATAGGCATGCCAGGCCCTTCAGCCACTGCAAACAAACTCTAGACACATGCGCCCCCTTGGGCATCTGGCTTATGTGGGTCCTGGGGAATTGAACCTGGGTCCTTTGGCTTTGCAGGCAAACGCCATTTTCCCAGCCTTGTACTGATTTTGTTTTATGGCTGATGATCCCAGGGTCAAATCAAACCAACTGTAGACCTTTCTTCTTGAATGGTTTTCTCTAGTTTTAAGGTTATGAAACATTATAAACTTGAGTACATTTGTTGTACATAATTGATATTTCAAATTATGTGTATGGGAGAGAGAGGTGTTTTAAACTATAGGCCTGTTTGCATTCATAGAGATTTAGCTCTAATATTTTTAAAAATTGTAAAATATTCTTTCTTACAGTTTGCTAATCTGAAACATTTTTATTCAATAAAAATTTTAATAATTTACATTTGAACTTTCAATATCAAAAAGACATTAGAGTAGAAGAGAAATTAGTAGGGAAAGAAGGGGTTCAGTGGACATAGGTAGGGGCAATAAAATATATTGGGGACAAATATTAAAATACATTATATACATGTATAAATTTTGTCAAAAATTAATTTGAAAAGATTATTATTGTAATACTGTTGTCTCACAGATGTCTGAAACTGGCACATTGGGTCACTTCTCCAGTGCCTAATATTTTCCCTCCTATGTATAGGTTTTTGGTCACAGCAAAGCTAATGGAGAACCTACCTGGGCTTTACTTCTCACTGCTGCTATTGCAGAGCTGGGAATCCTTATTGCTTCCCTGGATCTTGTGGCCCCAATTCTTTCCATGTAAGAACAACTATTTCTCTTTAATTATTCTTTTTGTTTGTTTGTTTGGCTTGTTGGATTTGCTTGTTTTTGATTTTTTGTGGTGCAGTAGCCCAGGCTGACCAGGAATTCATTATGTAGTTTCACGATGGCCTTGAACTCATGATGATCCTCTACCTCTGCCTCCCAAGTGCGAATAAAGGTGTGCGTCATCATGCCTGGATTTATTTTTCTTTGAAGCAGGGTCTCAATCTAGCCCAGGCTGACTTGGAACTCGCTCTGTATAGCCCAGGCTGGCCTTGAATTCATGATGATCCTTCTATCTCAACCTCCTAAGTTACAGGATGAGATGTATGTGCCACCATACCCAGATAATTATTCTTAATTAAATGATATATAACATGATGTCCATCAATCATTTAACCATAGTGATGATGATAGAAAGGGGCTAATTAACATCGGGGTTTTAAAATATTTTTTATTTATTTATTTGAGAGAAAGAAGATGATGGGCTAGAGAGATTGCTTAGTGGTTAAGGCACTTGCCTGTGAAGGTTAAGGACCCAGGTTCAATTCTCCAGGCCCCACATAAGCCAGATGAACATGGTGGCACCTGTGTCTGGAGTTCATATGCAGTGGCTAAAGGTCCTGGCACACTTATTTTCCCTCCCTCTCTCTGTCTCTAATAAATATATTAAAAATAAATCTTTGTTTAAAAAAGAAAATGAGGTAGATATATAGAGAATGGGTGTGCCACAGCCTCTAGCCACTGCAAATGAACTCCAGACACATGCATCACCTGTACATCCAGCTTTACATGGGTACTGGGGAATTGAACCTGGGTCCTTTGGCTTTGCCAGCAAGCACCTTAAGTGCCAAGCCATCTCTCCAGCCCATAACATCAGGTTTTATCATCACTTAAATATTACTTAAAACTGAGAACCTTGCCGCGTATGGTGGCGCACGCCTTTAATCCAGCATTTGAGAGGCAGAAGTAGGAGGATTGCAGTGAGTTCAAAGCCAGCCTGAGACTACATAGTGAATTCCAAGTCAGCCTGGGATAGAGCAAAACCCTACTTTGAAAAACAAAAGAAAACAGACAACAACAAACTCTGAGAACCTTAAGGCTTTTATAAATGACAGTGGGTTTTTTGGGGGGTGAGGGTGCGGAGGGTTGTGTGGTAATTCTACGTATAGAACTGAAGCTGGAGGATGAAGGGATGGCTTAATGGTTAAGGTGTTTACCTGCAAAGCCAAAGAACCCTGGTTCAATTCCTCAGGACCCACATTAGCCAGATGCACAAGGGGCACACGTGTCTGGAGTTCGTTTGCAGTGGCTGGAAGCCCTGGCATGCCCATTCTCTCTCTCTCTCTCCCTCTTTCTCTGTCAAATAAATAAGTAAAAATAAAAATAAAAATATTAAAATAAAAAAAGTTCAGCCAGATGTGGTGGTGCATGCCTTTAATCCCAGCAGTTGGGAGACAGAGGTAGGAGGAGGATAGCTGTGAGTTCAAGGCTACCTTGAGACTACAAAATGAATTCCAGGTCAGCCTGGGCTAGTATGAGACCCTACCTCAACCTTCCCCCCCCCAAAAAAAAAGAACAAGAAAAAGAAAAGGAAGTTCAAATATTACTAGCCTCCTTCTCCATCGCCTTCTGTTTCATATTCTTTTTAAAAATTCATTTATTTATTTGAGATAGAGAATGGTGATGCCAGGACCTCTTGCTACTATAAACAAATGACAGATGCATGTGCGTATTTTGTATTCTGGCTTTACTAAGGAATCAAGCCAAGGATGATAAGCTTGGCAAGCAAGCACCTCTAGCTACTGTGTAATCTCTTCAGCCCCTCTTGTTCTTTCTTCATAATTCTAGGGATTGAACACATGGCTAGTGTGTGCTAGGCAAGCTCTCTACCACCGAGTTGATATACCTTCCAGCTCCTGCCTTAATTTTATGGCCCATTCTGAATTGGCTGTGGTTTTTAGTACTACTTTTAGCTTCTATTCATTTGCCTGTAACTTAATGATGACTTACTACTTAGTTGACACTGTAATGAGCTAGAAATATTAATATTAGGGTATAGTATCAAAGAACTGATGGTAGATAAACAAACTAAAGAATTCCATAGACGATAACAAATGAAGATGGAGAAAGGTGAACATTGGATGCCATGGAAACACTGAAGCAAGAAGTTTCAACAGTTTCTGGAAGGATTTTCTGTAAGAAATGACAATGTACCTTGAAAGATGTCTGATCATTTTCTAAGTAAAGAAGAAGGGTATGAAGAATGTTCTGGGCTGAAAATGGGAATTAAGGAACTGAGGGATGAAATAACACAGCATATTCCAAGAATTGAAGATACTTTGGATTGCCTGTAGTGAAGGGTATGTGTTGGGGGAGTTAGCAGGCTAGAGAAGTAAAGCCAGATCACAGAGGACATGTAGCTAAGAGATGGTGGCTAATCCCTTAGAACAAAATGATCATTGGTATAAAAGATAGACTAGCACTGGGGAGATAGCTCAGCAGACCAAGGTGCTTGCTTGCAAGTTTATCAGCTCATTTGATCCTCTCCAGTACTCACATAAAGCAGGACACAAAGTAGTGTATGAGTCTGTGATCCCAACATGATAACAGTAATGGGAAGTGGAGCCAAGAGAACCTGCAAGCTCGCAGCTACCCTGGCAATGCTTTGGCAAAACAAGAGAGACCCTGTATCAAATCCTCTGACCTGCATGAGTGTGCCACACACATATGCACACACACAAGAAAAAGACAGACCAGAAGAAGAATAAAATTGAGCTGGAAGTGCTAGTCAGAAAGAAGAAATGAAAGCCTGAGCTAAAGTGACAGTGGTAGGAAATACAATGAAAAGAAGTTTGGGGATTTTGAAATGATAGAATCAGAGCCAGGGTTAGTGAGGAAGTCTGGATTTGCCCCAGATCAACTGGGTAAAGAACATTGTGCTATCACCAGAGAGAGAGCACAGGACATGGGCAGGTATGAGAAAAGGTACAAGTTACCAAAGTCCCTTCCTTAGTAATCAAAGGTGTTGTGTACTAACATCTCCAGCTTCTCCCCCCACCCCACCAAGGTAGTGTCTAGCCCAGGCTGACCTGGAATTCATTATGTAGTTTCAGGCTGGCCTGAAATTCATGGCAATCTTCCTACCTCTGCCTCCCAAGTGCTGGGATTAAAGGCATGTGCCAGGATGGAAAAAATGGCTTTGCAGTTAAGCGCTTGCCTGTGGAGCCTAAGGACCCCGGTTCGAGGCTCGGTTCCCCAGGACCCACGTTAGCCAGATGCATAAGGGGGCACATGCATCTGGAGTTCGTTTGCAGTGGCTGGAGGCCCTGACGCGCTCATATTCTCCCTCCCTCCCTCCCTCCCTCCCTCCCTCCCTCCCTCCCCCCCCCTCTCTCTCTCTCTCTGTCACTCTCAAACAAATAAATAAGAATGAACAAAAAAAAAAAAAGGCATGTGCCACCATGCCTAGATCCAGCTATTTTTTTTAAAAATCTTCAAAGAATCATTGTACACTAACAATCATGCCTCTTTCTGTTTTTACTGTAACAGGTTTTTTCTCATGTGTTACCTGTTTGTGAACTTAGCATGTGCCTTGCAAACATTACTTCGAACACCCAACTGGAGGCCCCGGTTCCGCTACTACCACTGGTATGTCAGCTTTTTGTCTTTTCATCTTTCTCAGTATGATTTTCTTTTACTGGTTGTCATTCCTTTGTATTTTAATGGCCATTAATTACCTGAATCCCCACTTTCCTATTCCATTTTAACTAAATATCACTTTATAATAACTTGTAACACCCACAAAACTATAAAGCACATACTTACAGGCTACTTCACTCTTCAGATTAAAACCTTTTCTTGGCATTGCCTCCTAGCTAAGTATTGAGTTTTTTCCTTTTTACTGTTATTCTTTTTTTTTAATATTATTTATTCATTTATTTGAAAGAGAGATAGAGGAAGAGGCAGATAGAGAATGGGCACTCCAGGGCCTCCAGCCACTGCAAATGAACTACAGATGCATTTGCCACTTTGTGCATCTGGCTTACATGTGCACTGGGGAACCAAACTTGGGTCCTTAGGCTTCAGAGGCATATGCCTTAACTACTAAGCCATATCTCCAGCCCTGTTATTCATTTTTTTAAATTTATTTTGAAAGAGGGAGAGAGAGAGAAGATGAGTGCACCAGGGCCTTCAGCTGCTGTGAACTCCAGACACGTGTGCCCCCTTGAAGTGTATGTGTGATATTGCATGCTTGCATCTGGCTTACATGGGACCTGGAGATCGGAACAGTATTTCTTAGGCTTTGCAGGCAAGCACCTTAACTGCTAAGCCATCTCCCAGCCCACCTTTACTCTTTTTAAAAACCTTTTTCTGCTGGGCATGGTAGTGCACGCCTTTAATCCCAGCACTCAGGAGGCAGAGGTAGAAGGATCGCCGTGAGTTCGAGGCCACCCTAAGACTCCATAGTGAATTCCAGGTCAGCCTGGGCTAGAGTGAGACCCTACTTCAAAAAACAAAAACAAAAACAAAAAATCTTTTTATTGACAATTTCCATACATACAGACAACATACCATGATCATAATCCCCTCCCACCACCCTTCTTTACCCCCTCCCAAATCCCCACTCCACTGAATTTCTTTTTCTTTTCAACTAGTCATTGTCATTTTTGATTTTTCAAGCTAGGTCTCTCACTAGCTCAAGCTGACCTGGAACTCACTCCAGCCACAGGCTGGCCTCAAATTCATGGTGTTCTTCCTGTCTCTGGGGTTGAAGGTGTGTGTCACTACATCTGGCTTCTTATCAGCGTTTACTTTTTGTTTCGTATCAGAATTTCACTTAGTAGGTAAGAGTATAGGCTATTGAGTCAGATAACCCAAGTTCATATCCAGCTCAGCTGTTTGCTAGCTTTATAATTTTGTCAAAAGCATATAACCAAGTAATATCTTGTTTTACTATGTGGTAGAAAGAGCTCAGCAGTTAAAGGGACTTGCTTGCAAGCCTGCCATCCATAGTTCAATTCCCCAGCACCCATGTAAAATCAGACACAAGATGGTACACACATCTGTAATCCAAAAAATTTCAAACTGCCTGGGCTAGAGTGAGAACCTACTTCAAAAAAAAAAAAAAAAAAAAAAAAAAAAAAGGAGCCGGGTGTGGTGGTGCAGACCTTTAATCCCAGCACTCAGGAGGCAGAGGTAGGAGGATCGCTGTGAGTTCAAGGCCACCCTGAGACTACAGAGTTAATTCCAGGTCAGCCTGGACCAGAGTGAGACCCTACCTCGAAAAATGAAAAAAAAAAAAAAAAAGGTGAAGTAAATCTCATTGATTTTATTTGTAAAAGGGGACTAGTGCATATTAGTAACATGGGTAGTATGTAGTAAAGTCTCAATGAGCTGCTGCTGCTACGGGAATGTCTCCCCTGTCCTGAAGGAGCCATCTATTCCATCACTTTCCTACTGTTTTCCCTTAAAAGCTAGGAAGTATTATTAGTATCATTTAACTTTCCATAATCCTTTTTTGGCTTCACTTACCAGTGATGTAACCTTTATGTGGCCAAACTTACGTCTTCAACTTATTTTAATACCTCTGATCTTTTTTCTAGCTTTGAGATTAGTTAATAATTCATGGGGCTGGAGATGTGGCTCAGTGGTTAAGGCATTTGCCTGTAAAGCCTAATGACCTGGGCTTGATTTCTCAGTACCCATGTAAAGCCAGATGCACAAAGTGGTGCACATATCTGGAGCTCATTTGCAGTGACTAGAGGCCCTGGCATGCCCATTTTCTCTCTCTCTCTCTCTCTTCCTCCCTTTCTCCCTCCCTCTCCCCTTGCAAATAAATTTTTCATAATGAACATTTCATAATGAAATGTTTCATAATGAACATTTGTGTGTTATATTATCTCTGTTATTATATATTCATCTCCAAACTAACAACTCTCCTATTCATACTTTAAAATTCATTGCCAAGGGCCAGGCATGGTGGTGCATGCCTTTAATCTCAGCACTCGAGAGGCAGAGGTAGAGGATTGCCGAGAGCTCAATGCCACTCTGAGACTACATAGTGAATTCCAGGTCAGCCTGATCTAGCATGAGACCCTACCTCAGGAAAAAAAAAAAATCCCATCACTTGGAAGGCAGAGGTAGGAGGATCGCCACGAGTTCAAGGCCACCCTGAGAATACAGAGTGAATTCCAGGTCAGCCTGGACTAAAAGGTGAAACCCTACCTTGAAAAGCTCCCACCCACCCCCCAAAAAAAAATCATTGCTAAGAGCTGGAGAGATGGCTTAGCAGTTAAGCCGCTTGCCTATGAAGCCTAAGATCCAGGTTCTATTCTCCAATACCCACATGTGCCAGATACATATGATAGCATGTGCATCTGGAGTTCATTTGCAGTAGCTAAAGGTCCTGGCATGCCCCTTCTCTCCCTTCCTCTGTCTCGCTCTTGCTCGCTTGCTCTCTCTCTAATAAATAATAACTTTAATTTTTTTAATGCATTGCCATCCTAGAAAGCACATTCCCCACATAGAAGAGCTTCAGTAAATGTGGTATCTGCATAATTTATTTGCTAAAAACAAGTACTCTGTACCACTTTCTCTTGTGCACTATAAGAAAACTAATGACAAAATTTTCTCAGTGTGTTCTCCAGTTATGGTAATTCATAAATTGTTTATAAATATTTATATGAAAATTTTAAGATCATAATATTAATATTTCTATGTTTAATCCCTGCTTTTCAAAAAAAACTAACCACTCTTAAAGCTACAGATGACATTCATTATAGCATCCCTGCTTTTATGTTAATAGGAAGTATCCTAGTACATTGGTTACAGATGTCACTTGTTGCTCAGTGCACACCTATTGACTGTTGATATCCTATAGTAAGACAATCATAAAAACTGAGAATAGAGGGCTGGGGAGATAACTTAGCAGATAAGGCACTTGTATGCAAAGCCAAAGGACCCAGGATCAGTTCCCCAGGACCCATGTAAACCAGACCACAAAGTGACACATGTGTCTGGAGTTTGCAGCTGCTGGAGGCCATGGTTACCCATTCACTCTCTGTCTGACTATCTGTCTGCCTACCTACCTACCTCTCTTTCTCTCTCAATTAAGTAAATAAAAAGAAAAATATTTTTTTAAAAAACTGAGAATAGGGATGGAGAGATGGATTAGTGGTTAAGGCACTTGCCTGTAAAGCTTAAGGACCCATGTTGGAGTCTGCAGTCCCATATAAGCCAGATGCACAAGGTGATGCCAGCACACAAAGTTGCACGTGCACACATAGTGTTGCACTCAGCTAGAGTCCAATTACAGTGGCTGGAAGCCCTGGCATGCTAATCCCCCCCACTTCTTTTGCTCTCTCACATTAAAAAAAAAAATGGGCCAGTCTGTTGGGCTTGCCTAAATTAAAAAAAAAAAAAAAACAGAATAAGCAATTAATAATATTTATAACAATTCAACATTGCCATATGAACTGGGCTTGTAGTACTTGCCTTGATAGTGAAAGAGTACTAGAATACTTGCATGTTCTAGATCCTAAAATAACTGCCACAGCATCTAGTTGTGTTATTATTTTCCTAGTAACTAATTTTCAGTACATTTTACATAAGTTCTGTCTGTAATGGACTGGAAATTTTACAAGATAATAATAACACAGTTTGAGAAGCTTCCCTACACAGGTATCTTTCTTTATTGCTTAGATACTTGTTTTCTTATTATTTTGTTTTTATTTTTTAGGGCCCTCTCTTTCATGGGAATGAGTACCTGTCTGGCTCTGATGTTCATTTCTTCCTGGTATTATGCCATTGTAGCTATGGTAATAGCTGGTATGATCTACAAGTACATTGAATACCAAGGGTGAGTATGGATCTGACCTTCATTATTGCTATAAGTATCAAGAATAACTGGCTTAAGCGCCACATGTTCTCTCTCATATGTGGATCCTAGCTACAGATGACTGGGCTTCTGCGTGAGAATGAAAATACTTAGTAGCAGAGGCCAGTAAGTTAAAAAGGAGACATAAAGGGTAGAGAAAGGAAGGGAGGAGGATACTTAATAGGTTGATATTATATATATGTAATTACAATGATTGTAATGGGGAGGTAATATGATGGAGAATGGAATTTCAAACGGGAAAGTGTGGGGGTGGGGAGCGAGGGAATTACCATGGGATATATTTTATAATCATGGAAAATGTTAATAAAAATTAAAAAAAAAAAAGAATAACTGGCTTGAGCTGGAGAGATGGCTTAGTGGTTAAGATGCTTGCCTGTGAAGCCTAAGGATCCAGGTTTGATTTCCCAGAACCCACATAAGCCAGATGCATGTGACACATGCATCTGGAGTTCATTTGCAGTGGCTAGAGGCCCTAGTGTCCCCATTCTCTGTCTGTCTGTCTGCCTCTCTCTCTCTCCATCTCTCTAATAAGTAAATAAAAATTAAAAACAGAATAGCTAGTTTGTTCGGGCATGGTGGCATACACATATAATCTCAATACTCAGGAGGCTGAGACAGAGGATTGTGAATTCAAGGCCAACCTGGGCTATATATCAAGATTATGTCTCAAGGGCATGGGGAAGAAAAGGAAAAAGAGAAAGAAAAGAAGTGGTTAAGTTGGTTAGAACCAGCTCAATGAAAGTTACATTGAGGACTTGGGTAACTTCATTTGGCCATCCCTAACTGGTTTAACTGTCTTAGAGATATAGGCTTCACAGATTCACAGGGGGAATCTGTTGTGAAAATATGAATGAATCAGTGAAAAATAACTGGAAAGAAAGGGTTTATCCAAATAATGACCAGTACTAAGAAAATATAAATATCTTCATTAATCTCTTCAAGCAAGAGATCATCTCTGAAATGAAAATGAAATTAATCCTGTGTTGCTTTTGTAACAACTAATCCTCATAACAACTTCCAAAACTAGGAGTAAACAACATTCTGATTCGGAAGAGTGCTTTGGATTTTTACAATTCCATGATTTCAAAGTCTTAAATTACAACTTTATAATCCAAGTTGCTGTTTCATGTTGTTGCTGAATGAGTGGCCCTGCCACTTTTCATTGTGAACCATTTGTGGTTCAGGGTGGTGGTGGTGATCTGCTCACAGTAAGTTCATCATGCTAGTGAAGAATAATACATGAATCATTACATTTTAATCTTCTACCTTGAGCATGTCTTACTGTCAGGTTCAGAAAAAATGGACTTCATTTTTTTTTAATTACAGTAACTGTCTTTAAAACTATCTCTGGGTCTGGAGAGATGGCTTTGTGGTTAAGGCGCTTGCTTATGAAGCCTAAGGACCCAGGTTCTGTTCTCCAATACCCACATAAGCTAGATGCACAAGGTAGTGAATGTGTCTGGAGTTTGCAGTGGCTAGAAGCCCCGGTATACCCATTCGCTCTGTGTCTACCTCAACCCCCCACCCACACAAATAAATAAATAAATTATAAAACTATCTCCGCTCTTTTCTCCTTTGTCTCCTAGAGCTGAGAAAGAATGGGGTGATGGTATTCGTGGGCTGTCCCTCAGTGCAGCCCGGTTTGCCTTGCTTCGTCTGGAGGAAGGACCTCCACACACTAAAAACTGGAGGTAAAAAAATCAACAGTTTAGTGGCACTTGGCACATAATGAGCACACAGAACTGTGGTTAGTTTATTACAATACTTTTTATGTGGTTTGAAGAATTGGTGTCTTCATCCTCTTTTGAACTGTCCCAAAGTCTAGCCTTTTCTTCATGTGATTTAAGAAATAGATTTCTAGTACATGCTATTATTTGAAGACTGATGGATAAAAGTGGGAGCATTTGGAGTAACTCAGAACACTTGTCTTATCATTCCTCTTATCTCTTCCTCCTGTCGGATTACATGTTTTGTACAAGTCTCCTGACTAAAAGGGTGAAATTTTCTTTCTGATTCCCAAATGTCTTCACAGGCCTCAGCTACTTGTATTGCTGAAACTGGACGAAGACTTACATGTCAAGCATCCTCGCCTCCTTACCTTTGCCTCACAGCTTAAAGCAGGAAAGGGTCTCACTATTGTGGGCTCAGTCATTGTGGGCAACTTCCTGGAGAACTATGGTGAAGCTTTAGCTGCTGAGCAGGTAAGAGTCAAAATTTACTGACCCAGCGAAACTTAGCTTACAGCTTTGTGACATTAAGTAGGAAAACCTCAGACTTCTAAGTTACTCCCCTCCCAGTGTGAGCTAGGCTTCCCACTTAGTACTGACTTTTTTTGTTTGTTTGTTTGTTTGTTCTTTTGAGGTAGGGTCTCACTCTAACCCAGGCTGAACTGGAATTCACTATGGAGTCTCAGGATGGCCTCGAACTCATGGTGATCCTCCTACCTCTACTCCCAAGTGCTAGGATTAAAGGTGTGCGCCACCATGCCTGGCAGTACTGACTTTTTAATTAATTTATTTGTTTGCAAACAGAGACAGAGAGAATGGGCATGCCAGGGCCCCCACCCACTGCAAATGAACTCTAGATGCATGTGCCACTTTGTTCATCTGTTTTTATATGGCACTGGGGAACTGAATCTAGATCATTAGGCATTGCAGGCAAACACCTCTGAGCCATCTCTCCAGTCCAGTGCTTTTTTTTTTTTTTTTTTTTCTAGGTAGGGTCTCACTCTAGCCCAGGCTGACCTGGAATTCACTATGGAGTCTCAGGGTGCCCTCGAACTCACGGCAGTCCTCCTACCTCTGCCTCCAGAGTTCTGGGATTAAAGGTATGCACCACCATGCCCAGCTCCCAGTACTAACTTGTAAACAGTCTTATTCTCACAAATAAAAGGAACCAGAAACAATGGATATATACTATTTCTTCCCATTTAAAGCATTATTAACCTGCAAGATTACCAAACTAAATAAACATTATGCCCAATTAGACTCCAAACATTGATATGACTAGTCACTGAGAGAACTCGTATAAATAAATCTGTCCTTTGAATCATGGGGACACTTCCTAAATTTTATGACAAGGGACAAAGAACAATTTTTCTTGTTTCATCTAATGTGGTATCAAGCAAAATTAGCTTGCTATTTCTGACTAACTGTGCTGAATATTGTATTTCTGTCTATAGGAAGAACTAGTTTCCACTCTAATGTTTATTGTAAGTGACAGAACTGATCCTGTTGTTTGCAGAAACTGTCAACTACATTTTACAAATTTTATTGCATTTCATGTTGTAATACTTTGAAATTCTAAAAACTAGAAATGCTGAGAAATATTAGTCTAAGTGATGGTAAAAATTAATAAAAGAGGGGCTGAAGAGATGCCTGTGTGGTTAATAGTGCTTCTTTGCAAAGCCTTATGGCCAAGGTTTAACTTCCAGTACCTATAGCCAGATGCACAAAGTGGCATATGCATCTGGAGTTCATTTGCAGTGCCCATTCATATTCTGCCCCCACCCTCTGCTTATAAGTTTTTTTAATTTTAAAAAATTAATAAGAGTACAAGGTTACAAATTATGATTCTTACCTTAGCTATACCACTAATTTAATTTGTGTCTTGGTGAAAATCCTATCTATTTGGTGTACAATTATTCCCTTTCCCTGTGCAACTAGAAGGCAGAGTAAGGAAGCAGAACATGAGATATTATCTCTTAAGTTAGCTTGACTAAATACAATAATAGTAAAACAAATACAAGTATAACCAACAGTCACCATTAAAATGTCAGAAAGAGCAGGGCATATGTTGCATGTCTTTAATCCCAGCACTTGGAAAGCTGATGCAGGAGGATTGTTGTGAATTCATGGCCAGCCTAGGCTATAGACTTAAGTTCCAGGTCAATCTCAGGTAGAGTGAGACCCTGCCTCAAAAAAAAAAAAAAAAAAAGTCAAGGCTTGAGAGATTGCTTAGCACTTAAGTCACTTGCCTACAAAGCCAAAAGACCCAGGTTCAATTCCCCAGGACCCACATAAGCCAGATGCACAAGGGGGCACACACATCTGGAATTCTTTTGCAATGGCTAGAGGCCCTGGCACACCCATTTCCCTCCCCACCCCTGCCACCTCTTTCTTTCTCTCTCAAATAAACAAAATAAAAAGCCAGAAAGTAGAAAAGAATGTGAGAAGCAAAAAGGAAAGCTTTCCTGAGAAAATTCTGAAGTAAAATGGAATCATGAGATTGAATTTCTGGAGAAAAGGCAGGCATGACTGAAGAGGAAGGAGGGAGATTGTGTTCACAGTGACCTTACTGTGTCATGAAACTCGCTGTTACTCACTTTGTGTAAATACCTGTTACTAGTTTTTCCTGTCACAAAGGAAAAGGCAGAGAAGCTACATGTAGTCAACCAACTAACGATGTAAAAACACAGTATACACTTAGCAAGTGAAAATGATATTTAAAAGGTGATATTTAGTTCAATAGGAGATATAATCTTATGTAGAGTTTAGAAAGAGACTGGGATATAATAAGGAGAAAAAAAATGATCCGTTAAAAGGTCCAGGCTGTAGCAGTTCATTGCTAAAGTTGTGTATCTCTTTCAGACCATTAAGCATCTAATGGAGGCAGAGAAGGTAAAAGGATTCTGTCAGCTGGTGGTGGCTGCCAAGCTGAAGGAGGGCATTTCCCACCTCATCCAGTCCTGTGGCCTCGGGGGCATGAAGCACAACACAGTGGTGATGGGGTGGCCTAATGGCTGGCGGCAAAGTGAAGATGCTCGTGCTTGGAAAACTTTTATTGGTACAAAACATTTCCTGTACTACTTTGAAGGCCCAAATAGGTGATGAAGTTAAATCTTTTTCACCTTAACATCCATCCTAGCTTCCTAGCAACCAACTGTGCCATTGTTAAACTATAATCTTATAAGGCCGTCCAAATAACTATTAGTAGTAACCTGATTTTTCCCTGCCCTCCCCAGCTTTACACTTGTTTTCACAAATTACTTATCTCAGTTATCTTATGTTAGGAATGATCTCCAAAATTGTCATGTTTCCATTTCTGGTTTTAATTTTAATTGTGTGGGGGGGTATATGTCCCTTGTAGCAGGGTACCCTCACTTGTGGGGGCTGGAGCAGCATTGGGTGTCCCGCTCCATTATTTTTGTACCCATTTTTATTTAAACCAGAGTCTCTTTCTGATCCTGGAGCTTGCCATTTTTTCAGGAATTCTTGTGATTCTTAGGTCTCTGCTTCCCTATGGGACTGAGATTACAAATGCACATGGCCATGTCCAGCTGTTTATATGGGTACTAGGGACTGACTCAAGAAGTCTCAGGTCTCCTCAGACATTCATATTAGTAGAGAAAGAGGAAAGGATCTTATCCACTGAACCATCTCTTCAGCCCTCATTTGTGATTTTTTTAATATGATGTCCTCACAGGACTTGAAAAGGTTGTCCTTCATCAAAATCTCCCAAATTCACAAATTCACCTTAAAAATGTAATCACAGGCTGGGGAGGTTGCTCAGCAGGTAAAAGCACTTGCATAAGCATCTGGACACAAATTCAGATCTCCACAAGCATGTAAAAGCCAGGTGCAGTACTGTAATCCCAGCATGCCTATGATGAGATGAGAAATGGAGAATGGGAGAATCCCCAGAATCTAGTAAGCCAGCTACCCTGGCATACACAGTGGTGAACAAGACCTTGCCTCAAACTAAGTGGAAGCAAGGGTCAACCCTTGAGATTGGCCTCTTACTTTGACATTCTTACTGTGATATGTGCATGGCCAAAAAACACACAAAAGTTTTTAAAAATGTAATAATCACAGTATATCTAGTCACCTAAACCATAGTTCTTAATCCAATTCTATTAGCTATTCAGACTTTTCTTAATGATCTCTGTTACTTAATAAAGTATAATGTACTATGTCAATAGGAAACCTGTTCAAAGAACATGATCCTTCTTTCCATTTTTTGGAAAGCTGAATATTATATGATATGAGTATGACAGTTCCTGGAAAGTGCTTTCCTGTTAGGAAAAACCCAAGGATTCTTCTCTGCTTATCCTGATTCTCTTGTCTTTTTCTCCATAGGCACAGTGCGAGTGACAACTGCTGCTCATCTGGCCCTGCTGGTGGCTAAGAATGTCTCCTTCTTTCCTAGCAATGTAGAGCAATTTTCTGAGGGCAACATTGATGTGTGGTGGATTGTGCATGATGGTGGGATGCTCATGCTGTTACCATTCCTACTGAAACAGCACAAGGTATTCAGAACCACTTTTTTTTGTTGTTGTTTTTCAAGGTAGGGTTTCACTCTAGCCCAGGCTGACCTGGAATTCACCATGGAGTCTCAGGGTGGTCTCGAACTCACAGCAATCCTCCCACCTCTGCCTCTCAAGTGCTAGGATTAAAGGTGTGCGCCACCCCGCCTGGCAGAACCACTTTTTAAATTTTTTTTTTGTTTATTTTTATTTATTTATTTGAGAGCAATAGAGAAATAGGCAGATAGAGAGAGAATGGGTGCGCCAGGGCCTCCAGCCACTGCAGACGAACTCCAGGTGCGTGCACCCCCTTGTCAAGCCTCAAACTGGGCTCCTTAAGCTTCACAGGCAAGTGCTGAACCGCTAAGCCATCTCTCCAACCCCAGAACCACTTAAAAAATAATTATTTTTTAAAATTTTATTTACTTATATTTGCAAGCAGAGAGGGATAGAAGAGAGACAGACACAGAGAGAATGAATATGCCAGGGCCTTTAGCCACTGCAAACAAACTCCAGATGCATGTGCCCCTTGTGCATATGGCTTATGTAGGTTGTGGGGAATCAAACCTGGGTCCTTTGGTTTTGCAGGCAAACATTTAACTGCTAAGCCATTTCTCCAGCCCCAGAACCACTTTTTAAGAAAGTCTCCCTTCTGTCCTGGCTCACTAGACTACTATTCTTTGACTATATAGACTTTAAAATCTGGGGTTAGCTTAGTGGTTAAGTCACATGCCTATTAAGCCTAAGGACCCTGGTTTGATTCTCCAGGTCCCACATTAGCCAGATGCACAAGGGGCTGCATGCGTCTAGAGTTCATTTGCAGTGGCTAGAGGCCCTGGCATGCCCATTCTCACTCTCTATCTCTCTCTCCATCCCTCCCTGTTTCTGTCTCTGTCTCTAATTAATAAATAAAAGTAAAATCTTTAAAATCTGAAGAGATGGTTTTATTATTGGCTACATAGGTAAACCTGGGCTATAGTGAGACCATACCTCAAAAAATGATGATTATGATGATGATGTTTCATATGGGAAAAACGAGAACCTTATTATTTTATTATTATTATTATTATTATTATTATTATTATTATTATTTTGGTTTATCAAGGTAAGATCTCCCTAGCTCAAGCTGACTTGGAATTCACTATGTAGTCTCAGGGTGGCCTCAAACTCATGGTTATCCTCCTACCTCTGCCTCCTGAGTACTAGGAGTTTGAGGCAACAGTGAAACTACAAAATCTAGGTCAGTCTGGGCTAGAGCAAGACCTTACCTCAAAAAAAAAAATAAAACAAAAAACAAAAAAAACTGTGTGTGGTGGCATACACCTTTAATCCCAGCATTTAACAAGCAGAGGTAGGAGGATCACTGTGAATTCAAGACCACTCTGAGACTACATAATGAATTCCAGATGAGTCTGGGCTAAAGTGAGACCCTACCTTGAACATCTCCCCCCAAAAAATTACCAAGCACGAAACTAGGAATATCTTATAACTACAGTAAAGCTGTTCTAGATCATAATGTCTCATGTTTTAGGAAATCATTTATTTCTTTCTTTTATATAATTTTTCATGCACACATGGTACTCCGTCAGGTGTGGCGAAAATGCAGCATCCGGATCTTCACAGTAGCCCAACTAGAAGACAACAGTATCCAGATGAAGAAGGACCTAGCCACCTTCCTGTACCACTTGCGCATTGAGGCCGAAGTAGAAGTAGTGGAGATGGTGAGAAATGAGAGTTTGAGATACAGGCAACCACCATCCCCAGCCCCAACTCTTTCACTCTAGAACTTCGTCTGGCTTTAGTACTGGCCACCTGAGGCAGAAGTAAATGGTGGAGTTGATGAGAAAGCAGAGTTTGAGATGGAAATGACAACCATTCCCCAACTCTTTCTTCCTTTTCTACTAGTTTTCTAGTTTGGAATATTGCTCAGCTGTAAATGTAGACTAATCTTCTATTAAAACCCTAGTTTGTTGACCTAGATAAGTAGAATGCATGCATATGTTTAGGATTGCTTTCTGTTTGCTTTCCTATTTTATTACACAGCTCTTAGATGTATGCTACATTCTTATCTGCATATTTTGCTACTTTTTTTCCTAGAATTTTACTAAATGATTGTTTAGAAGGCACATTTCAAGAAAAAAATAGGCTGGAGAAATGGCTCAGCAGTTAAAGGCCCTTGCTTACAAAGCCTGATTTCAAGTCCCCGGTACCCACATAAAGCCAGATGTACAAAGTAGCATATGAATCTGGGGTTTGTTTGCAGTAGCAAGAGGCGCTAGTGCACAGTCTCTTCTGCTCTTCCCTCCTTTCTCTCAGCTTACAAATAAATAAAAATCTTTTTAAAAAAACTAAAAATGGGGCTAAGGGGATGACTCAACAGTTAAAGGCACTTGTTTGCAAAGCTTGATGGCCTGGGTTTGATTCCCCAGTACCTACATAAAGCCAGATTCACAAAGTGGTACATGCATGTAGAGTTCATTTGTAATGGCTGGAGGCCCTGTTGCACCAATGCTCACTCTTTCTGTCTTCCTTTCTCTCTGTCTCCCAAATAAGTAAATACATAAATTTTTTTGAAATAGGACCTCACTGTAGCCCATGCCAACTTGGAATTCACTATGTAGTCTCAGGCTGGCTTTGAATTTACCGTAATCCTCCTACTTATGCCTCCCAAGCACTGGGACTAAAGGTGTCTGTGCCACTAAGCCCGGTAATAAAATTGTTTTTAAAACAATAAATAGGGGCTGGAGAGATGGCTTATTGGTTAAGGAGCTTGCCTGCAAAGCCTAGGGACCCAGGTTTGATTGCCCAGTACCCATGTGAACCAGATGGACAAGGTGGTGCATGTGTCTGGAGTTCATTTGCAGTGGCTAGAGGCTCTGGCACACCCATTCTCTTCCTTTCTTTATCTTGCTCTTGCTCTCTCCTCCCCTCTCTCTCTTCCTCTTTCTCTCTCTCAAATAAGTAAAAATCTCTAAAATAAATAAGTAAATAGCCAGGTATGGTGGCGTATACCTTTAATCCCAGAATTTACAATACAAAGGAAAGAGGACTACTGTGAGTTTGTGGCCAGCCTGGGACTACAAAATGAGTTCCAGATCAGCTTGGGCTACAGACCCTACCTTGAAAAAAACAAAAATAAATAAAATAACCTCTTCCTCTTCCCCATGATCAAATATAAGAAATATTGAGAAAATAATATGTAGTCTATAAAAGTATTGACTACCAGGCATGGCGGTGCATGCCTTTGATCCCTACACTCAAGAGGCAGAGGTTGGAGGATTGTCATGAGTTCAAAGCCATCCTGAGGTTACATAGTGAATTACAGGTCAGCCTGGGCTACAGCAAGACCCTATCTCAAAAAAAAAAAAAAAAATAGTATTGAATACATGAAGCTTAAGTAATAATGAACATTTTGTTGGAAAGATACAGAATAATACAAAACAAGTTTGTTACATAGCCATATGATATAAGATTCATGAGAATGCAGAATCTGACTTAAAGAATCCTACTTCTATGGATTATCCTAGAAGAGAATAGACAAACTGATAAGTTTTAAGCTTTTAAATGTACAAATTAAGGGGCTGGAGAGATGACTTAATGGTTAAGGCGCTTGCCTGCAAAGCCAAAGGACCCAGGTTCAACTCCCCAGGACCCATGTGAACCAGATGCAGAAGGGGGCACATGCATCTGGAACATCTGGAGTTCGTTTGTAGTGGATGGAGGCCCTGGTGCGCCCATTCTCATTCTCTCTCTCTCCCTCTGCCTATTTCTGTATTTCTCTCTCTCTCTCTCAAGTAAATAAATAAAAATACTTAAGTGTACAAATTAAAATATTAAATTATTCCATTAAAGCAGGCATAACTTGTAGTGAGTGCAAACGCAAAACATATCAAACCTCAACCCCCAAGCCAGGTGCACACACCTTTAGTCCCAGCACTCAAAGAGACTGAGGTGGGAAGATTGCCATAAATTCAGGACCAGCCTGGGACTACAGCATGAGTTCCATGTCAGCCTGGGATAAAATGGGACCCTACCTTGAAAAAAAAAAAAAAAGAGCGTAAGAAAGTAAAAACAAGGAAGGAAAAAATTTAGGACACAAAACGTAACATATGGATAAAGCAGAGTCTGTAGCATGAAAGAAGGTAAAAATATAAATACATCAAACAGACAAAAAAGTAGTAAAAATATAATAACCTTATTCTGATTAAATACATCATACATTGAAACTTAAAACACTTTAAAATATATATAGTAGTCTTAAGCCAGGTGTGGTGGTGCACACCTTTAATCCCAGCACTTGGGAGACAGAGGTAGGAGGATTGCTGTGAGTTCAAGGCTACTCTGAGACTACAGAGTCAATTCCAGATCAGCCTGAGCTACAGTGAGACCCATCTCAAAAAGCAAAAACAAAACATATATTTTATATATATAAATATGTATATATATATATATGCACACACACACAAAACCATATATATATATATATATATATATACATATATATATATATATATATATGGTCATGGTACTGCATAAAACACATCTTACTAAATTTCAAAAAATTGGATTTAAGTCACAGTGGTTTAAATTACAGTGAGTTTAAGGTTACCCCAGGCTGACCTTAAACTCACTGTAATTTCTTATCTCATCCTTCTCAACCTCAGTACTGGGATTAAAGGTGTGTACCACCGCAACTGCTACAATGATTTTTAGGCAGTCACCTTAACTGCTGAGCCATCTCTCCAGACCTAGAATGATTTTTATATCTGATTAAAAAAATAAATATTTTAAGAGAAAGAATGTGTGTGTGTGATGCCCTCTAGCCACTGTAAATGGAACTCCAGACACGTGTGTCACCTTGTGCATCTGGCTTTACATGAATAATGGAGAATCGAACCTGGGTCCTTTGGCATTGACAGCAAGTGACTTAACCGCTAAGCCATCTCTCCAGTCTTGAATCTGATTGTTTTAAACCAAACACAAAACGTAAAAGTTTATAATTAAGAAATTTAAAACTTAGTGTTGGGAGACAAGTCTCCATGGATCACTTTTGTTTAAGTCATGTGAGAAGCTATGGTTACCTTTTATCTGGAATATCTTCTTTTTAATTTTTAAAAAAAATTTGTTTATTGGAGAGAGAATGGGTGCATCAGGGCCTCTAGCCACCACAAGCCACCTTGTGCATCTGACTTTACATGGATACTAGAGAATTGAACCACGGTCCTTTGGCTTTGCTGGTAAGCTCTTTAACCACTAAGGCATCTCTCTAGTCTCCTTTTTAATTAATTATTTATTTATTTGTGGGCATGTACAGAGAAAGAAAGAGAGAGAAAGAGAGGATGAGTATGGGCACACCAGCACATCTTGTGCTGCAAAAGAACTCCAGATATATGTGCCACTTTGTGCATCTGGCTTTACATGGGTAGTGGGGAATTAAAACCAGGTCAGTAGGCTTTGCAAGCACATGCCTTTAATTACCAAGCCATCTTCACAGCCTTGGAAGATCTTTTCATAGAGATTTTTTTTTGGGGTGGGGGGGATAGGGTCTCACTCTAGCCCAGGCTGACCTGGAACTCACTCTGTAGTCCCAGGATGGCCTCAAACACACAGCAGTCCTCCTTACCTCTGCCACCTGAGTGCTGGGATAAAAGGCATGTGACACCATGCCTGGTCCCATACAGACATTTTTATTAATTTTTAATTCATGCTTAAAATCACGTATTAGTTATACATGAGAAATACAGGCTAGAGTGTTGTTTTGTGTTTCAAAGCAAAATATGATTATAACAGAACATCTCAAAGCCTCTAGATTTTATCTGCAACCCAAAGATAATGTGTATGTATAGCTCAAAGAGTGAATAAAATAGGGTGAAAGGGTGATACTATGATAGCTTTTATAAGTTAGTGAGCAAATATACAAATGTGTGATTTAGCCTTCTTTCTCCTTTGTGCATTTTTCCTCACTTCCTGTGATGTCTATGGCAGCATGACAGTGACATATCAGCTTATACTTATGAACGCACACTGATGATGGAGCAGAGGTCCCAGATGCTACGACACATGCGACTGTCCAAAACAGAACGAGACAGAGAGGTGAGACCTTGCTGCATTGACCTGACTCTGGTTTCCTGAGGTCTCAGTAAAATGGTATCACAAAATCTTTTCCTCACACTTTATTAGTTATTCAGTAAAACCTCATTTAAAAATAGTTGAAGCCTGAGAAAAAAACAGGAAGAATATCTGTTTGACCCTCTTAGGCGCAGCTGGTGAAAGACAGGAACTCAATGCTACGATTGACTAGCATTGGCTCTGATGATGATGAAGAGACAGAAACTTATCAGGAGAAGGTGCACATGACTTGGACAAAAGATAAATACATGGCATCCCGGGGGCAAAAAGTCAAGTCAATGGAAGGATTCCAGGACCTACTTAACATGCGTCCGTAAGTTTTTCCATGTACAAGTTTATCATATAATTTCTTAGGTAAATTTAGTTCTCCCTCTAGTGCGTGCATACACGGATTAGCTCCCAATTAATCAACTGTATGCAAGCTAACTATCTTTCTCTCCATATAGTTCATCATCTATTGTTCTATTATAAAATAAGTAAATGTAGAATTTTGACAGATTTGACCTACTTAATATATTTTAGGAGTTGTATGCCAGGAAATAGAGACAAAGACCAATTTCACAATACTAGATGAGCCATCCATCTATTGCTTCTTTCTAGTTTTTTCTTAAAGCCCGGAATTGTTTTTTTTTTTTTTTTGTGTGTGTGTGTGTGTGTGTGTGTTATGTTGTTGCATTTTATTTATTTGAGAGAGAAAAAGAGAGAATGGGCATTCAGGGTGCCACTCCAGCCACTGCAAACGAACTCCACATGCATGCGCCCCCTTGTACATCTGGCTTATGTGGCTCCTGGGGAGTTGAACCTGGGTCCTTTGGCTTTGCAGGCAATGCCTTAACTGCTAAGCCATCTCTCCATCCCAGGAACTGTTTTATTTATCACATTATCTATAGTCAAGTGAAAAAGCTTTGGATCTTGGGGCTTAAGGAGGTAAACTCAGCAAGTAGCAGCCTAAGCACAAGATCCTAAGTTCAATCTCCAGCACCCACATAAAAAGTTGAGTGCACATCTGTAACCCTAGTGCTGTGACAGGTGGAGCCAGGAGAATCAGCAAGTTACCTAGTCAGCCAGTCTGATGGAAAAGAGGCAGCTTCAGGTTCAGTGAGGCAGTAAAGGACACCCAACATTCTACTCTGGCCTCAACGGATGTGCACACAGAGTACTCACATCTGTCACACATGCACACACAGACAGAATTTAAAAAATAAAGGCAAAGCAGTAGCTCTGGATCTCAAAATTTTAGGACTAAATTAACTAGTTCTATTTCTTCCCAACCCAGGGACCAGTCCAATGTGCGACGAATGCATACAGCAGTAAAACTCAACGAGGTTATAGTTAACAAGTCCCATGAAGCAAAGCTGGTTTTGTTGAATATGCCAGGGCCACCCCGAAACCCCGAGGGTGATGAAAACTGTATCCTTTTCAAAAGTGGAGCTGCAAATAGGAAAAAATCTTGTCCTGGTTATGAGACAGGTAACGATAGAAGTCACTTTGCACCCACTTTCCTCTTTGAGCACTTTAAAGTCCTAGGCAAGTGTTAAGTGGTGAGATAGATTGATCTCTTTTTAAGGAAGTTGGAGTGGGGCAGTATGTATTCTCTCAGAACCCCCAAAAGATTTCTTGTGTGGTATAATATTTAGGGACTGTCCTAGAAATAGAACATGCATTTCATTTTGTTGTTTTTGTTATTTTCAGGATTTACCCACTTTGCAAAGTCTCCTTTTGGCTTGTCTGTTTGGTTTGCGGTAGGATCTCTCTTTTGCCCAGGCTGACCTGGAATTCACTATGTACTTTCAGGGTGGCCTCAAACTCGTGGCAGTCCTCCTACCTCTTCCCCCCAAGTGCTGGAATTAAAAGCTTGTGCCACTACACCTGGCAGGCCCATTCTTATGAACACCATTAAGGAAGTTATTTTATTTTGTTTAATTTTTTTAAATGATAATTTCCATAATTATAGACAATGAACCATAATAATTCCCTACCCCCTCACTTTCCCCTACACAGCGCCACTCTCTGTATCCTGTCTGTTGCAGTCAGGTTCACATTTGATAGAAATCACCCAACCAAGAGCAGCTTGTGGGAAAAGAGGTGTATTTTGGCCTACAAGCTTGATGGGGAAGCTCCATGATGGCAGGGAAAACAATGGCATGAGCAGAGAGTGTGTCAAACACTGGCAATGGGGAAACTGGCTATAACACCCATAAGCCCACCCCTCCAACAATACATTGCCTCCAGGAGGCATTAATTCTCAAATCTCCATCAGCTGGGAACCTAGCATTCAGAACACCTAAGTTTATGGGGGACACCTGAATCAAACCACCACATTCCGCCTCTGGCCCCCATAAACTTATATTGATAACCTGATGTAAAATACAATGCATTCAGTCCAACTTTAAAAGTCCCCAATCCCAATGATGTTCAAACATCCCTATAGTCCAAGTTCTTTTAACTGAGCCACAATACCAAAAAATCCCCCCCCCAAAAACCATGATGGCACAGAATAAGCATTCACGTGCAAAAGATGGCATTGAGCATAGCAAAGAAATACTCAAGCAATACATGATATAAACGGGAAACATCAAACTCTGTAGCTCCAAGTCCAACAACTCTAGCCAATGACAAATCTCCCAGGTTGATAATTCTAACCAGCAACAAGTCTCTGGCATTCCAATTCTGCCCCTCCAGCTAGGCTACTCACAGTCCTGGAAAACTTCATCAGGGCTGGCAGCTTTCCTTAGCAGCCATCTCATGGTCCCAGGATCTCCACTGGGTCTCCACTGCAATCCACGGTTCATCCTGATGGCCCCGTGGGGTCTCCATGCAGGCAACTAGCAAACCTGCTTCACACTTCCCATGACCATTTCCAAAACACAAGACCATGTTGCAAACTCAATGACCCTCTCTTTCTAGCATTTCTTATACTCCACAATACCAGGTAAAGTGCCAACTTGTTAACCCAGGGGGAATAAAGCAGACTTTGAAGAACAGGACACTCCTTGAGCACTCAGGCCCCTTCAAGAGTCTTCCTTCTTCCTGTTGCCTCAGTGCAGGTCATCTGAACCAATCTCAGAGGTTATAATCTCTCAAATGCAGCTCAATGGGCAGCAGTTTGTCCAAAGATTTTTCTTTCTGTACCATATCCTTCTGTTCATACCAGTTCATTTCTATGCAAACCAACCCTTCACAACTTCTCAGGACACGGGCATAAAAGCAAGCTTCTCACACAAACTGCTAGCCCAGCCCAAGCAAAGCTCTTTCTCAACCTCATAAGCCAAATCTCACACTCCATAGTTCTTACTGCATTTAGGTCTTTCAACTCTGACCAAAATAGTCCATCAAGCTGTACTTACAGCACTGCAAGGCATCTCTTAGGCTAAGTTTTCAAGTCCTTCCACATTCCTCTTGAAAATCAGATCCAAAAGGCCAAAGCCACACCGTCAGGTGTCCAGCAGCAATCCCACTCCTTGGTACCACTTTACTGTTGCAGTCAGGTTCAGCATTGCTGGTAGAAATCACCCAACCAAGAGTAGCTTGTGGGGAAAGAGCTTTATTTTGGCCAACAGGCTTTAAGGGGAAGCTCCATGATGGCAGGGGAAATGATGGCATGAGCAGAGGGCAGACATCACCCCCTGGCCAACATAAGGTAGACAATAGCAACAGCGGAGTGTGCCAAATACTGGCATGGGGAAACTGGCTATAACACCCATAAGCCCTAACAATACACCGCCTCCAGGAGGCTTTAATTTCCAATTGCCATCAGCTAGGGAACCTAGCATTCAGAACACCTAAGTTTATGGGGGACACCTGAATCAAACCACCACACTGTCCCCCTCTCAATTAGTCTATTTTGATGTCATCAACTTTCTTCATATTATGAGGGTCTTGTGTAGGTAGTGCTAGTCATTGCAAAGTCATGGATAGCAAGGCCATTTTGTGTTTGGAAGAGTACATTGTAAGCAGTCCTATACTTCCTTTTGGCCCTCACATTCTTTCCACCACCTCTTCTGCAATGGACCTTGAACCTTGAAAGGTGTGATAGAGATGTTTGAGTGCTGAATACTCCTGTATCACTTCTTGTTAACACTGTGGTGCCTTTTGAATCATCCCAGAGGTCACTGCCATCTAAAAAGAGAAGCTCCACTAATCAAAAGTGAGAGTAGTATTAATATATGGGTATGAACATTCCAAGAAGTGCTTACTGGGCAGTTTGGTGAGCATAATACAAGCATTTAGTCAGACAGCAGCAGGCATTACACCCCTAGTGCTCATGACTTCCTCTGTCATAGGTTTTCAATATCAAGACATGTGTTCCCTCCCATGGAGCAGGCCTCCAGTCCAATTGGAGAGCAGTTGGTTTCCCCCATAACAGACATGCCACTACTGCACTCATTGGCTCATTTGGCCTGGTTGGCCAAATCTAAGGCTTGCAGTGTCTGCTGCTGTTTCTCTCCACTGATTACTTCTCTCCCATAGACCTGCATGCAGCATCACTTTTTCCACCTTAGTATCAGCTGGTCTTCACAGAGGAGGTTTTTCAGCTCAGCTCCAGCAAGATTTCTCAGTGACCCTACAGCTCAATAATATGGAGTCTTCAGCAATAGGGTCTTACCATCTATTTCTGGTGCACCACTGTCCAAAAACATGTGTTTCCATTGGGCTTATTCATACCCTCTTAGACTTTGATTAATCCTACCCCACCCTTCCTTTACTCACTCTGTTCCCCTGACCTCACTTAGGCCATTCTACCCTCAGTAATCTGTTTGTCTACTTACATATATACAACACCATCTTCTTAAGTCTTCCCCTCTCCTCCATCACTTATAGCCCCTTTGTACTTTACTGGTCTCTGCTACCAGGTTTTATTCCAACTCACGTACAAGTCCAAACATTTGTAGCTAGAATCTACATATGACAGAGAACATGTAGCACTTGTCTTTCTGGGCTTGGGTTACCTCACTAAGTATAATCCTTTCCAGATCCATCCTTTTCCCTGAACACCAGGGCCTCTAGCTGCAGCAGATGTACTCCACATGTGCCACCTTGTGCATCTGCTTTCACATAGGTCCTGGGGAATCAAACCTGGGTCCTTTGGCTTTATAAGCAATTGCCTTAACCACTAAGCCATCTCCTCAGCCCTGTTTACCAAAATTTTGTTGAGAATTTTTGCACCTATGTTTACAAGGGAGATTGGTCTGTAATTTCTGTTCTTTTGCTCTGTCTGGTTTTGGTATCAGGATGATGCTGGCTCTGTAGAAGTTGTTTGGTAGTATTCTTTCCCTTTCTGTTTTATGGGTAAGTTTGAGAAGATTGTTATTCTTCCATGAAGGTCTGGGAAAATACACTAGTGAATCCATCTGGCCCTGGACTTTTTTAGTTGGGAGATTTTTTGTATGACTGCTTTGGTATCTGTACTTGGTATAGGTCTACCTAAACAGTTTATTAAATCATGATTTAATTTTGGTAGGTCATGTAAATCTAAGAAGTCATCCATTTCTTTCAGATTTTCAAACATAGTGGAATATATTCTTAGCTGTTCTGAATTATTTTGATATGTTTTAATGGTGCCTTCTTCATCCTTAATTCTATTGATTTGTGTCTCTTCTCTCTTTTAGTCAGATTTGCTAAGGGTTTATCAATCATGTTTATACTTTCAAAGAGCAAACTTTTGTCTCTTGATTTTTTTTCTGTTTGTTTCTATTTCATTATTTTCTGCCCTAATCTTTATTTCTTCCCACCTATAGATAGTGTCGGTCTCTTATGTAAAAGTGAGTTTCTTGGTAGCAACAAATAGAAGAGTCCTGCTTTTTTTTTTTTAATTTTTTTTTCTTTTATTTATT
This sequence comes from Jaculus jaculus, assembly GCF_020740685.1. Lineage (NCBI taxonomy): Eukaryota > Metazoa > Chordata > Mammalia > Rodentia > Dipodidae > Jaculus > Jaculus jaculus. Next base: position 60,018,597 of record NC_059109.1, read on the forward strand.
TGATAGCGACAGACACAGAGAGAAAGACAGATAGAGGGAGAGAGAGAGAGAATGGGCGCGCCAGGGCTTCCAGCCTCTGCAAACGAACTCCAGACGCGTGCGCCCCCTTGTGCATCTGGCTAACGTGGGACCTGGGGAACCGAGCCTCGAACCGGGGTCCTTAGGCTTCACAGGCAAGCGCTTAACCGCTAAGCCATCTCTCCAGCCCAAGTCCTGCTTTTTAACTCAGTCTCCCAGCCTGTGTCTTTTGGTTGAGGCATTGATATTAAGAGTTATTATTGAAAGTGTGTATTTATATGCTTGCCATTCTTATTTCATAGTTCTTCCAGTTTTACCTTTGCTCTCTTATAGTAACTAGTATTTGAGTATGGTTTATTTTTTTCCAGGTTCCTTAATGTGTGTGCTTTCTTTTCTCTTCAGCATGGACGATCCTTTCAAATGTTTTCTGTAGAGTTGGTTTAGTATTCATATATTCCCTTAGGCTGCTTTTGTTGTGGAATGTCCTGTTTCTCTATTTTATGGCTAGCTTTGCAGGATAAAGTAATCTTGGTTGACAGTTGTTATCTTTTAGAACTTGGAATGCATCATTCCAGGCCCTTCTGGCTTTTAAAGTTTGTGTTAAATAATCTGTTGTTATCCTGATGGGCTTGCCTGTGTATGTGACTTCCTTTTTCTAACTGCTTTCAATACAGTTTGTGTGTTTTGTAGTTTAATTTTATATGGCAGTGAAGGTTATTTCCTTATTTTGTGTTTGGTGTTCTAAAAGCTTCCTTTATCTGGATTGGCATCTCTTTCCCTATTTGGGGGAAATTTCCTGCTATGATTTTGTTGAAAATACCTATTATGCCTTTGGAGTGAAATTCTACTATGCCCTGAATTCTTATGTTTGATCTCTTCATAGTGTCTTGAAATTCCCATTCATGCCTTCCTATTAGCTTGTCTTTCTCTGCGTTGGACTGTATTAGATCTGCCACTTGGTCTTCTAGTTTACATATTCTGTCCTCTCCTTCATCCATTCCACTCATGAGACTTCAACAGAGCTTTCTATTTGACTTACTGTTTTTCATTTCTGGTATTCCTGATTGGTATTTTGTTTCATTGTTTCTATTTTCTTACTCATGTCTTGTATTGACCTCCTTATTTCATTAAGTTGGTTTCTTGTGTTCTCTTGGGATGCCTTCAGGAGTTTGTTTTTTGATTCCTTTGAGCATAGATATAATTGTTTTTTATTTTTAAATCTTTGACAGGTATTTCATCTAAAGCAGTCTCGCTGGAGGTCATTTCTGATGGAATTATAATTTTTGGTTGAATTGTTGTGTCTTGATTTTTTGTTTCTTTATTATACTGTAGAGATATTTGCTTCTTGAGTTAATTTGATGCTTGGGTTTTCTAATTATCTACAGTAAATCCAACTTTTTGTATCTGTATATATATGTAAATCTAACTTTATGTATCTTCAGGATAGGCATTTAAAGTGCCAGGTGTGGCTCTTATGTTACTCCCAGAGTAATAGCAGAAGTGACAGTTTGCCTGGTATTCAAGTATTCTGGTAGGCTGGTTGGAGAAAATTACTAATAGATTGTAAAATTCAACTGAGCAATATGCACATTCAGTCAAACCAGTGCAGTATTTATGCAAGACTGAGGATTAAAACAAACAGATGATCTAATAAAGCCAAAGTCCCGTAGGTTGCCCCACACCCTTAATACTTTCAACTGGGAGACTGAGATTTTTGGTTTGAAATGGGTTCCAGGTCAGCCTGGGGGTTAGACCCTGCCCCAAAAAATGAGTACCTATAAATCAGGAAATGCCAAAGGCAACGATAGTCAATACCAAAATACAGCTTATTTAGCTGGGCATGGTGGTGCACACCTTTAATCCCAGCACTGAGGAGGCAGAGGTAGGAGTATTGCTGTGAGTTCAAGGCCACCCTGAGACTACATAGTGAATTCCAGATCAACCTGAGCTACAGCAAGACCCTATCTCAGAAAAAAAAAAAAAAATACAGCTTATTTGAGAATGGTAAAGCCAATTAAGAATATATATATACACACATACATTCATACATACATACATACATACATACATTTTTTTTTCTATTTATTTGAGAAAGAGGCAGAGAGAGGGGAGTAGAGAGAGAATGGATGTGCCAGGGCATCCAGCCACTGCAAACAAACTCCGGACACATGCGCCACCTTGTGCATCCAACTTATATGGGTCCTAGGGAATGGAACCTGGGTCCTTTGGCCTTGCAGGCAAGCACCTTAACTGCTAAGCCATTTCCCCAGCCCCCAATTAAGAATATATCAATCAAAGAGCCTGGCATGGTGGCGCACACCTTTAATTCCAGCACTTGGTAGGCAGAGGTACCCTACCTTGAAAAAGAAAAAAATGTATCAATTAGATCTAACCCATAACCTGCCCTGACATCAAAGGTGAGATTAGCACTTTCAGTGCAGGTCTTTGTACCTGTCTTTGCCTAAGTAGGTACTATTACTACCTTTTGGAATGATTTCCAATCTCACCAATACTAAGTGCCCACTTCGGTCCCTGTTTGTTGCACTGTGAATTTGGTTAGGCTGCTTGGTTCGCTGGATCTGGTATTCTGATTGGCTGTGGTGGATGCTGTGTTGCCAGGGTGTGAATAAGTTCTTTGGTGGTTTGAGTCAATGGCAGATGAGGGAAGGGAGGTTGTGCAGGGTGCCTGGAGTTGTTCAGGATCTGTTCAGCTGGTCCACTTTGTGATCAACTAAAGCAGCTGCTCAGCTGGTCCCTGCTGTCTTCCCCTTCTGGTTTCTTGACTTTTCCAGGAGGCTGGTTTGAGTGGAAAATCCCTTTGCCTGGCTTCTCCTGTGGCTCTGAACAGCACCAGGCCAGTTGCATGCATGGTTTGGGGCCACAGGCACTGTGACAGAGGCTGCTTTTGTGCTTCCTGCTTGCTAGAAGTCCTCGATCTCATTTCTCTGCTATGATTTATAATTCCTTATACATCTTCACTTTTTGGTAGAAGGGTGTATTTTGCTATTTTTCTGCTTATTTACCCCCCTTAAGCTGCCACTCTGAAGTCCCTAAGTAAGTTTTTTAAACATCGCAAAAACAATATTGTTGGGACCCTGTGTGGTGGACACACACCTTTAACCCAAGCACTCAGGAGACAGAAGAGGATTGTTAGGAGTTCAAGGCCAGCCTGAGCTAGAGATTCTACTTTGAAAATTTTTGGCAGGAAATTTTGATGAACAGTTTCACTTAGAAATTATGTGAGTGCTTTTTAGGGGTCTTTTAAACCACCACTTATTTTTTGACATTTTGTCATTTAGAGTAGCATATTTTCCTTGTTTTTGTTGTCTTTTTGTTTGTTTTGCTTTCTTGAGTTAGGGTCTCACTCTACCCAGTCTGACCTGGAATTCACTCTGTTGTCTCAGGGTAGCCTTGAACACACAGTTATCCTTTTCCCTCTGCCTCCTGAGTGCTGGAAGTTTCCCCATTTTTCACTAACATTTAGAATAACAAATGAGACTCATGTTACAAATGCAGAGTACCTAGGTCTGTGGATTACTTCACAGGGATAAAATTGAATACTGCTAGGTGGTGGTACATTCTATAATCCCACATACTCAAGAGACTGAAGCAGTACCATAAGTTCAAGGCCTGCTTGGGCAACTTAATGAGACTATTTCAAAACCTTAAATATATAAACCAAAGCCAGTGACATAGCTTATGGTAGGGTGTTTGCCTAATATGAACATAGCCCTAGGTTCAATCCCCAGTACTGCTGGCTGAATGAAGAATGAATGAAATCCAAAGTTCCAATTTTTTCTATTCTGAGTATAGTTAAAAGGATCATCCTGAGCTTATAGTTTTATGATTAGATAAACTCAGGTTATTGGTGACAGGTTGTAAGGTATATTCTGCTTGTTTGTTTCCTTGACAACTTCTGAAGACATGGAATTCCTAGAAGTGCTCACCGAGGGATTAGAGCGAGTCCTCCTTGTTCGGGGTGGTGGCAGTGAAGTGATCACCATTTATTCATAATCAGTTCCTGAAAGATTCTGCTTGGTCTCATCTTTCCTAAAAGGCTTTCATTGTTCATGGAAATGACAGCTCTTTTCTACCACTACCAGTCTGCTAGAGGCCTGTGTTCTATAAATATCACACTGAACTCTGTTCAGCTGAGCCCCAAGTACTTACATAGAAGAGTTAAAATAGATCTGGCCTTGGCTACCATTCCTACCAGGAGAAACAAATATTCCCTAACATCAGAAGAATGGTCAAACCCTAAAAGCCATTTTGGTACCAAGTGGCAAATCAAGACCTAACTAGGCCAATGGGAATACTTCAGCATTGCTAAAGATAGTGACTTTACACAAGGGATGACAGCAATTCAACTAAAAAACAAAATAAGTACCTATCCAACTCTGGAGATGAATCTCAGAAGCCATGGTTTATTGATGGCATCAGAAGGGTAACAGCCAGTCAACCTCACCTTAGTAAAGAGTTGATAGTCAATTAGATGAGGGGCCTAATATCTTTATGGAGCTAGGGTGCTAATGTAAAAAACCTAAGATATGGATGAAGCCTCAACTTCCTTTAAAAACAGATTTCCCAGCTGGGCTTGGTGGTGCACACCTTTAATCCCAGCATTTGGGAGGCAGAGGTAGGAGGACTGCTTTGAGTTCCGAGGCCACCCTGATATTCCAGAGTGAATTCTAGGTCAGCCTGGGCTAGAGCAAGACCCTACCTCGAAAAATAAAAACAAAAAACAGATTTCCCAAATACCAGGCTTAAGTATACTTAAGTGTATACTTAAGCTGTTTATTTCTCTTAAAACCCATTTTGAGCTGGGTGAAGTAGAAGGATCACTTGGGAGTTTGAGGCAAGTCTGGGTTACAGAGTGAGTTCTAGGCCAGCCTGGGCTACAGTGAAAGCCTGCCTCAAAAAAAGAAAAAAAAATTCATGCAGCAATTATATCACAGGTGGTGTTACTATGGGGATTGTTGATTGAGAGGTTAATACTTACTTCAGGTTCTTTTCAAATGGCTGGACTAAGGGAATTCTAAAGAGTACTTATTAAGATCCACTGAAATAAAGCCAGTGATTACCTGCGTCACACAAAGCAAACAAGATGCTCTATGTTAACCAATAGGTACTGTTTATTTTTGTGCCTGGAATTAGTAGGCACAGGTCAAAAGATCATAAGAAACAACCACTAAGAAGGTTGACTATAACCATGCTCGGAAAGTTTTAGAACATCTTTATTTTGTTTTGATTTGAGGCAGGGTCTCTCTCTCTCTCTGTAGGCCAGGTTGGGTTCCAAGTCACAGTGATTTTCCTACCTCAGCCACCAGAGTGCTGGGATTCAAGGTGTATATCATAATGCTGGACATTGTAGAACATCTTTTAAAGGGGAGATTTTGCAGTGGAATTAAGTTCTAGTCGTACCCTTCCCACAGTGCCATAGTTAACATGCTGCTCCTAAACTGCTTAAAGTGGCAAATTGGCATTAGCCTGATTCAAGAAACACATTTCACAAGAACTCTGTGGCCTCATTTCCAAAGCCATATAAGCCTGACTCACTCACCTGAATGTCCCAATTTTATTCTCCATCCTGACTGTAGAAACATGGCTCCGAACTAAGTGGTTACCCAAGCCAATGATCTGTTTTTGTTTCAGAAAGCTCTAAATGTGCCAAGGAAATTTATGCAAGCTCTGCTTATTTACTAATCACAAACACCTGACTTACAAGGCATAGGAATACTACTTTTGTGTCTCAGCAGTAATTTCAAGTGTGTGAAATCATTTCTTGTACAAGATAGCTATTTAAAAAACTGTCTTCTTACCTACATTCATGGCTACTTTAAAACTACCCTGTATTAACCAGGCATAGTGGCACACGCCTTTAATCCCAGCACTCAGGAGGCAGAGGGAGGTAGTAGGATCACTGTGAATTCAAGGCCAGCTTGGGAACAGAGTGAGTTCCAGGTTAGCCTGGCCTAGGCTGAGACTGTACCTTGGGGGAGGGGAAAAAAAGTAACTACCCTTTATCAATGATAACTAGTGCTGCCTTCTTTGGTTATGATAGGATATGGAATTCATTAACCCAGAGAGACAAGAAAATGCTTCAGAAGCCATTTTGATGTGGTCCCTTTGCTCTTTCAACTCCAGGCCCCTAAAGGTAGCAAAGCAGATAGGATACTGAATCTTTTCTACTTCATCCTGCAGAGGATAGAAACTGTGTTTACAACTCCTGTTGCAAAGCTGAGTATAGAATAATGGGTTAGGTTCTCTGCAACCCATTCTGGAAAGGTAGCCTGCCCAAGAATTACCCAGCCTATACATTTACCCAAAATGATAGATATTTCTCCATATAGGACAGAAAATAAGGTTAATTTTAGAAGGGCTGTTTGTGATTGGAACTCTGTAAGAACCTCTTAAAGGGATAAGGGAACTAATGGTTATTAATGTAGTCATTACTTCAGTCCCCAAAATACAAAATCACTGTTACATTTAAAAAAAAATGGTTATCAGGCCACATTTGTACTCATCTCCGTCTAGCGCATTTCATATCTATGTACTGTGTATGTCATTTGTCTGCAAAGTATGATCTCTTAATCACTGCAAATAAAGCAATACTGAAAACTTATGAGAGAAGATGCACCTTAGGGGAAGGGGCTTTATGTTTCAAGAGAAAAAAAGAAAGACCTTCTCCTGCCTTCTGAATGAGACCCAGCTTTTGTCTTACCTATGACGTTCAGGGCAGGTTATGGCAATACACATTCTCTGGCCCTCTGCCTTTGGCAGCAGTCATAAAAGCTGGAGGTTGAACTGCAGAATCTGCTTGACAGGTGCCAGCTTCCTCTAGGCAGGGGAAAGGTTACTGCTCTTATCTTCTGTTGCCTACATTACTTGTGGCCCCAAGGATCCCACCAATCCTTATTCCCCCTAAATGCTAGAGATTCCTTATTGTGGGTATTAAAATAAGTTACACTATAAGCATACTTTTCTGCTTTTCTGGTCTTTCTTTTCATCATGTACAATTTTGAATCTGGCATTAGTTTCTTACATTTTCCAAGCGTGTGTGCTTATGCTAAATAGAAGTGAAATGTCAAATAAAGCAGATTTAAGGGGAACTTGTGCAACTTTTTAAGCATTGTTCTCAACCATTTAATTTATTCAGAGATGCTGCTATGGTTCTTGGTTTAGCAGTTACCATCCTTTTGTTTACGTAGTGTCATGGTTTTATTTGTTGTTTTGCTCTGTATTGGAAACATAAATAAAGTTTTCTACATTATTTTCAGTCAGGAGTTCTGGTATAGTTTCTTTGTAGTAATATCCACATTGTCCTCTAGGATCTATTTCCTCACCATGAAGAAAAGTGAGCTTTTTGGTTCTTTTCAGTTTAAGTGATTATGTTAAAAGTGAGTATACTTAAGAGACACTGGGTAAGCTTAAACAGGATGTAAATGAAGCTCATATCCTTGGGTAGTAGGTACTTCTTTCACTTCTTTCTTGGATTCACAAAAGTAATCCTCCTCCACTGAATTCCATTCTCTGAAAGAAGAAATGGTAAAAAGGTGAGTGGTAAATGAGTATGGAATAAGTTCTTTGGTCAGTTACTTAATTACAACCTTTACCTGCCATACCTTACAACTTCCAAACTCCTGACGCTTTAATTACTCAAGAAAAAACTCTTAATACTACTCTAATTCCCTACCGTCAAATGAGCCAGGTATTCACTATACATTACAAATGCCTGAATTCAGCTCTTATTTAACCTTACCTCAGGTGGCTCAATGAAGGCTAGCCAATCTGATGCATGTGTCGGCAACAGTCCCATGGACTGACACTTGTAAACAGCCAATGCCAACCCCATCAGGTTTCCAATTAGATAGACCAAACCCTGAAGAAACTTCTGGCTTGAACTCTCCAGCATCTTGAAAGCTGTTGAGATAGCAGAAGCTGTCAAAACTCTTCTTCCCTCAATACAGTAAAATCAGCCATTTATCTAGACAGACCCAAAGTAAGATAGCAAATAGGATCACTAATCATAATGAGCAACTTTTTTCTCCCATACTACCTCGACCACCACCCTACATAACTATACCTCCACCCTGCATATCCTAGCCAAGAATTTGCTTCAGTTTCTAAAACTCAGAGATGAGTTATGGTTTTAAGAATACTTACTGGCTGAAATGGCCATTAGTGCCTGGATGGGTCTCCAGGCCATCATACACACCATCATAGTAGGGAAGATGGAAATGGTATTGCCTGCCATGTACATGATGAAGAGGTTCATGGGAATCTGCTTGAGGGGACCCAAGGCAATATCCCAGCAGCGCTAAAACAAACACAAGGTTTTAATTTCTGGTCACTGTCCCTCTGTCCCACATTTACTGTATTACTGAAGCTAAAGTCAAAGGAACAGAATTCCCAATTCCCTGCTTCTTACTAAGCTGACTGCTCAATTCCACCACCTTTCTCTTCATCTTGCCACAGCTAGCTCTACTTTTGTCAATGATAAGGCAGCTTTACCATCTGTTACACTTTGCCCCTACACACTTTCCAGATATCCTTTTGTTGTTTTCTTGCTTTTGTCATTATACTCCTCCATAATTGTCCATTCTATAACTGTAAACAATAGTTAAACCTACACACTAGATTAGCATGCCTCAATCAAAATTAGTAGAACTACACAGTAAGACATAGATTTTAATAACATAAACACAGACTGGAGAAATAGCTTAGTCAATAAAGAGCCTGCCTTGCAAGCATAAGGACATGACTTTGATCCCCAGTACCCATGTTTAAGGGCATGGTGATGTGTGCCTATAATCCACTGGAGAGGTAGAAAAAAGATCCCTGGGACTCACTGACTAGCTAGTCTACCTACTGGGTGACCTCCAGGCCAATGGAAACCCTGTCTCAAAAGAGATGGGCAGTGTTTCTGATGATGGCACCCAAGGTTGACTAGCCTAAACACACACACACACCACATGCATAAAAAACAAAAACCTAAATCTGTATGTAAAGTACTATACTCAATAATTGAAGAATTCATATATATATATCAGAACAGTTGAACATTTAGCCATGTAGAAAATGTCAGTCTCAAAATATTCAAAGCATGTTCTGACACAATGCAATTAAGCTACAAATATAAAGGACAACTAGACAATCCCATTTGGGGGATGGAGAGACTGCTCAGTGGTTAAAGGCATTTGCTTGCAAAGCCTGACAGCTGGGGTTCAGATTCCTAGTACTCATGTAAAGCCAAATGCACAACATAGTATATGTGTCTGGAGTTCATTTGCAGTGGCAGAAGACCCCGGCATGCCCATACACATGTACACATACATACACAAAACATTCTTCTCTCTGCTTGAAAATAAATAATAAATATTTTAAAAGAAAGAAAGAAAGAAAATCCCTTTGGGGGACTAGCACTTGCTTGCAATTCCTGATGGCCTAGGTTCAATTCCCTAGTACCCACATAAAGCCAGTTGTACAAACTGGTGCATGCATCTGAAGTGTTCTTCTCCCGACCCCCTCTCTGCTTCCAAATAATATTTAAAAGGAAATCCCATTTGGAAATTAACAAATGTATTCTAACCCATAAGTGAAAGAATTCCAATGAAAAATACTGTTAATTGACAACAAAAATACCAAATAAAAATTTGTGGGATACACACAGAGCCTTGAGATCTATTTTTATTATTAATTTTTTTTGTTTGTTTTTGTTTTCTGAGGTAGGGTCTCACTGTGGCTCAGGATGACCTGGAATTCACTATGTAGTCTCAGGGTGGCCTTGAACTCATGGCACAAGTCCTCCTACCTCTGCCTCCCAAGTGCTGAGACTAAAGGCATGTGCCGCCACATCTGACTTGTTTTTGTTTGGTTAGGTTTTTGGCTTTTTTTTTTTTTTTACAGTAGGGTCTCAGTCTAGCTTAGGCTGACCTAGAATTCACTATGTAGTCTCAGGGTTGCCTCAAACTTCAGTGATCCTCCTGCCTCTACCTCCCAAGTGCTAGGACTAAAGGCATGCATCACCACGCCCAGCTGTTTTTGTATTTTTTGAGACAAGGTTTTCTAGCCCAGGCTAGCCTCCAATTTAAGATCCTCCTGCCTCAGCCTCCCAACTGATAGGATTATAAAAATGGAACATACCCAGCTAGAAATTTATCATCTTTACATATTTGAAGACTCAGTATCCATTTCAACCAAGCAAGCAAAAGAAACTAAGCTCAGTAGATTGTGAAAAGAAAGCAAAAATGAGGGAATTGGGGCTGGAGAGATGACTCAGCAGTTGAGGCTGTGGCCTACAAAGCCTAACCTGGTTTTGAGTCCCCAGTATTCAAAGCCAGATGCACAAAGTGATGCATGCATCTAGAGTTTGTTTACAGCAGCTAGAGGCCCTGAAGCACCCATTCATATTCTCTCTCTGCTTAAAAAAAAAATGTTTTAAATGAGAGTATTAAATTCATAATGAAATAGAATCAAAGATAAAGTTGTTCTTTTGGATGAAGCTGATGAGGAAAAAAGGGAGAACACAAGTATTCACCATTCAGAAGGTAGGAAAAGGGACACACCTCTACAGATCTAGCAGATACTGAAATGACTATATTAACAACTTTACACATCTGAAAATTTATAAAATGGATAAATTCTTAGAAAGAAAAAAGCATGACTTAGACAAATGGCATCAGGAATAAAAATCATGGCTGTGAAGATGGCTCAGTGGTTAAAGGTGCTTATTTGCAAAGCATAACAGTTCAATTCCCCATTTTTTTTTGTAGTGGCAAGAGGCCCTGGCAGGCCCATTCCCTCTCTTAATCTCTTTATAATTTTTTCTTTAAAAGTTTTTTTGTATTTTTATTTATTTATTTGAGAGTGACAGACAGAGAAAGAGGCAGAGAGAGAGAGAGAATGGGTGTGCCAGGGCCTCCAGGCACTGCAAACAAACTCCAGACGTGTGTGCCCCCTTGTGCATCTGGCTAACATGGGTCCTGGGGAATCAAGCCTCAAACCAGGGTCCTTAGGCTTCACAGGCAAGTGCTTAACTGCTAAGCCATCTCTCCAGCCCTTTATAATTCTTTCTTTTTATCTCCCTTTTTACTTGCTATTTGCAAATCAATTTTTTAAAAAATTAAAAAGGGGCTGGAGAGGTGGCTTAGCAGTTAAAGTGCTTGCCTGTAAAGCCAAAGGACCCACGTAAGGTAAGCCAGATGGCACATGTATCTGGGGTTTGTGTGCAGAGGCTGAAGGCCCGGGCACATGTGTGCTCTATCTCAAATAAATAAAAATTAAAAAAGAAATTTAAAGAAACAGTCATGTGTGGTGATGTATGCCTTGAATCCCAGCACATGGGAGGCAGAGAGGTAGGATCACGGTGAGTTCAAGGCCAATCTAGGACTACATAGTGAACTCCAGCTTAGCCTCGGATAGAGCAAGATCCTACCTTGAAAGACCAAACCAAAAAAAAAAAAAAAAAAAATAGGAAGAAAGATGATCCCATCATAGTTAATGAAGCTATTAAATTTAGATAGCTTTCCTTGGCAAAATCTAGTCAACTAAAAAAATGCTAAGTAGTAGTTTCTGGACTGATTAACACCTTAATCATTGTATTAGAGAAGACTAAACTGTTCCATCACAGCATTTCTGGAAAATGCCCTTGCAAGTCAATAGCCATTATCAAGAGTCTCTCATGGCTAACTGACCATGTGAGGGTCTCAATTTCTGCCTCAGCTTCTCTCTGCCTGGGTTAGTCTACGGAGTCTGGCACCCCATTGTACTCTCAACTCAATAGCCAACATCTCAATCTTGTTCCCCAACAAAATCAGTAAAAATAAACAAGAAATCATTACTTTGGTTAAAAAAAAAAAAAGCTAATCTTACATAAACTCTTCTAGAAAATAAGTATTCTAGTGCTCGCTTCAGCAGCACATATACTAAAATTGGAACGATACAGAGAAGATTAGCATGGCCCCTGCGCAAGGATGACACGCAAATTCGTGAAGCGTTCCATATAAAAAGAAAAGAAAATAAAATAAGTATTCTAGAGCTGGAGAGACAGCTTAGCAGTTAAGGCACTGGCCTGCTAAGCTAAAGGATTCAGGTTCATTTGCCCAATACCATATAAGCACAGGGTGACACGTGCATCTGGAGTTTGTTTGCAGCAGCTGGAGGCCCTGGCACACCCATTCTTTCTCCCCTTCTCTTCCTCCCTCCCTCTCTCTCAAATAAAATTAAATAAATGTACCAAAGGATGCATTTAAAAAAAATAGTATTCTGGGCTGGAGAAATAGCTTAGCAGTTAAAGTGCTTGCCTGTGAAGCCTCAGGACCCTGGTTTGAGGCTTAATTCCCCAGGACCCACATTAGCCAGATGCACAAGGGGGTACACACATGTCTGGAGTTCGTTTGCAGTGGCTGGAGGCCCTGGCACGCCCATTCTCATTCTCTCTCCCTCTTTCTCTCTCGGTCTTGCTCTCAAATAAATAAAAAAATCTTAAAAATAAATAAATAGTATTCTACAACTCATAAGGCCCCACAGGACATTGTGAGAAAAGCTTATAGAAACATCTTGTGAATCTAGCTGGATGTGGTGGCACACACCTTTAATCGCAGCACTCAGAAGGCAGAGGTAGGATTGCCATGAGTTTGAGGCCACCCTGAGACTAGATAATGAAAAAAAAAAAAAATCTAAACATAAACATCTAAAAGTGTATCTTTCCATATAAAGACAATATACAATAATCTATTTGGCTTACATTAAAAAATAAACAGCACAGCCGGGCATGGTGGCACACACCTTTAATCCCAGCACTCGGGAGGCAGAGGTAGGAGGATCACCATGAGTTCAAGGCCACCCTGAGACTCCATAATGAATTCCAGGTCAGCCTGGGCTAGAGTGAGACCCTACCTCAAAAAAACCAAAATAAATAAAAAAAATAAACAAACAGCAGGCTGGAGAGATAGATAGCTTAGTGGTTAAGATGCTTGCCTGAGAAGCCTAAAGACCCATGTTCAACTCTCCAGGTCCCACATAAACCAGAAGGCACAAGGTCGTACATGTGCACAAGGTGGCACACCCATGTGGAGTTTGATTGCAGTGGCTGGAAGCCTTGGTGTGCCAATTCTCTCATTAAAAAAATTACAAAAGATTGTGCCAATTCTCTCATTAAAATTCTAAATCTCTCTCTACTTACAAATAAAAGTCTTTTTATACTAGGGAGTGGTGGTACACACCTTTAATCTTAGCACTCAGGAGGCTAGAAAGATCACTGTGAGTTCAAGGTCAGCCTTGGCTAGAGTGAGGCCCTACCCTGGGGAAAAAAAAAAAACCAAAAAATAAAAATCATGCCATTTAATATAAATTTACCATTATATTTTGATATACTAAAATGAAAAATTATAGGATAATACTTGTCATTTTCATGTTGTAAAAACTGCATTCCATAGCAAAGATCATGTACTAAGATGAAGTGTATGAGAGAAGTTTGAAAAGGAAAGAAAACATACTCCTACAGCACTTCTGCTGTACAGATTTGCTCTTATGGGGCTTACAAGAGTGATGAGGCAAGGGCTGGAGAGATGCCTCCATGGTTAATGGCACTTGCTTGCAAAGCCTGCTCAGCCCACATTCAGTTTCCCAGCAAGACACAAAAAGTGGTACAAGCACCTGGCAGTCTGCTTGCACTGGCAAGAGACTATGGATGTCCAAACACATACATACACACGTGCAAATAATTTTTTGCTAAGTCAGATGCTGAACAACAAAATAAATGTCATATGATATGTTGTGAATATATAACACATGTCATATATTCATAAAATATACAATATGGAGAAAAATTTTAAACCCATGGGACAGGGAATTCCATGAGTGATGGAAGAAAGTAACATGTAAGAGGAAGAAGATTCAAGGAACAGAGAAGAACAAATATAAAAAACCTGGGATGGGAACCTGTCTGGCATCTTTAAGGAGCATCAAGGAAGCCATTTTGCCTAGAATGCAGTCAACTAATGAAAACATAGTAAGAAGCAGGACATGGTGGCACATGCCTTTAACACCAGCACTTGGGAGGCAGAGGTAGGATTACTTTGAGTTCAAAGCCACCCTGAGACTATGTAGTGAATTCCAGGTCAGCCTGGGTTAGAGTAAGACCCTACCTCGGAAAGAAAAAAAAAAGACAAAGCAAAAATAGTAGGAAATAAAGTCCAAGAGGTTACAAGGAGCTTGACTGGTACAGATATAGGTAAAACATTCTCAAGACCTGGGCTTTTATGCTGAATGGAAGAAGGTATGACTTTGAATAAGAATGATTGACTGCTGTGCTGGGAATAGACCAGGGGGCAATGCAGAAGTAGCTAGGCCAGTTAGATTTTTTTTTTTTTTAAGGTAGGGGCTTACTCTATCCCAGGCTGACCTCCTTAAACTCACAATGATCCTCCTACTGTTGCCTCCCAAGTGCTGGAATTAAAGGCATTCACCACCATGCCTGGCATTAAAACCAGTTAGAATTCTACTGCAGCAAGTGATACAAGGAATCTTTGGGGATTGAATACAGGTTTGTTCAAGATTAGTGGTCTCATAGGATTACACAGCTAAAGCTCATCAAACTGTACCTTTTTAAATTAGAGGTTCCTACGAAAGGCAATTTGCCTCCTGAGCAACATTTGATAATGGAAATATTTTTGCTTATTAAGGGAGGACACTTGGTTTCTTAATGGGTAGAAATCAGGAATACCAAGTGTCTTCAAGTACACAGCCCCAAATATCAACAATGCCCAGGCTGAGAAGTCATGTTTTAGTTGAATACTGTTACTGTACATAAACTACACCTCAGTAGAATGGAGAGATAACACAGGAGTATTTAAATGTCTGTTGCAAAAATCTGGGTCCAGAATGGTAATTGGGGTAGACACAATAGGTGAAGACAGCAATAATAAACAATGGTAGGATTTGGGTGTGTTGAAAGTAAAACCAACAGAATATCCTGGCAAACAATATGTGGCGTCAGGGAACTAGAATAGAAAATGGCAACTTCAACTACAGGGCGTTGCTATTAAATCATTTTCAGCCTACTTCCTTGTAATGTTATATCGTTTCAATTTTTTTGTTTTTCGATGGTTTCACTCTAGCTCTGGCCGACCTGGAATTCACTATGTAGTATCAAGGTGGTCTCAAACTCACGGAGATCCTCCAACCTCTGCCTCCCAAGTGCTCGGATAAAAGGTTGGCACCACCACGCCTGGCTCTGCAATTTTTAAAAATGCAGAGAGTGGGAGACAGTGAGTATAGGCATGCAACGACCTGATGCCTCTGCAAATGAACTCCAAGTGCATGCACCACTTTGTCATTTGGCTTTATGTGCGCGCAGGAGAACTGAACTCGGGCTGACCAGCTTTGCAAGCAAGTGCCTTCATCCACTGTGCCATCTCCCCAGCCCACAATTTTTTTGTCTGTTTTTGTTTTCTTGAGGCAGGATCTCACTCCATCCCAGGATGACTTGGAACTCACTTTCTAGTCCCAGGCTGGTCTGGAACTCACAGCCATCCTCCTACCACAGCTTCCTGTGTGGGAAGATTAATGGTGTGCACCAGCACGCCCAGCTATAAGTCTTTTTTTTTTTTTTTCAGTTATTTCTCACTTTTGGAGCTGATATGTGAGCTACTGTAAAACGAATCTAAGCAGTTTAGTTCTCAATCATTAAGGTGAGAGCTCTCTATACAGTACGCTAACCAGGTGAGGAAAGTGGGTAAGACTGACCCTAGGCCACATAACACCTATACTCTATACCCCTGTACCTTCTCCACCAGGATTCGGTCAGTCTCTTGCACACTGGTATCAGGCACTTGTTTGTCCAAGTAACCGACTGGATACAGTGAGTCTCCCTGTCCACTGCGGCCCCTAAAGAACCAAACCAAATCAAGATATTAAAGCTGCAGTTTCCCAAAGTTTATATCACACATTTCCTGGTACGATACCCAGATGCTCGGTTTAGACTGTCATGGGCTCGTCAGTCCCTTAATTATTAGGACCTTTGAAATAAACACTCTTAGGGATGAGTAAACTCCGAGGCGGAGAACCTGTCACCTTCCCGGTGACGTCTGCGTGCCACCCACCCGAGTTCCGCCTGAGGCTCGGGTTCGATGCGTCCGGCTGCTCCGGGGCGAAAGCTGCCATGTTCTCCACGTGGGTGCTTACCTGCTGCCTCCTCCCGGCCCGCTCAGCTCGATGGCCCACTTGAACCGCCGGCCTCGGTTGGCCACCAGGCCGCCCTGGGCTGTCATGACCACAGACTCCGCTAGAGCTGCCGAGGCCCTGACACTGCCCGCACCGCCACAGGCCCGGCCGCCCTCAGGTCCGCGGCTGCGCTCCACGCGCGCACTTCCGGCGCGTGGGTACGACGTCATCGCCGTCGCCCCGGAAGTTTACTGTCGAGTGACCTAAAGAGCAAGCCCCGGGCATTCACAGGTGCTTGAGTGCCCACGTTGTCGCCCCGGGTTCGATCCCCGCACCCACGTAAAGGCGGATGCACAGGGCGAGCACGAAGTAGCAGTGCCGAGTGCTGCTGTCTGATCAGACCTGTTGTTTTCCCTGGTCCGGCCTGCGCTTTATGGAGTACGACGCCCTGCTGCGTTAGGAACTGGACCCACAGGAGCAAGAAACAAATCCTCACCTTAAAGCCTGGCTTTGGCAACCTGAGCGAGTTATTTACTAGCTTCCAAGAACTGCATGTTCACGTGGTCACACCTATGTGTTTCTTTTATTTAATTCGCAAAGTAAGCGTGCGAGGCAGACTCCTAACCCCATCTTCACAAAGTGACCATGTGGGTGTGTTGTGCCAAGACCCCTGACCAGGAGCCATGTCCCCCAGTCACCCAGGAGTCACCCAGAGAACCGCCACAGAAGCCCAGACACTGGAATGTAAAAGCAACAGGTTTCTTTATTGCAAGCCTAGGCCTGGGCTCCATCCCCACAGTCAGGCACAGCAGTAGTGAGGGAGAGAGCCCCTTTCTTTTGGGGAAAGGGGTTCATATAAGAATTTGAACAAAGAAGTAGGGGATAGATACATGATTGATTTATTTAAACAGTTCTGATTGGCTTGGGGTTTCAGCGGGCAAAGTTGGGGGCAGGAGCTAGGGGCACTCCAGGCAGATGAAGTCATCTCCATTGTCCTTAAAGTGGAAATTCCTCAGTTTCTTATCTAACTAGGTGGTCGGAGGGCGCCCCCCCCCCCCCTTAGTGGAGTGTTTCTGCAATGTCCTTGAAGTGGAGATTCCTCAGAAACGTTAGGGGGAAAGGCAACAATTAAGCAAGCAAAGTTTACAGAGGCAAAAGATCAGCACATTGGCAGGCTAGTTTTCTAAGTCAGGCCTGGGCCATTTTATATATATATATATATATGCTTAAAATGGTTATATTTGGTCTCACAGATGTGCAAAGATAAGTGGACTGAGTACTGGCCTCACTACTTAACTGTGTCACCTCGCCTAGGTTGTATCAACTTCCTCTCTAAAAATTAGAGAATATACTTACTTTGAAGGTTTATTATTGTGAGATTAAATGGTACTTGTCATATATACCTGATTGTTTTTGCACACTAAGTGGGGTTTGTATGCAATTGCATGCCTATATCATAATTTAACCTATTGGGCATTTGTTTCCTTCCCTTCATAACCAGTATTATCGTGAAAATTCTTTTGTACATTCTCCTTCCTTAAGTTAGTCTTAAAAGTACAATTGTTATCTCAAAGAATGTGCACATTTTAAAGGAATTTTTTAATTTAAAATGCCCACCTGAGAGTTTGCAGCATGTATAGTCCACCATCTTTGCAGTTAAAATATATGTGTGTGTGTGTGTGTGTGTGTGTGTGTAGGCCAGGCGTGGTGGTGCACACCTCTAATCCCAGCACTTGGGAGTGAGAGGTAGGAGGATTGCCATGAGTTTAAGGCCACCTTGAGACTACATAGTGAATTCCAGGTCAGCTTGGACTACAGCAAGACCTTACCTTAGGAACTGTCCTCCACTGTTGATGGGAATGTAAGTTGGTACTACCACTTTGGAAAGCAATATGGAGGCTCCTAAAAACAAACAAACAAAAAAAAAAAAACCTGTCTATAGAGTTTCCAACAGACCCAGTTGTTCCCTTACTGAGCATATACCCTAAAAGCTCCATGCCCCAGTTCAGAGATACTTGCTCAACCATGTTTATAGCTGCTCAATTCATAATAGCCAAGAGCTGGAATCAACCCAGATGTCCATCACTAGATGAATGAATAACTAAGATGTAGTATATCTACATGATGGAATTCTACACAGCAGTAAGGAAAAACAACACAATGAAATTTGAATAAAAATGGTTGAACCTGGAACAGATTTTCTAGCTAGCTGTGTATTCTTAGCTGTATCAATTGATTTGATGTAATATATTTTCAGGGTAGGATCTTAAGGTGTTAGGTGTGGCTCTTTAGACTTTCAGAGTATCTACAAAGATGTTCTTAGGGGTTGAGTTTCCCTGCTATAGGAGTATTCAAGCAGGCTGAGTGGAATAAAATACAGGTAGATTCTAAAATTTAACTAAACACTGTACACATTCAACCAAGAACAGCCCCAAGTATGTATGCCCGAGTAGTTATTATAACAACCATATCCTCTATCAACATAGAGGTTAAGATTTCTGGTCTTTGCAGGATCCAAGTCAGCTTGTGACCAAGTGAGACCCTTCCCTGGTGCAATCCCAGTTACCTTGGATGATTTTGGTCTCAGTCAAGTTGCTGCCTGGTTGTCGGGCTGCTGTTCTGATTTCTGGAGCTGGGCACTGGCTTTTCCTGCGGGGTAAACCAAGCCTGGCAACTGTGGCCCTACAGATCAGCACCCCTGCTGCTGGAGCTGCTGCTGCTAAAGCTGCCTCTGCTGGGAACTCTCCCAATCACAGAAAGATAATTGCCACATAGTCTCACTCATCTACAGATCCTAACCTGAATCTACCCAAGTCGTCAACATACCTACCAAGCATCTCAAGGACCAGACAATAGGGAAGGAGGTGAGGGTAAGGAATGGAGGGGGATTCACAAAACTGGACCCAAAAAGGCAATGGCACCATAAAACTCCACATCCTAAGAGACAGACCAAATGGATGAACACCAGGCCCTTAGAGGGAACACCAAATTCACAAGGCCCTGGAGAGGGTATGAAAAAAATGTCATTATCTCCTCCTATTTCTGCGTCTCTCTCTCTCTCTCTGCCCCCCCTTCTCTCTCTCCCTTCCCTCCCTCCCTCCCTTTGCTCTGTCTTCCCTCTATCTCTTTTATATCACTTATCTGGTTCTTCCTTCTCTTCTTGGCTGCTGACCTGTAACTCCCAGTACCAGCAGGTGGTAATTATCCACAATGAGCTTTTGATCACAGAGACCTTCAAGGTTTCCCAAAGAAGACAGATTTATGTCAGAGCACTTGAGAATCCACCATAGGCTAGTGGTAAGACCCTACTGCTGAAGACACCATACGCTTTTGGTATGCAGCATGGAGCTATATGGCTGGAAGCTGGAAGGGAGTCAGTCCCCAGATAGTTAGTGCATCTAGTGCCAGAAGATGCTACATGACTGACTGGGGGATAAAGACCAATATCTGTCCAAGCAACGCGTGGTCTTAAATCTTACTTAGCAGCAAACAACCTGATGTGATGTTCATACAAGTGCAATAGTGGCGCATAGCCATGGTGGGAAACCAACTGCCCTCAATTTGGCTAACTGATCTGCTCAGTGGAACAAAACCCATAGCTGGATCTGGGAAACAAGTCAGAACCATATCCAAAAATGAACCTGGTCTCCACTAAATGATCTCTAAAAACCAGTGGTTAACACATCTACTTGGTGCTAACTTTACTTTTCACTGGAGAATCTGCTTCTCTTTTTCAAATACTCACAGATCCTAAGGAGAGAACTACCCTATCATACGTCAAAAGGGCCCCAGCTGAAACTAAGAATAATTGCAAGAATGCTGTTTTCTTGGCGAACCAGGAACCAGCACAATGGTGAAGGAAATATACACAGAGAATAATCAACCCTTACCAAACCAGATATCCAGGGACACAGAGGCACCCAAGATCTCAACACAGAAGCAGACCTAAAATGAACCCAACATGGCTCAGGGAAATTTGCAGAAGAGGGGCGGAAAGAATGTCAGAGCCACATTTTGGGTCATGATACACAGAGACATTTCCTCCTACCCAAAACTAAAGGCTAACCCCACAATACATGACCCATATATCCCAAAAAGGAGGGTCCCTGTGGAGGTGGGAGGACAGGGAGGAGGCTAACAATGGTACCAACTAACACCTCAATGTAATAAAAGCTATGTGCTCCGTGGTCTTTAAAATATCTTGTTTTTGGCATATGAGTGTATAGTACATGATATAGATTGTGTGTGTGTGTGTGTGTGTGTGTGTGTGTGTGTGTAGGGTATGGGCATATGTAGATGATGTGCACATCCTATGCATATGGAGGCCAGAAGAGAACATCAGGTGTTCTTTTGCTCATCCACCTGTGTCCTTGAGACAGGGTTTCACACTCAACCCAAAGCTGCCTTGCTGCTTTTTTGTTGTTTTCTTTCTAGTCAACAAGCCCTAATGATTCACCCTTCCCTGTCCCCAGTGTGGCCACCTCTAGCTATTTATGTAAATACTGAGAAATGGAACTTGAACAGTCTCAGGTCCTCTATAAAGAGCTCTTATAGCAAGCACTTTTAACCTCTTAGCCATCTCTCCATCCCTGCTGCAAAGTGTCTTAGTGTTGTATTCACTCTTTTTTTTAAAAAAAAATATTTTTGTAATTTTATTTCAGAGACAGAGAAAGAGGGAGTTAGCACGACAGGGCCTCAGCCACTGCAGTCAAACTCCATATGCTTGTGCTACCTTGTGAGCATGTGTGACCTTGCGCTTGCCTCACCTTTGTGCATCTGGCTAACATGGGACCTGGAGAGTAGAACATAGGATCTGGAGAGTCAAACATGGGTGCTTAGGCTTCCCAGGCAAGTGCTTGAACTACTAAAGCCATCTCTCCAGCCTTCACTCTTCCTTATGTGATATATATTGTGCCTTCCTGATGAGATTAAGTGAGGTAGATGGTTCCCAGCACTCAGGAAGCAAAGGTAGGAGGATCATTAAGGGCTCAAGGCCACCCTGAGACTATATAGTGAATTTCAGGTAAGCCTGGGCTAGAGCAAGACCAAGACCCTACCTTAAAAAAAAAAAAAAATAGGTGAGGTGGAGCAAAGTACTTAAAACATTTGCAGTTCAAAGTATGAAAACTTTCACAAATCTCTCTTCCTATCTCATATGTACCACAACACCTGACTTCAAATTTCTTTATTTCTTCATAATTTCATGGGTAGAAGATTTGTCCTTACTGTATGTAGGTTTTAGCAACCTCATCTCAAAGGATTTTTACCCTTTCATTTAAAGGAAGCACTTTTTAATTAATTTATTTATTAAAAGAGAGGCAGATAGGGAGTGAGAATGGGCACTCCAAGGCCTTCAGCCACTGCAGACAAACTCCAGATGCATGTGCCACCTTGTGCATCTGTCTTACAGGGTTGCTAGGGAATCAAACCTGGGTCTTTAGGCTTCACAGGCAAGTACTTTAAGTGCTAAGCCATCTCTCCAGCCCTAAAAATTAATTTTTGTTTATTTGCAAGCAGAGAGCTATAGAGAGAAGGGAGACAGAGACTTGGGCACTCCAGGGCCTCTAGCAGTTTCAAACTCAAGACGCATGTGCCACTTTGTGCATCTGGCTATACATAGGTACTAGGGAATTGGACCCTGGTTGTTAGGCTTTGCATGCAAGCATTATAACTGCTGAGCCATCTCTCCAGCCCCTAAAAGAAATACTGTTATGGTTTCCCTTTGTCACATTTAAGTTGCCAGCATTACTCCTTTTCTCTGTGTGGCCATTTTATGCAAAATAAAGGTTATTTGAACACAAGCATTGTAATACTGAACCCATCTATTGGATGGCATGAAAGGCTATCCAATAAGTAACTAAGGGCAGGTAGCATACACAGCAAGGATATGCTGGAAAATGTGATGAATCACATATAGGGTAGGACAATGAAGGAAGCCATAGCATTTTATCACACTACTGAGAACAATGCAAAATCAATTAGGTATTTATTTCTGGAATTTTCAATTTAATATTTTTGAAGCAATTCAAAGCAAGGTAACTAAACACAGATTATCAAAACCATGGAAAGCAAGCCATGAATATAAAAGACTACAATATTGAATGTTTAATAATAAATGTTAGTAAATTAAATTGAAAGTAAATATACTATATACTTACATAAAATTAAAAGATAAGTTGTGCATAAAAATGTCCATATTGTATTGAGATAATGGTTTTCCTACAATTTTATTTTCAGGTTTCTCTAATTATACTGTAATATTTTTTTAAAGAATTTTACTTACTTGCACACTGGTGAGTGGAGGGTTATGTCATGGCCTCTTGCTGCTGCAAATGAACAGCAAATGTTTCTATCACATCTTTACATCCACCTTTTGTGGGTGGCTTGGGAATTGAATGGGGCTGGAAGCCACGTTTTGCAAACAAGCACCTCTAGCCACTGAGCCATATATCTCTCCAGCCTCCATAAGAAACTTTAAATGGGTACTTTTGAAAACATCAAGTTGATCATTAAAATCATATATTCCTCATTTATAGCACCCCCACATTTGCTATAAGAAAAATCAAATGCAACCCTGTTGCAGTCATGTTCTCAATGCTGGTAGAAATCACCCAACCAACAGAAGTTTCTGGGAAAAAAGAGGTCTATTTTGGCTTACAGGCTCGAGGGGAAGCTCCACGATGGCAGGGGAAAACAATGGTATGAGCAGAGGATGGACATCACCCCCTGGCCAACATAAGGTGGATAATAGCAACAGGAGAGTGTGCTAAACACTGGCATGGGGAATGCTGTGGTTTGATTCAGGTGTCGCCCAAAACTTGGGTCTTCATAACGCTAGGTTCCCAATGTCCATTCACCTGCAAATTGTTTGAGAGATTACAACCTTTGAGACTGGGCTAGCTGACCTGAACAGGGGCAGCATGAGGAATGTAGACTCTTTTGGAGGGGCCTGAGTGCTCAAGGAGTGTCCTGTTCTTCAAAGTATGCTTTATACCCCCTGGATTAACAAAATGGCTCCCTACCTGATATTGTGGAGTATAAGAAATGCAGGAAAGAGAGGGTCATTGTGTTTGCAACATGGTCTTGTGTTTTGGAAATGACCATGGGCTATGTAAAACAGATTTCCTGGTTGCCTGCATGGAGACCCCATGGAGCCATGAGTATGAACTGTGGATTATAGTGGAGATGCTGGGCCCATGAGATGGCTGCTAAGGAAAGCTGCCAGCCCTGATGAAGTTTTCCCAGGACTGTGAGTAGCCTAGCTAGAGGGGCAGAATTGGAATGCCAGAGACTTGTTGCTGATTAGAATTATCAGACTGGGAGATTGGTCACTGGCTAGAGTTGTTGGACTTGGAGCTACAGAGTTTGGTATTTGCCCTATTTAAATCATGTATTGCTTGAGTGTTTCTTTGCTATGCCCATTGCCATCTTTTGCAGTGTGAATGTTTATTCCATTATGGGTTTGGGGGGACTTTTTGGTATAATGGTTCAATTAAAAGACTTCAGGACTTCTGGTTAAGATGGCAGCATAGGTAAAGCAGCCTGGGGGGAAAAAGACCAAAAAAACTCAGCAAAATACACACTTTTACTAAAAAGTGAGGGGTATAGGAAAGTGAAGCAGCAGCGGAGAAGTAGAGGAGATCCAGAGCATTCAGAGCCTGCACAGGCCGGCAAAAGCGGCTCCAGCAGCTCTGCCAACCGCAACGGCAGTGCACCAGAAAGCGGCCAGGCTCAGCTCCAGCCACAGGAAAGGCCAGGTGGGGGAGCTTCCCCTCACACCAGAGCTCTCTGCAACTCAGGAAACATGAAGGGAAAGCGGCAGTGAGCAACGGAGGAGCAGACCACGAGGTAGAAGAACACATGGAAAAGTGAGAAAACCAGAGCAGCTGCGGCTCCCTCCCCTTCCCCACTGCCTGAGCCCAGCTCCAGCGAACAGAGCAGCGGTCCCGGGACCAGGCCACAACAACTTGGGCCGACCATGGGACTCAAGCAGGAGCAGAGTTTGGCAGCAACATCAGCGGCTCTGGCACTGGTAACAGCATCCCCAGCAGCAGCAGACCCAGGAGCAGCAGCAGCGGCAGACCCAACTGCAGACGACCCAGGAGTGGCAGCAGCGGCAGACCCAGCAACAGCAGCTTCAGCAGCAGTGGTGGCTCCAGCAGTGGCAGCTACTGTAGCAGCAGCAGCAGAGGCAGCAGCAGCGGTGGGCCCAGCAGCAGCAGCTTCAGCTGCTGACAGACCCAGCAGAGGCAGCTTTAGCAGCAGCAGCTCCAGCAGCAGGGGTGCTGATCTGTAGGGCCACAGTTGCCAGGCTTGGTTTACCCCGCAGGAAAAGCCAGTGCCCAGCTCCAGAAATCAGAACAGCAGCCCGACAACCAGGCAGCAACTTGACTGAGACCAAAATCATCCAAGGTAACTGGGATTGCACCAGGGAAGGGTCTCACTTGGTCACAAGCTGACTTGGATCCTGCAAAGACCAGAAATCTTAACCTCTATGTTGATAGAGGATATGGTTGTTATAATAACTACTCGGGCATACATACTTGGGGCTGTTCTTGGTTGAATGTGTACAGTGTTTAGTTAAATTTTAGAATCTACCTGTATTTTATTCCACTCAGCCTGCTTGAATACTCCTATAGCAGGGAAACTCAACCCCTAAGAACATCTTTGTAGATACTCTGAAAGTCTAAAGAACCACACCTAACACCTTAAGATCCTACCCTGAAAATATATTACATCAAATCAATTGATACAGCTAAGAATACACAGCTAGCTAGAAAATCCAAGCATTAACTTAATCCAAGATGCAAAAATATATACATTATAACACAAGAAACACTAAAAAGCAAGACGATATAAACCCACCTAAAAGTATTAATGCATCAAAAATGTTACTCCAGTGAGAAAGAGTTAGAGGAAATGCCTGAGAAAAAGTTCAAAAGAATGATTGGAAATATGTTCAAAGAAGTCAGAGAACAAATCAAGGGAGTCAAAGAGGAACTTAAAGAGGAAATCAAAGGAATCAAAGAAGATGCAGGACACCAATTTCATGAAGTAAAGAAAGCAATACAAGACATAAATAAGGAAATAGAAATAATAAAGAAAAACCAGTCAGAATTACTAGCAATGAAGAACGCATTTAATGAAATAAAAAAACTCAGTAGAAAATCTCACCAGTAGAATGGGTGAAGGAGAGGACAGAATATCTAGGCTAGAAGACCAGGTGGCAGATCTAATATAGACCAACAAAGAGAAAGACAAACTTATAGAAAAGTATGAGTGGGAATTTCAAGATATTTGGGACACTATGAAAAGATCAAATATAAGAATTCAGGGCATAGGGCTGGAGAGATGGCTTAGCGGTTAAGCGCTTGCCTGTGAAGCCTAAGGACCCCGGTTCGAGGCTCGGTTCCCCAGGACCCACGTTAGCCAGAAGCACAAGGGGGCGCACGCATCTGGAGTTCGTTTGCAGAGGCTGGAAGCAATGGCGCGCCCATTCTCTCTCTCTCTCTATCTGCCTTTCTCTCTGTGTCTGTTGCTCTCAAATAAATAAATTAAAAAAAAAAAAGAATTCAGGGCATAGTAGAAGGAGAAGAATTCTACTCCAAAGGCATAGTAGGCATCCTCAACAAAATCACAGAAGAAAATTTCCCCCAAATTGGAAAAGAGGTGCCAATGCAAATACAGGAAGCCTTTAGAACCCCAGCCAGACAAAACCTGGAAAGAACCTCTCCTCGCCATATTATAATCAAACTCCCAAACACACACACAAAAGAAAAAATATTGAAAGCAGTTAGAGAGAAAAATCAAGTTACCTACAAAAGCAAACCCATCAGGATTACAGCCAACACAAACTTATAAAGCCAGAAGGGCTTGGAGTGATATATTCCAAGTTCTGAAAGATAACAACTGTCAACCAAGGTTACTTTATCCTGCAAAGTTATCCATTCAAATAGCCGGAGAAATACGGACATTCCAGGACAAAAGCAGATTAAAGGAGTATTTGAAGACAAAACCAGCTCTACAGAAAATATTCGATAGAATCCTCCATGCTGAAGAAAAGAAAAAGCATACATATAAGGAACCTAGAAAAAATAAGCAATACTCAAATACTAGTTAACACAAGAGAGCACAGGTAGAACTGGAACCACACACAAAAAAAATGGCAAACATAAATGCACATCTTTCAATAATATCTCTTAATATCAACGGCCTCGATGCCCCAATGAAAAGACGTAGGTTTGCAGACTGGGTTAAAAAGCAGGATCCTACAATTTGTTGTCTCCAAAAAACTCACCTTTCTACAAAGGATAGACTTTATCTTAGGGTGAAAGGTTGGAAGACAGTGTTTCAAGCAAATGGGCCTAGCAAACAAACAGGGGTTGCTATCCTAATATCTGACAAGGTAGACTTTAGTCCAATGTTAGTCAAGAAAGATATGGAAGGCCACTTTATATTGGTTAAGGGCACACTCCAACAGGAGGACATTACAATCCTAAACATATATGCACCTAACATGGGGGCTCCCAAATTCATCAAACAAACATTATTAGAACTAAGGTCACAGATAACACCAAACACAGTCATGGTAGGTGACTTTAATACCCCACTCTCATCAATTGACAGGTCATCCCAGGAAAAAATAAACAAGGAGGCATCTGGACTAAATGAGGTCATACAAGGAATGGATCTAACAGATATATACAGGACATTTCATCCAAAGGCTGCAGAATATACATTCTTTTCAGCAGCACATGGAACATTCTCTAAAATAGACCATATATTAGGACACAAAGCAAATCTTAAATTCAGGAAAATTGAAATATTTCCTTGCATTCTATCTGATGACAATGAAATTAAACTACAAATCAGTAGCAAGAAAAGCTATAGAGCCTACACAAAATCATGGAAACTAAACAATACACTACTAAATGATGAATGGGTCAATGAAGAAATCAAGAAGGAAATTTAAAAAATGTATAGAGTCAAATGATAATGAGAACACAACATATCAAAATCTCTGGAACACAATGAAGGCAGTTCTAAGAGGTAAATTTGTAGCCTTAAGTGCCTATATTAAGAAATTAGAAAGGTCGCAAGTAAACGACCTAATGATTCACCTTAAAGCCTTAGAAAAAGAAGAACAAGGTAAGCAAAAATTAGTAGGCGGGAAGAAATAATAAAGATTAGGGCAGGACTTCTGGTTAAGATGGCAGCGTAGGTACCACGCCAAAGCAGCCTAGGGGGGAAAAAGACCAAAAAACTCAGCAAAATACACACTTTTACTAAAAAGTGAGGTGCATAGGAAATTGAAACAGCAGCAGAGAAGTAGTAGAGTTACAGAGCGTCCAGAGCCCGCACAGGTGGGAAAAGCAACTCCGGCAGCTCAGCCAACCGCCACGGCCGCGGCGCACCAGAAAGCCACCAGGCTCGGCTCCAGCAGCAGGAAAAGCCAGATGCGGGAGCTTCCCCTCACACTGGGCTCTCCGCAACTCGGGAAACGTGAGGGGAGAGCGGCAGTGAGCAACGCAGGAGCAGACCGCAAGGTAGAAGAACGCTTGGAGCAGCGAGAGAACCAGAGCAGCTGCGGCTCCCTACCCTCCCCCACCACCTGAGCCCAGCTCCGGTGAACAGAACAGCAACCCGGGACTCGGCCACGCCAACAGCGGGACCCAAGCAGGAGCAGAGTTTGGCAGCAACATCAGTGGCTCCAGCACCGGTAACAGTGGCCCCAGCAGCAGCAGGCCCAGGAGTGGCAGCAGCGGAAGACTCAGCAGCAGCAGCTTCAGGGGGAGCAGCGGTAGTGGACACAGCAGCAGCAGCTTCAGCAGCAGTGGTGGCTCCAGCAGTGGCAGCTACAGCAGCAGCAGAGGCAGCAGCAGCGGTGGGCCCAGCAGCAACACCTTCAGCAGCAGTGGCTACAGTCCCAGCAGAGGCAGCTTGAGCAGCAGCAGTTCCAGCAGCAGGGGTGCTGATCTGCAGGGCCACACTTGCCAGGCTCGGTTTGCCCCACAGGAAAAGCCAGTGCACAGCTCCAGAAATCAGAACAGCAGCCCGACGGCCAGGCAGCAACTTGACTGAGACCAAAATCACCCAAGGTAATTGGGATTGCACCAGGGAAGGGTCTCACTTGGTCGCAAGCTGACTTGGATCCTTCAACAGACCAGAAATCATAACCTCTTTGTTGATAGAGGATCTCGTTGTTATAATAACCACTCTTGCATACATACTTGGGGCTGTTCTTGGTTGAATGTGTACAGTGTTTAGTTAAATTTTAGAATCTACCTGTATTTTATTCCACTCAGCCTGCTTGAATACTCCTATAGCAGGGAAACTCAACCCCTAAGAACATCTTTGTAGATACTCTGAAAGTCTAAAGAACCACACCTAACACCTTAAGGTCCTACCCTGAAAATATATTACATCAAATCAATTGATACAGCTAAGAATACACAGCTAGCTAGAAAATCCAAGCATTAACTTAATCCAAGATGCAAAAATATATACATTATAACACAAGAAACACTAAAAAGCAAGACGATATAAACCCACCTAAAAGTATTAATGCATCAAAAATGTTACTCCAGTGAGAAAGAGTTAGAGGAAATGCCTGAGAAAAAGTTCAAAAGAATGATTGGAAATATGTTCAAAGAAGTCAGAGAACAAATCAAAGGAGTCAAAGAGGAACTTAAAGAGGAAATCAAAGGAATCAAGGAAGATGCAGGACACCAATTTCATGAAACAAAGAAGGCAATACAAGACATAAATAAGGAAATAGAAATAATAAAGAAAAACCAGTCAGAATTACTAGCAATGAAGAACAGAGTTAATGAAATAAAAAACTCAGTAGAAAATCTCACCAGTAGGATGGATGAGGGAGAGGACAGAATATCTAAGCTAGAAGACCAGTTGGCAGAGCTAATGCAGTCCAACAAAGAGAAAGACAAACTTATAGAAAAGTATGAGTGGGAATTTCAAGATATTTGGGACACTATGAAAAGATCGAATATAAGAATTCAGGGCATAGTAAGAGGAAAAGAACTCCAATCCAGAGGCATAGTAGGCGTCTTCAACAAAATCATAGAAGAAAATTTCCCCCAAATTGGGAAAGAGGTGCCAATGCAGATACAGGAAGCCTTTAGAACCCCAGCCAGACAAAACCCAGAAAGAACCTCCCCATGCCATATTATAATCAAACTTCCAAACACAGACACCAAAGAAAAAATATTGAAAGCAGTTAGACAGAAAAATCAAGTTACCTACAAAACCAAGCCCATCAGGATTACAGCAGATTATACAACACAAACTTTTAAAGCCAGAAGGGCTTGGGGTGATATATTCCAAGTCCTGAAAGATAACAACTGTCAACCAAGGTTACTTTATCCTGCAAAGTTATCCATTCAAATAGATGGAGAAATAAAAACATTCCATGACAAAAGCAGGTTAAAAGAGTATTTGAAGACAAAACCAGCTCTACAGAAAATACTTGATACAATCCTCCATGCTGAAGAAAAGGAAAAGCACACATATAAGGAACCTAGAAAAAACAAGCAATACTCAAATACTAGTTAACAGAAGAGAGTGCAGGTAGAACCAGAAACACACACACACACACACAAATGGCAAACAAAAATACACACCTTTCAATAATATCTCTTAATATCAACGGCCTCGATGCCCCAATGAAAAGACATAGATTTGCAGACTGGGTTAAAAAGCAGGATCCTACAGTTTGTTGTCTCCAAGAAACTCACCTTTCTACAAAGGATAGACATTATCTTAGGGTGAAAGGTTGGAAAACAGTGTTTCAAGCAAATGGGCCTAGAAAACAAGCAGGGGTTGCTATCCTAATATCAGACAGGGTAGACTTTAGTACGATGTTAGTCAAGAAAGATAAGGAAGGTCACTGATCACAATGGAATTAAACTACACATCAGTAGCAAGAAAGGCTATAGAGCATACACAAAATCATGGAAACTAAACAATACACTACTAAATGATGAATGGGTCAATGAAGAAATCAAAAAGGAAATCAAAAAGTTTATAGAGGCAAATGATAATGAGAACACAACATACCAAAATCTCTGGGACACAATGAAGGCAGTTCTAAGAGGTAAATTTATAGCCTTGAGTGCCTATATTAAGAAATTAGAAAGGTTGCAAGTAAACAACCTAATGCTTCACCTTAAAGCCTTGGAAAAAGAAGAACAAGGCAAATCAAAAATCAGTAGACAGGAAGAAATAATAAAGATTAGGGCAGAAATTAATGAAATAGAAACAAAAAGAACAATCCAAAGAATTAATGAAACAAAGAGTTGGTTCTTTGAAAGGATAAACAAGATTGATAAACCCTTAGCAAATCTGACCAAAAGAAGGAGAGAAGAGACACAAATTAATAAAATCAGAGATGAACAAGGTAACATCACAACAGATTCCAGAGAAATTCAAAAAATCATAGGGACATATTATAAAAGCATATACTCCACAAAGTATGAAAATCTGAAAGAAATGGATGATTTCCTTGATCTATATGACCTACCTAAATTAAATCAAAATGAGATTAATCACTTAAATAGACCTATAACGAACATGGAGATCCGAACAGTTATCAATAATCTCCCAACTAAAAAAAGCCCAGAACCGGACGGTTTCACTGCTGAATTTTACCAGACTTTTAAGGAAGAGCTAACACCATTGCTTCTTAAGCTTTTCCAGGAAATAGAAAAAGAAGGAATTCTACCAAACTCTTTCTATGAGGCCAGCATCACCCTGATACCAAAACCAGGCAAAGATAGAACAAAAAAAGAAAATTACAGACCAATCTCCCTCATGAACATAGATGCAAAAATTCTCAACAAAATATTGGCAAACAGAATACAAGAATATATCAAAAAGATCATTCACCGGGACCAAGTAGGCTTTATCCCAGAGATGCAGGGATGGTTCAACATACGCAAATCAATAAATGTAATACATTACATAAACGGGTTGAAGGACAAAAATCACATGATCATCTCATTAGACGCCGAGAAAGCATTTGACAAAATCCAACATCCCTTCATGATAAAAGTCCTACAGAGACTGGGAATATAAGGAACAGATCTCAATATATTAAAAGCTATTTATGACAAGCCTACAGCCAACATATTACTTAATGGGGAAAAACTGGAAGCTTTTCAACTAAAATCAGGAACAAGACAAGGGTGTCCACTGTCCCCACTTTTATTTAATATAGTTTTGAAAGTCTTAGCCATAGCGATAAGGCAAGAGACACCCATAAAAGGGATACAAATTGGAAGGAAGAAATCATGTTATCATTATTTGCAGATGACATGATTCTATACATAAAGGACCCTAAAGACTCTACTAACAAGCTGTTAGAGCTGATCAAAACCTACAGCAATGTAGCAGGATACAAAATAAATACACAGAAATTAGTAGCCTTCTTATATGCTAACAACAAACACACAGAGGATGAAATCAGAGAATCACTCCCATTCACAATTGCATCAAAAAAAAATAAAGTACCTTGGAATAAACCTAACCAAGGAAGTAAAGAATCTATACAATGAGAACTTTAAAACACTCAAGCGAGAAATTGAAGAAGACACTAGAAAGTGGAGAAACATCCCTTGTTCCTGGATTGGAAGAATCAATATTGTGAAAATGGCAATCTTACTTAAAGCAATCTACACACTTAATGCAATCCCTATCAAAATTCCAAAGGCCTTCTTCATGGAAATAGAAAAAACAATCCAAAAATTCATTTGGAATCACAAAAAACCTCGAATATCTAAAATAATACTGAGCAACAAAAAAGAGGCTGGTGGTATCACCATACCTGATTTTAACCTATACTACAGAGCCATAGTAACAAAAACAGCATGGTACTGGCACAAAAACAGACATGTAGATCAGTGGAACAGAATAGAGGATCCAGATGTAAGCCCAAGTAGCTATAGCCACCTGATATTCGATAAAAATGCCTAAAATACACATTGGAGAAGAGTCAGCCTCTTCAGCAAATGGTGTTTTGAAAACTGGATAAATATCTGCAGAAGGATGAAAATAGATCCTTCTCTCTTGCCATGCACAAGAATTAAATCCAAATGGATTAAAGACCTTAACATCAGACCGGAAACTCTGAAACAGCTAGAGGAAAAAGTAGGGGAAAGCCTTCAACATATTGGTCTGGGCAAAGACTTTCTGAATACAACCCCAATTGCTCAGGCAATAAAACCACAGATTAACCACTGGGACCTAATGAAATTACAAAGATTTTGCACCGCAAAGGACACAGTGAAAAAAGCAAAGAGGCAACCTACAGAATGGGAAAAAATCTTCCCCAGCTATATATCTGATAAAGGATTAATATCTAGAATATACAAAGAACTCAAAAAGTTAAATAATAAGGAATCAAACAAGCCAATCAAAAAATGGGCTATGGAGCTAAATTGAGAGTTCTCAAAGGAAGAAATACGAATGGCATATAAGCATCTAAAAAAATGTTCTACATCACTAGTCATCAGGGAAATGCAGATTAAAACTACATTGAGATTCCATCTCACTCCTGTCAGTTTGGCCACCATCATGAAAACAAATGATCATAAATGTTGGCGGGGATGTGGAAAAAAAGGAACCCTTCTGCACTGCTGGTGGGAATGCAATCTGGTCCAGCCATTGTGGAAATCAGTGTGGAGGTTCCTAAAACAGCTAGAGATTGATCTACCATATGACCCAGCTATAGCACTCCTAGGCATATATCCAAAAGACTCATCACATTTCCTTAGAAGTACATGCTCAACCATGTTTATTGCTGCTCAATTTATAATAGCTGGGAAATGGAACTAGCCTAGATGTCCACCAACAGATGAGTGGATAATGAAGATGTGGCACATGTATACAATGGAGTTCTACTCAGCGGTAAAGAAAAATGAAGTTATGAAATTTGCAGAAAAATGAATGGACCTGGAAAGTATTATACTAAGTGAGGTAACCCAGGCCCAGAAAGCCAAGCGCCACATGTTCTCTCTCATATGTGGATCCTAGCTACAGATGACTGGGCTTCTGTGTGAGAATGAAAATACTTAGTAGCAGAGGCCAGTAAGTTAAAAAGGAGACATGAAGGGTAGTGAAAGGAAGACGGGAGGATACTTAATAGGTTGATATTGTATATATGTAATTACAATGATTGTAATGGGGAGGTAATATGATGGAGAATGGAATTTCAAATGGGAAAGGGTGGGGGTGGGGAGGGAGGGAATTACCATGGGATATATTTTATAATCATGGAAAATGTTAATAAAAATTAAAAAAAAAAGATTAGGGCAGAAATTAATGAAATAGAAACAAACAAACAAAAAAACAATCCAAAGAATTAATGAAACAAAGAGTTTGTTCTTTGAAAGGATCAACAAGATTGATAAACCCTTAGCAAATCTGACCAAAAGAAAGAGAGAAGAGACACAAATTAAGAAAATCAGAGATGAAAAAGGTAACATCACTGGGCTGGAGAGATGGCTTAGCGGTTAAGTGCTTGCTTGTGAAGCCTAAGGACCCCGGTTCGAGGTTCGGTTCCCCAGGTCCCACGTTAGCCAGATGCACAAGGGGGTGCACGTGTCTGGAGTTTGTTTGCAGAGGCTGGAAGTCCTGGCACGCCCATTCTCTCTCTCTCCCTCTATCTTTCTTTCTCTCTGTGTCTGTTGCTCTCAAAAAAAAAAAAAAAAAAAAAAAAGGTAACATCACAACAGATTCCAGAGAAATTTAAAAAATCATAGGGACACACTATAAAAGCATAGACTCCACAAAGTATGAAAATCTGAAAGAAATGGATGATTTCCTTGATCTATATGACCTACCTAAATTAAATCAAAATGAGATTAATCACTTAAATAGACCTATAACAAACATGGAGATCTGAACAGTTATCAATAATCTCCCAACTAAAAAAAGCCCAGGCCCAGATGGATTCACTGCTGAATTTTACAAGACCTTTAGGGAAGAGCTAACCCCATTGCTTCTTAAGCTATTCCAGGAAATAGAAAAGGAAGGAATTCCACCAAACTCCTTCTATGAGGCCAGCATCACCCTGATACCAAAACCAGGCAAAGATAGAACAAAAGAAGAAAATTACAGACCAATCTCCCTTATGAACATAGATGCAAAAATTCTCAACAAAATATTGGCAAACAGAATACAAGAGTATATCAAAAAGATCATTCAGTGCTCACTTTGGCAGCACATATACTAAAATTGGAACGATACAGATTAGCATGGCCCCTGTGCAAGGATGACACGCAAATTCGTGAAGCGTTCTGTATTTAAAAAAAAAAGAAAAAGATCATTCACCCTGACCAAGTAGGCATTATCCCAGAGATGCAGGGATGGTTCAATATATGCAAATCTATAAATGTAATACATTATATAAACGGGTTGAAGGACAAAAATCACATGATCATCTCATAAGACACAGAGAAAGCATTTGACAAAGTCCAACATCCCTTCATGATAAAAGTCCTACAGAGACTGGGAATATAAGGAACAGATCTCAATATATTAAAAGCTATTTATGACAAGCCTACAGCCAACATATTACTTAATGGGGAAAAACTGGAAGCTTTTCAACTAAAATCAGGAACAAGACAAGGGTGTCCACTGTCCCCACTTTTATTTAATATAGTTTTAGAAGTCTTAGCCATAGCGATAAGGCAAAAGACACACATGAAAGGATACAAATTGGAAAGGAAGAGATCAAGTTGTCATTATTTGCAGATGACATGATTCTATACATAAAGGACCCTAAAGACTCTACTAACAAGCTGTTAGAGCTGATCAAAACCTACAGCCATGTAGCAGGATACAAAATAAATACACAGAAATCAGTAGTTTTCATATATGCTAACAACAAACACACAGAGGATGAAATCAGAGAATCACTCCCATTCACAATTGCATCAAAAAAAATAAAGTACCTTGGAATAAATCTAACCAAGGAATCTCTACAAAGAATCTCTACAATGAGAACTTTAAAACACTCATGCAAGAAATTGCAGAAGATGCTAGAAAGTGGAGAAACGTCCCCTGTTCCTGGATTGGAAGAATCAATATTGTGAAAATGGCAATCTTACCAAAAGCAATCTACACATATAATGCAATCCCTATCAAAATTCCAAAAGCATTCTTCGTGGAAATAGAAAAAACAATCCAAAAATTCATTTGGAATCACAAAAAACCTCGAATATCTAAAATAATACTGAGCAACAAAAATAAGGAGGTGGTATCACCATACCTGATTTTAACCTATACTACAGAGCCATAGTAACAAAAACAGTGTGGTACTGGCAGAAAAACAGACACATCGATCAGTGGAACAGAATAGAGTACCCAGATGTAAGCCCAAGTAGCTATAGCCACCTGATATTCGATAAAAATGTCCTAATACTGATTGGAGAAAAGACAGCCTCTTCAGTAAATGGTGTTGGAAAAACTGGATAAATATCTGCAGAAGGATGAAAATAGATTCTTCTCCCTCTCCATGCACAAGAATTAAATCCAAATGGATTAAAGACCTTAACACCAGACCTGAAACTCTGAAACTGCTAGAGGAATAAGTAGGGGAACTCCTTCAACATATTAGTCTTGGCAAAGACTTTCTGAATACAACCCCAATTGCTCAGGCAATAAAACCACAGATTAATCACTGGGACCTCATGACATTACAAAGATTTTGCACTACAAAGGACACAGTGAAAAAAGCAAAGAGGCAACCTACAGAATGGGAAAAATCTTCGCCCACTATATATCTGATAGAGGATTAATATCTAGGATATACAAAGAACTCAAAAAGTTAAATAATAAGGAACCAAACAAGCCAATCAAAAATGGGCTATGGAGCTAAACAGAGCATTCTCAAAGGAAGAAATACGAATGGCATATAAGCATCTAAAAAGATGTTCTACGTCACTAGTCATCAGGGAAATGCAGATTAAAACTACATTGAGATTCCATCTCACTTCTGTCAGATTGGCCACCATCATGAAAACAAATGATCATAAATGTCTGGGGGGATGTGGAAAAACAGGAACCCTTCTACACTGCTGGTGGGAATGCAATCTGGTCCAGCCATTGTGGAAATCAGTGTGGAGGTTCCTAAAACAGCTAAAGATTGATCTGCCATATGACCCAGCTATAGCACTCCTAGGCATATATCCAAAGGACTCATCTCATTTCCTCAGAAGTACGTGCTCAACCATGTTTATTGCTGCTCAATTTATAATAGCTGGGAAATGAACCAGCCTAGATGTCCCTCAACTGATGAGTGGGTAATGAAGATGTGGCACATGTATACAATGGAGTTCTACTCAGCAGTAAAGAAAAATGAAGTTATGAAATTTGCAGAAAAATGGATGGACCTGGAAAGTATTATACTAAGTGAGGTAACCCAGGCCCAGAAAGCCAAGCCCCACATGTTCTCTCTCATATGTGGATCCGAGCTACAGATGATTTGGCTTCTGCGTGAGAATGAAAATACTTAGTAGCAGAGGCCAGTAAGTTAAAAAGGAGACATAAAGGGAAGTGAAAGGAAGGGAGGAGGATACTTAATAGGTTGAAATTTTATATATGTAAGTACAATGATTGTGATGGGGAGGTAAATGATGGAGAATGGAATTTCAAAGGGGAAAGTGTGGTGGGGGAGGGAGGGAATTAACATGGGATATGTTTTCATAATCATGGAAAATGCTAATAAAAATTAAGAAAAAAGACTTTGGACAATGGGGATGTATGGACATCATTGGAATTGATGTAAAAAAAAACTATGGCGACTTTAAGAGTTGGACTGTATGCATTGCATTTTACATCATAAATGGTTATCAGTTTATGGGGGCCAGTGACAGAATATGGTGGTTTGATTCAGGTGTCCCCCCAAAACAGGTATTCTGAATGCTAGCTTCCAAGCTGATGGAGTTTGGGAATTAATGCGTCCTCAAGGCAGTGTAATGTTGCGGGTAGGCATATGGGTATTGTAGCCAGTGTCCCCTTGCTAGTGTTTGGCACACTTTCCTGTTGCTATTGTCCACCTTGTGTTGGCCAGGGGGTAAATGTCCACCCTCTGCTCGTGCCATCATTTTCCCCTGCCCTCGTGGAGCTTCCCCTCAAGCCTGTAAGCCAAAATAAACCTCTTTTTCCCAGAAGCTGCTCTTGGTTGGGTGAATTCTACCAGCAATGCGAACCTGACTGCACCAAACCCAAATCAAAGTAACTGGTCTCAATGGGGTTGTCATGTAAAATATTTTCCCTGGGAAGAGGCAAACACTTGTTTGTTCACCTCAGATAGGACATAGACAGTAGACCAAAGTCCAGTTACAACAAAACCAGTTTGGGTGAACCAATGAGTTTAATGGGGCTACTTACAGAACCAGTTACTTACAGAGCATAGAGTCCTCAAAGCAGCTGTACCACCGAGTGTCTGATCCCATCCTGGATGATGACTTCCCCATGGCCGCTTAGGTGGAGCTCAGTGTCCCTTGATCTTTTTCACCCTATGCATACTCTATCTCACCCCGAGGCCAGGAGATCTGTGCATCATTGCTTAGCGGGGGCACCTGAGATATCAGGTGGGGATCTAATGCCTGTCCTTCTGTAGGGGAGTGTCAACAGGTGAACCTCTAGGGTCTTGTGTGAGCTGCCCCAGCTGCTTTTGATAAAGTTGGCAATAGTTGTTTATTACTTTCAATATGGAAGAGTTTGCTGTACAACAGGGATATTTTCCAGGAAATATATGCCTAGGAATCTGCATAGTGTATTTGTTAAATGTACACCAGGAAAGATGAAGCCTTTGGAATGAGATTAGGAAGGGTTCCAAAGTCAAATAAAGTTGAGAAATATGGCCTATTCTGCTCACATCTGAGATATTTTCATTGCCCTTAATGTAACAGTGTTGCATAAAACGTTTTCTCCGGGGACATGTGAATACACATCTACTCACCCCAGATAGGGCACAAATGACAGACCAAAGCACCATTACAGTAAAGTGCAATTTTGGTGAACCAATGAGTTTATTGGGGTTACTTACAGAGCAGGGTTAAGGGTTACTTACAGGAAGATGGGTGACTCAAAGGCAGTTGCATCACTGAAAAGCCTACCCTAGCATAGGGAATGACTCATAAAGCCACATCTGGACCTGGACTGGTTGGTCCATCTCCTCCCAGCAGTTGTTTATTGCTTCTTTAATCTTGGAAAGGGGTCTTGTATTGTAAGCTTGTAAATTGCAGCTTTCCCATATTTGGTTACCTCTTGAGTCTTCTGAGTTTCCCTTCACTTAATTCCAGGAAGGAATGTTTCAATTTACAGGAAACACGTAGTAAACCATGAGAAATACTTTAGTTTAAAAAGTGTGTGTGTGTGTGTCCATCCCCTTAAGGGGGCTTGGAACAATTGCTCAGTAGTTAAAGGAATTTGTAGAGTTTTAATTCATGGTAAAGCAGAAACAAAGATACACACACCTCTATCCCAGTCCATCTACGGCAATGGGAGACAGAGCCTAGAGAATCTGAATTTGAGGGTCAGTTAATCTGACTTTCTTTGGCAATCTGGCAGTTGGTTTGAACAACAAGAGACCCTGTCTCAAAGAAGGTGGAGCACAGATACCTCCAAATTCTCCTCTGACGTGGATATGTCCACTGGTATACACATACATACATACACACACACACACACACACACACACGCACACAAACATATCAGACTGGAGAGATGGCTTAGCAATTAAGGCCTCTCTGCCAATCTCTCTCTCTCCCTCTCTCTCTCTCTCTCTCTGATCTGTTAATAAATAAAATAAAAATATTTTTTAAAAATATAAGGCTGGAGAGATTGCTTAGTGGTTAAGGTACTTGTCTGCAAAGCCTAAGGACCCAGGTTCAATCCCCTAGAACCCACATAAGCCAGATGCACAAGGAGGCACATGCATCTGGAGTTTGCAGTGGGTGGAAGCTCTGGCACGCCCATTCTCTCTCTCTCTCTCATAAATAAAAATAGAAAAATCTAGAGGATGACTTAACTGAGGGTGCATTCTAGGTAAAAACAAAAGCAGTACAACACATGATGGCCATGTGGATCTGATCCAATTCTAAATATCAAATCAAGAATGTAAGAGGCCTGAAGAGATGGCTTAGTGAGCAAGGCACTTGCTGGCAATGCCAGAGGACCCAGGTTCAATTCCCCAGGACCCACATAAGCACAAGGTGGAGCATGTGCCTGGAGTTCATTTACATTGGTAAGAGGCCTTGGTGTGTTCATTCATTCTCTCTATCTGCCTCTTGTCTTCCCTCTATTGATCTCTCAAATAAATAAATAACGAACATTAAAAAAGAAAAAGAATATAAAAGCCAAACTAGAGAGATGGCTTAGCAGTTAAGGTCCCTTGCCTGCAAAGCCTAAGGACCCAGAATCCAGATACACATAGTGGCACATGCATCTGGAGTTCGTTTGCAGTGGCTAAAGACCCTGGTGCACCCAGTCTCTCTTTTTCTCTCATAAATAAATAGAAATGAAATATTTTTTTAAAGAGATGGCTCAGGGCTGGAGAGATGGCTTAGCGGTTAAGCGCTTGCTGTGAAGCCTAAGGACTCAGTTCGAGGCTTGGTTCCCCAGGTCCCACGTTAGCCAGATGCACAAGGGGGCGCACGCGTCTGGAGTTCGTTTGCAGAGGCTGGAAGCCCTGGCACGTCCATTCTCTCTCTCTCCCTCTATCTGTCTTTCTCTCTGTGTCTGTCACTCTCAAATAAATAAATAAATAAATAAATAAATAAATTTTTTTTTAAAAAATTAAAGAGATGGCTCATAATTTAAGGCACTTGTATGCAATGCCTAAAGACCCTTCTTCGATTCCCCAATATCCATATAAAGCCAGATGCACAAAGTGGCACATGCATCTGAAGTTTGTTTGCAGTGGTTGAAGGCCCTGATACACACATTCTCTCTTCTCTCATTCTCTCTCTCTCCTTGAAAATAAATAAATGAAAATATTTTTCAAGAAAGAATGTAAGAACCAAAGGAAGGGTAGGACTCCTTACAATGTAATCTTCCATACACAAATTGGCCTGGATATCCATAACCTCACAGTGCCTGACACTACACGAAACCTTCATAATAGGAGGAAAAGATGACATCAAAATAAAAGAGAGGGCTGGAGACATGGCTTAGTAGTTAAGGCACTTGCTTGTGAAGGCTAAGGACCCATGTTCAACTCTCTAGATCTCACATTAACCAGATGCACAAAGGTGAGGCAAGCATAAGGTTGCACATACCCATTAGGTGGAGAAAGTTCATGGAGTTTCATTGCAGTGGCTGAGGCCCTGGTGCACCAACTGTCTCTCTCTCCCCAAAAAAATAAATAGAATTAAAGAGAGACTAATTGAAAGGGGGAGGTGATATGATGGAGGAATAGTTGTGAGGGGGAAAGCAAGAGTGAAGAAGGAATTGTCATGGTTTATTGAATATTCTTGAGAAGGCTGTCAATAAAAAACTTTTAAAATATCAAATCAGAAGACATGTTAAGCTATTACTAAAGTTAGTGATCCTTTCATTAAAAATAATTCATTATAGTGGCATGTTCAGTACTGAGAAATCTCTGTCACTCCTTCCAAATCTCAAGATTCATTGAAAAGAAGTAGCAGAAAGAATGTTAGAGCCAAAGGAAGGGTAGGACTGCTTACAATGCAATCTTCCAGACACAAAACAGTCTGGCTATCCATGACCTCTCAGTGCCTGGCACTACCTACACAAGATCGTCATAATAGGAAAAAAAGATGATGGCATCAAAATAAAAGAGAGACTAATTGAGAGAGGGAGAGGATATGATGGAGGCAGAATTTGTGAGGAGGGAAATGGGAGTTGGGAGGGAATTATCATGTTCTATTTCTATAATTATGGAAGTTGTTATCAATAGAAAGGTTAAATTTTCTGGTGATGGTGGTGCATGTCTTTAATCCCAGCACTTGGGAGGCAGAGCTAGAGGGATCACTGCGAGTAAGAGGCCACCCTGAGACCTCAGAGTGAATTCCAGGTCAGCCTGAGCTATAGTGAGATCCTACCTTGAAAAGCAAACAAACAAAAAAGGCTAAACTTTTTTTCATTAAATGTGTCATTCTAGCCGGGCGTGGTGGCGCATGCCTTTAATCCAAACACTTGGGAGGCAGAGGTAGGAGAATTACCATGAGTTTGAGGCCACCCTGAGTCTAGTGAATTTCAGGTCAGCCTGGACTAAAGTGAGACTCTACCTCGAAGAAAAAAAAAAGTGTTATGGCAGGGGGAGGGACTCCTTTAGTTGTTTCTCATTCTACCTGAGTTAGAAATCTTTCTTTCTTTAAGACACCTATTAACATCTGATAGAATCTGTTGCACAAAATATAGTGAAGAAATGGAGAAAAATGAAGGAACAGGGCATGGTGGCATAGAAGGTAGGAGGATTGTCATGAGTTCAAGACCACCCTGAGACTACATAGTTAATTGCAGGTCAGCCTGAGCTAGAATGAAACCCTACCTTGAAAAAGCAAAAAAGAAAAGAAAAAGAAAAACGAAGGTCCTATGCCTGAAACTCTGCTCATTCTTTTTTTCTCATCATTCTGGAGACAGGGTCTCATTTAATCCAGTCTGTCCTTGAACTCACTACGTAGCTGATGATGGCTTCAAATTTTGAATTCTGTCTCCACCTCCCAAGTGTTGGTATTACAGACATATGCCACTGTGCCCAGTGTGTTTGAAAAAAAAATTTTTTTTTGGTTTTTCGAGGTAGGGTCTCACTCTGGTCCAGGCTGACCTGGAATTAACTCTGTCATCTCAGGGTGGCCTTGAACTCATGGCAATCCTCCTACCTCTGCCTCCCGAGTGCTGGGATTAAAGGCGTGCACCACCACACCCGGCTGTTGTGTTTGAAATTTTTAAAAATATTTCTTAATGACAGCTTCCAATATTTGCCTCCCCCACTTTCCCCTTAGCAACTCTAGTCTCCATCATATCCCCTCCCCTCTCAATCAGTTTCTCTTTCATTTTATTTTATTTTATTTTTATTTTTATTGTTTTTCAAGGTAGGGTCTCGCTCTGGCACAGGCTGACCTGGAATTCACTGTGGGTCTCAGGGTGGCCTTGAACTCACAGTGATCCTCCTACATCTGCCTCCCTCCTTAGTGCTAGGATTAAAGGCAAGCATCACCATGCCCAGCCTCCCTTTTATTTTTATATCATTATTTTTTCCTCCTATTATCAGTGTCTTGTGTAGATAGTACCAGGCACTACAGTGTCCACTGTTGTTTATCTCCACTAATGACTTCTCTCTCTCCCATTGAACTGCATGCAGCATCACTTTTCCCACCTTAGTGTCACCTGATCTACAGGGAGGAGGTTTTTTGCTCAGCTCCCACTTGATTTCTCAGTGACTCTGCAACCCAAGCATGTGGAGTCTTCAGCAGTAGGGTCTTATACTGGTAGCAAACCAAGAACCTTGGCAATGGCCTGTAATAGTTTGGGAGAATCAGAGACCTCCCTGGCCAACAACTCACTGGAAGATATCCCATCCTTGGTACAGAAATTTTTCTAGTAACAATCTATGGCTTCTGGGTGTGCCATTGTAAAAAAAAAAAAAAGTAAGTTTCCATATGGCTTATTCATACCCTCTTAGATTTTTGATTAAAGGTGAGTGCTACCACACCTGATTCAAAGTAGTTTTTGTTTTAGCTCAGGCTCTCCTGGAATTAACTATGTAGTCTCAGGGTGGCCTCGAACTCGCAGTGATCCTCCCAAGTGCTGAGATTAAAGGCATGTACCACCATGCCCAGCTTCTCAAACTAGTTTTAATTTGCATTTCCCTTATGGCTAAGGATTGTAGAATACTCTTTTAGATGTTTATATGCCATCTATATGTCTTCTTTTATGAATTCTCTATTTAGTTCCATAAACCATTTTTTAATTCCAATTATTTAGCTTTTTGAGTTCTTTGTAAATCTTGGATATTAATGCTCTGTCAGATGTATATCTGGGAAAGATTTTCTCCCATTCTGTAGGTTGTCTCTTTGCTCTATTCATAAAAGCTTTGTAATTTCATGAGGTCCCAGCAGTTGATCTGTGGTTTTATTTCCTGAGCACCTGGGCTTATATTCAGCAAGTCACTGCCAATGCCAATATGTTGAAGTGTTTCCCCTACTTTTTTCTCTAGCAGTTGCAGAATTTCAGGTCTAATATTAAGATCTTTGTTCCATTTGGACTTGATTCTTATGCATGAAGAAAGTTAAGGATCTATTTTCATCCTTCTGTATAGATATCCAGTTTTCCCAGAACCGTTTGTTGAAGAGGCTGTCTTTCTCCAATGAGTATTTTTGGCAGTTTTGTCAAAACTCAGATGACTGTACCTGCCCAGAGTTTCATCTGTGTCCTGTATTCTGTTCCATTGATCTACATGTCTGTTTTTGTGCCAGTACCATGTTGTTTTGGTTACTATGGCTCTGTAATATATGTTAAAATTGTGTATGGTGATACCACCAGCCTTGTTTTTGTTGCTTAAAATCATTTTGAATATTTGAAGTTGTTTTGTGCCTCCAAATGAATTTTAGGATTTTTTTTCTATTTCCATGAAGAGTA
Source organism: Jaculus jaculus (assembly GCF_020740685.1). Classification (NCBI taxonomy): domain Eukaryota; kingdom Metazoa; phylum Chordata; class Mammalia; order Rodentia; family Dipodidae; genus Jaculus; species Jaculus jaculus. The sequence continues at coordinate 60,062,409 of NC_059109.1, forward strand.
TCATTGGAATTTTGACGGGGAGTGCATTAACTGGGTAGGTTGCTTTTGTTAAGATTGACATTTTTAGAATATTGGTTCTTCCAATCCAAGAACATGGAGATGTCTTTCCATTTCCTATGTCTTCTGCAATTCTTGAGTGTTTTAAAGTTTTTATTGTAGAGACCCTTCCCTTCCTTGGTTAAGTTTATTCCAAAGTACTTTATTAATTTTTTGAGGCAATTGTGACTGTACAACTACCACATTCTTGGACTCTTAGCCTAAAGACAACCATTTTTATACTGTGCAGGCTGTATCCTGTGAGCTAATCCAATCAATCCCCCTTTATAATACATGTTCATTCTACTGATCTGTTCCACTAGAGAACCCTGACTAATACACTTCTAGTTCTAGAATATATTATACTTGCTTTCAGTAATATTTTGTGCTGAGTGTAGTAGAACACACCTATAATCCCAGCATTCTAGAGGCAGACTGGAGGATCAGGAATTCCAGGCCAGCCTTCACTACAGTAATTGAGAGCCTGACTAAAAAAAAAAAAAAAAAAGAAGAAGAAGAAGAAGAAGAAGAATGAGGGCTGGCTGGGCATGGTGGTGCATGCCTTTAATTTCAGCACTGGGGAGGCAGAAGTAGGAGAATTTCTGTGCATTCAAGGCCAGCCTGGAACTACAAAGTGAGTCCCAGGTTACCCTGGGCTAGAATGAGTCCCAACCATGAGAAGAAAAAACAAATCCAGAAAAGAAATAGCCGAGTATGGTAGTGTATACTTTGAATCACAGCACTTGGAAGACAGAGGTAGGAAGATCACTGTGAGTTTGAGACCACTCTCAGCGTACATAGTGAATTCCAGGTCAGCCTGGGCTTGAGTGAGACACTAACTTGAAAAAATAAAAAAACAAAACAACCACAAAAATAAAGGCTGAAGAGATGGCTCAGCCATTAAGGGCATGTGCTTGAAAAGTTTGACAGCCCAGGTCTTATTCCCAGTACCCACATAATGAAACATGCATTAAATGGACATGTGTCTGGAGTTCATTTGCAGTGGCAGGAAGTCCTGATGTACCCATACTCAACTCTTGTCTGCCCCCCCCCTCTCTCTTTCTCTTTCAAATAAATAAACAAATAAAAATATTAAAAAACAAAACAAAACCATTTTGCCTACTATCTTTTCCATCCATACATGCTCTTAGGAAAAAAAAAAAAAAGATTCAAATGATAGGTACATAAAGAAGTAATGGGAGTCTTGGGGGATTGCTCAATGATTACAAGTTCTTGCTTACAAAGCCTGATGGCCTCAGTTCAGTTCCCCAATACCCGCATAAAGCCAGATGCACAAAGTGGTGCATGTACCTAGAGTTGTTTTTTTTTTTTTTTCCAGTGGCAAGAGGTCTTGGCACACCCATATTCATTCTCTCTCTCTCAAATAAATATTTCTTTAAAGGAGCAAAGCTGAGGCTGGCGGCACATGCTTTTAATCCCAGCACTTGGGAGACAGGGGTAGGAGGATTGCTGTGGGTTTGAGGCCAGCTGGAGAACACATAGTGTTCAACCTGGTCAACCTGGGCTAGAGTGAGACCCTACCTCTAAAAACAAACAAAAGAACGGAGCAATGGAACTCTGAATATTTGTTTAGTTGTACTTTCCCTAGGTTTCTTCATTGTACTGGAACTATTTTGGGGATTAGAAAGATACTATTATAACAAGACATGGTTCTAAATCTATAAGCATGGAGGCACTGTTCTGGAAGTTTATGAGAATCAAGCAAAGAGCTCTTAAAGTCATTAATGCCTGGACATACTTCCAGGGATTCAGATTCATTTACTGAGGATGTGCTCCAGGGATTAGGATTATTTTCTTGAGGGTAGGCCTTTAGCATCAGTAGTATTTTTTTCAGGTAGGGTCTCACTCTATAGCAGGCTGTCCTGGAATTCACTTTCTCAGGGTGGCCTTGAACTCACAGTGATCCTCTTACCTACCACACCCAGCAGCATCAGTGTTTTATGGTTCTTAGGTGATACTGCTATACAGAAAGGATCGAAAACATTCACTTTTTTTTTTTTTTTTGAGGTGATATTTGAAAGGAAGATGACCCAATGAAACAATGGAAGGAATGCCTGAGGAAAGACTAAATGGTAGGAATGGAAATTCTTTTTGTAATTTTTTAAATTTATTTGACAGAGAAATGGGGGGGGGGAGAGAATGGGCATGCCAGGGCCTCCAGCCATTGCAAACAAACTCCAGACGCATGCACCACTTGTGTATCTGGCTAACGTGGGTCCTGGGGAATCAAATCTGGATCCTTTGGCTTTGCAGGCAAACGCCTTAACCACTAAGCAATCTCTCCAGCCCAGGAATGGAAACTCTTATGAAAGGAGTTGACTGAAAGGAAAGAACCTGCTTTTCAAGGTCAAGATTTATTTCATCCCTGAATTAAGAATATGGCTGTTGCCAGGCGTGGTGGCGCATGCCTTTAATTCCAGCACTTGGGAGGTAGAGGTAGGAGGATTGCCATGAGTTCGAGGCCACCCTAAGAATACATATTCCGGGTCAGCCTGAGCTAGAGTGAAACCCTACCACGAAAAAAGAAGAAGAAGAAGAAGAAGAAGAAGAAGAAGAAGAAGAAGAAGAAGAAGAAGAAGAAGAAGAAGAAGAAGAAGAAGAAGAAGAAGAAGAAGGAAAAGAATATGGCTGTGAGCTGGGCATGGCAGCACACGCCTTTAATCCCAGCATTCGGGAGGCAGAGGTAGGAAGATCACTGTTAGTTCAAGGCCACCCTGAGACTACATAGTGAATTTCAGGTCAGCCTGGGCTACAGTGAGACCCTACCTCAAAATAACAACAACAAAAAGAATATGGCTGTGTCCAACACACATGACACTGGTTTTGGAAACATGAAACGTGTGGAGTGGGTCATGAAATACACACAGTTCCAGGTGCCACTGCTGAGACATGGCATGAGGCAAGATGTGATGACCCTGATAGACCACTGAAGCCGCAGTTCACATGGAGACCCGAACACATTTTGGACATATCAGGATTGTTCAAGGGCTACCATAGAGTGCTGTTGGCTCAGGATGGAAGTTTTCCCTGGCTATTTAGCCCAGTTGGAGGGACAGAATTGGGAATTCCAGAGACTGAGTAGATGCTTAATGTTTGCTTGATGGTTATTAAGTTGGCATTGTTCCAGTCTCTCTTTGTTATGCCTTATAGCAGTTGGAAATGTTTGTTCTGTGCCTTTTGTTGTTATTGTTGTTGTTTTGGTTCTTCAAGGTAAGGTTTCACTCTAGCCCAGGCTGACCCAGAAATCACTCAGTAGGCTCAGGGTGGCCTTGAATTCACAGTGATCCTCCTACCTCTGCCTCCCAATTGCTGGGATCAAAGACATACATCACCATGCCTAGCTGCTCTGTGCCTTTATATGTTGAAAATAAAAAAAACATGTTTTGATTTTATAGAACTCACAGTTAAGAGAGAGTCTTGAATCTTGAGACTTGGGACTTTGGAACAATCTTAAAGTTGGTAATGGCTATGAGACCTTTGAATTTGTATTGAAAACAATATGCAATGTGAGATGGTTATGAATTTATTGGAGGCCAGGGTTAGAATGTGGTAATTTGAATGGATGAATGTCCCCTAATAGATTCAAGAGGGTTTTTTCTATTTTACTTTTTTTTTTATTTTTTGAGGTAGGGTCTCACTCTAGCCCAGGCTGACCTAAAATTCACTGCACTGTCTCAGGGTGGCCTTGAACTCACAGTGATCCTCCTACCTCTGCCTCCTGAGTTCTGGGGTTAAAGGCATGTGCCACCACACCTGGCAGTGGGTTTACTCTCTAACATTTGACAGTAACTCTATAATAATTGTATTTGGCTACCCTTCCTGGTCCAACCAGTTTGTCTAGTATGGTCAAAAGCTCCTAAACTTCTTTGTTCCTCAATAAAATCCTTGTTATTTTTGACTCTACTACCGTTATTGCTTCGAAAAAGGTTACCTTAAATTATTCATGATATAGTTTATTCTGTGTCAGTAGCAAGGTCTTTACAAAGAAGCTTTTCCATCTCCATTTTGCATTTTGTCTGTATTTCAAAACATGTTAGCGCAAAATTGTGTTTTCTTTTTTTGTGAAATCATATCTTGTTGGGTACTCTTTGGTTACCACATCATTTCTATGCATTTATTTTACATTTCTGGCTTGTTACAGTTTCCTTCACATTGCTAGGACAAAACATCCAACCAAGAAACAGCTGATGGCAGGAAGGGGATTATTTTAGCTTCCATCCTTTTTGTTGTTGTTTTGTTTTTCAAGGTAGGGTCTCACTCTAGCTCAGGCGGACCTGGAATTCATTATATTGTCTCAGAGTGGCCTTGAACTCATGGCAGTCCTACCTTTGCCTCTCAAGTGCTGGGATTAGAGGTATGTGCCACCACACTTGCTCTGGCTTATGTTCTTGATGGGAAGTTTCAGAATGGCTAGGAAAAATGGTAGAGCAGAGGCTTAACATCACATCTTGCCACAGTAGCTGGCATAAAGAAGCTAGAATGAGCTGAGCTCTGGCAAGGGGGAGTTGGCTATAACACTCCTAAGGCTGCCCTTGCAATATACCATCTCCAGCAAGGTACAGCCTCCCAACTTGTCACCATTTAGGGACTAAACATTCAAAACACATGAGTTTATAGGGGACATCTGATTAAACCATCACATGGTTCATGACTCTATAGTTTCATCAAATGTTCCTGTCATCAGTGACATGAGCTAGTAGTATAGTGTTCTGGATGTTGGTTTAGTGATGCCATTCTTCATTTCAGGACAGCTGTTATGCAATTCACAGTTTAATAAGTTCACATTATAGGATGCTTCTCTCCAGCACTATCTTAGAAAGCCAAAAGGTCACAATTCCCACAGGACCCATTACAGGATAAAAGTGACAACCATAGCCTGAGTCATTTTGATACAATACCAATGGCCTGTAACAGGTCTCTCCAAGCTTGGTTACTCTGGATTTCAGCCCTTGAAAGTGGGTTAAACTGCCTCTAAACCTGAATGACCAATCCAGATCCTTTGGAAAGTTTTTTACAACCTCAGCACATATAGACAATATATCATGATCACAATCCTCCAGCACCACACTCCAGGAAAGGTTTTTTGTTTGTTTGTTTTCAAAGTAGCATCTCACTCTAGCTCAGGCTGACTTGGAATTCACTCTGTAGCTCCAAAGGCCTTGAACTCACAGGGATTCTCCTACATCAGACTGCTGAGTACTGAAATTAAAGGTGTGCACCACCACACCCAGCTTCACTTTTCTTTTTTTGTTTGTTTGTTTATTTTTTGAGTCTTGCTCTAGCCAAGGATGATCTGGAATTCACTATGTAGTCACAGGCTGGCCTTGAACTCACAGGCATCCTCATAGCTCTGCCTCCAAGCGCTGGGATTAAAGGTGTGTGCCACCACAGCTGGCTAGCAATGTTTTTTTGTAACAGTAAAAAATGCAAACAGGTGACTGGAGAGATGGTTCAGCTGTTAAGGAGCTTGCCCGTAAAGTGTAAAGACCAGAGTTTGATTACCCTGTAACCAAGTGAAACCAGATGCACAGCCAGACATGGTGGTGCATGCCTTTCTTTAATCCCAGCACTCGGGAGGCAGAGGTAGGAGGACTGCCATGAGTTTGAAGCCACCCTGAGACTACATAATAAATTCCAGGTCAGCCTGGGCTAGAGTAAGACCCTACCTCAAAAAATTGACACACACACACACACACACACACGCACACACACACACAATCAAAAACAGATGTACAAAGTGGCACATATGTCTGAGTTTGTTTGTGATGGCTAAAAGCCCTGGTGTTCTCCCTCTCCGGAGCTCTCTCACTTTCTCTCTCTCCCCTCCCCGCTGCTAAGTGTGGTGGTTTGTGCCTTTAATTCCAGTACTCAGGAGGCAAAAGCAGTGGATCACTATGAGTTTAAGGCCAGCCTGGGATTAGAGTGAGATATATCTCAGCCTGATCTAGAGTGAGACCCTTCCATGAAAAACAAACACAAAAAAGTGCAAGGGCTGGAGAGATGGCTCAGTGGTTAAGGCACTTGCCTGCAAAGCCTAAGGACCTGGGTTTGATTCCCCAGTACCCACATAAAGTCAGATGCACAAAGTGGTCCATGTGTCTGGAGTTTGTTTACAGTGGGTAGAGGCTCTGGTGCACTCATTCTCTCTCTTTCTGTCTCTCTCTCTGTCACTGTCTCTGTCTCTATCAAATAAGCAAAATATTATTGGGGGCTGGGAAGACACATAGTGGTTAAAGGCACTTGCTTACAAAGTGTGTCAGCCCCATTTCAATTCTCCAGTTCCCATGTAAAGCCAGATGCACAAAGTGGCATATGTGTCTGGAGTTTCTTTGCAGTGGCAAGAGGCCCTGGTGTGCCCATACTCACTCCCTCTGTGTCTGCCTCTTTCTCAAATAAATAAATAGAAATATTTGTTAATTAATTTATTTATTTCAGAGCGATAGACAGAAAGAGGCAGATAGAGAGAGAGACAGGGCCTCCAGCCACTGCAAACTCCAGATGCGTGCGCCCCCTTGTGCATCTGGCTAATGTGGGTCCTGGGGAATCAAGCCTCGAACTGGGGTCCTTAGGTTTCACAGGCAAGCGCTTAACTGCTAAGCCATCTCTCCAGCCCAGAAATATTTTTAAAACATGTTGATAGGTTCAAATGGGCCCTCTAAAATGTACTAATTTGTACTTAGAAGAGACATCTGTTTTGTGTGTACCTGCTTCCCAGCTATAGAGGTGTAACAGACAGCTGCAGCTGTATCCAAAACAAATTGTCTTCACAATAGAATCTTATCACTTCCCTCAAAACAAAACAAAACAAAACTTCCAGTCCTACATGGGGCATCAGTGCTAAAGAGTTTGAAACAATCATGAATCCAGGAGGGAGATGTGCTCATTTCCACCTCAACTGCTTTATCTTACACTTCCATCACTTCCCTCCACAGCCTGCTACGGAAGTGGGGATTGACTTTGCCAAAGCCAACTGCCTGGAACTTTCCAAAGGCTCTAAGGCAGAGCAGTGGACATTGTTGCATATGATCTATCGCTATCACTTGGGTCTCTTCAAGCACTTACCTCAGTGTCAGTCTGAGCTGATGTAATACCATAAATGCCACAGTTCCCTAAGCTGCTAGTCTGAATTTTCATGCCTAAGGCTCGTGCCATCAGCCTTCTTGCCATGTCTGGCCATCCTACAGCCTCATGACAGAAGAACCTTTAAAGGAATGACTTAACTTCTTTGCTCATTTGTCTCTTCTTTCTCCTCAATACCAAATATTGTTTTCTTTGTTTTGTTTTATCTTTAGTCTTCTTTTCTTTTTGTTAAAAATATTTTAAAGTTTTTATTTATTTATTTGAGAGAGAGAAGCAGAGAGAGAGAGAGAGAGAGAGAGACAAAGAATGGGTGCACCAGGGCCTCCAGCTGCTGCAAATGAACTCCAGACACATGCGCCACCTTGTGTATCTGGCTTACATGGGTCCTGGGGAATCGAACCTAGGTCTTTTGGCTTTGCAGGCAAGTACCTTAACCACTAAGCCATCTTCCCAGCCCTGGTCTTCTTTTCTCTCAACAGCTTTCATACACATTTTTTGTTTATTTTTATTTATTTATTTGAGAACGACAAACAGAAAGAGAAAGGGGGAGAGAGAGAGGGGGGGGAGGGAGAGAATGGGCGCGCTAGGGCCTCCAGCTGCTGCAAACAAACTCCAGATGCGTGCACCCCCTTGTGCATCTGGCTAACATGGGTCCTGGGGAATCAAGCCTTGAACCGGGGTCCTTAGACTTCACAGGCAAGCGCTTAACCACTAAGCCCTCATACATATTTAAAATGTGTTTTTATTATAATCTTCTCCAGTTACCTTTTCTTGCCCTCTTCCCCAATCTCCCTTCCACTGAACCCTTTCTTCATTGCTACTAGTCCCTCTTCTATTTTGATATCTTTTTTTTCTGCCTCCCATCATCCATGACAGAATATTGGTGGGGCCCAATATTATTCAGGTAATGACAGTCACTGTGAGGTTATGAATGTAGTAACCATGGCACGTTCCAAAGATAGCATTCCACAGACTCCTCCTCATCCTGTGGATCTTTTTTTATTGACAACTTTCATAATTATAGAAAATAAATCCTGATAATTCCCTCTCCCCTTACTTTCCACTTCAGAACTCCATGCTCCATTATATCTCTTCCCCCCTCAATCAGTTTCTCTTTTATTTTGATGTCATCATCTTTTCCTTCTATATGATGGTCTTGTGTAGGTAATGTCAGGCATTGTGAGGTCATGGATATCCAGGCTACTTGGTGTCTGGAAGAGTGCATTGTAAAGAGTCCTACTCTTCCTTTGGCTCTTACATTCTGTCTGCCACCTCTTCTGCAATGGACTTTATTTATTTAGTTAGTTAGTTAGTTTTGGTTTTCTGAGGTAGGATCTCACTCTTCACTTTAGCCCCGGCTGACCTGGAATTCACTATGTATTCTCAGGGTGGCCTCGAACTCATAACGATCCTCCTACCTCTGCCTCCCAAGTGCTGGGATTAAAGGCATGTGCCACCATGCCTGGCTTGACCCTAAGTTTTGGAAGATGTGATAGAGATGTTTCAGTGCTGAGCATTCCTCTGTCACTTCTTTTTTTTTTTTTAATTTTATTTATTAGAGACAGAGGGAGGGAGAGAAAGAGAGGTAGGGAGGGAGAATGGGCACTCCAAGGCCACAGACAAACTCCAGATACATGCACCACAATGTGCATCTGGCTAATGTGGGACCTGGAGACTCAAACCTGGGTCTTTAGACTTTGTAGGCAAGCGCCTTAACCGCTAAGCCATCTCTCCAGCCCCTCTGTCACTTCTTGTCAGCACTATGGTGTCTTTTGTATCATCCCAGAAGTCACTGCCATCTGAAAAGAGAAGCTTCTCTAACAAAAAGTGAGAGTATCATTAATACATGGGTATGAACATTCCAAGAAGTGCTTACTGGGCAGTTTTGTGAGCATAATATAAGCATTTAGCCAGACACTGGCAGGTGTTACACCCCTAGGGCTCATGATTTCCCCCATAATAGGTTTTCAGTATCAGGCATGTATTCCCTCCCATGGAATGGGCCTCCAGCCCAATTGGAGAGCAGTTAGTTTTCCCCGTAACAGACATGCCACTGTTGCACCCATTTGATATTTTGGCATGGTTGGCCAAACTTGATGCTCACCGTGTCCACTGTTTTTGTTGCTGATGACTTCTGTCTGCCATAGGGATATATGCAGTGCAGCTTTTTCCAGCTTTCTGTCAGCTGGTCTACAGGGAGGAAGTTTTCAGCTCAGCTCTAGCAAAATTTCTCCCTAACCTTGCAGCCCAAGCATGTGGAATCTTCAGCAATAGGGTCTTACCATCTATTCCTGGTGGGAAACCAAGAGCCTCAGCAGTGACCTGTGATGTTTTGGGGCCATCAGGGACCTCCCTGGGCAACAACTCACTGGAAGGTATCCTATCCCTGACACTGAAAATTTTCTAGTAACAATCTATGGTTTCTGGGTATGCCATTGTCCAAAAAAAGGTAGGTTTCTATATGACTTATTCATATCCTCTTAGATTTTGATTAACCTTCCCCCACCATTCCTTTACTCAATCTCTTCATCCTCTGGATCTTAATTCTTTCCATTGCCCTCTTTTGCAATGAGATTTGGCAGGGGTAATAGATATGTAAATACAAGCACTGAGCACTCCAAAGTCACTTATTCTCAACACTCTAAAAAGTAGTCACTGCCAACTGTAAAAAGAAGCTTTTCTAACCAATGTGAGACTAGCACTATTCTACAGGCATACACATCAATATATAAAGGGCAACTTTAGGATCATAACATCCAGTTACCCAAACAACAGTTGTAGCTTCCTTTCAAGTGCCTATCACCTCCCCAGCCATAGGCTTTTGACTAGATTTTCAGTACCAGGCATGAATTCCCTTCCATGGAGTAGGTCTCAGCTCTAGTCAGAGGAGCTGTCATGTCATCAGTGAATACTTGCCTAGCTGGTCTGTTGTGGAGAATGCATGGTGGATCTACCAGTGGGTGAAGACTATGTTTAAAAATTTTTTTTGTTCATTTATTTGAAAGTGACAGAGAGAGAGGGAGAGAAAGACAGATAGAGAGGGAATGGGCACTTCCAGCCACTGCAAATGAACTCCAGATGCGTGCGCCCCCTTGTGCATCTGGCTAACGTGGGACCTGGGGAAGCGAGCCTCGAACCGGGGTCCTTAGGCTTCACAGGCAAGCGCTTAACCGCTAAGCCATCTCTCCAGCCTGGGTGAAGACTATTGATGACTCTCCTCCCCAGTAACCTACATCACCCCTTCTAGCAGATAAGGAGGAGGCATCCAGCCAGTTCTAACTTGATTTCTCAGTGTCCTATAAGCAAAAGAAGTGGTGTCCTCAGCAACAGGTTCCCATCATCTAGTTCTGGTAGACAACCAAGAGCAGTGGAAATAGCCTGTGTTATTTTGGGGGGGCCTTGGGTCTCTGTGACCAACAATTCACTGGGGAATATCTCATCACTGGCACTGGGATTCCCACCTTATTAACCCATGGTTTCTGATAGCAGTATTGTCC